>NC_138512.1:29983216-30501790 GCF_964252035.2 Podarcis erhardii | reverse complement strand
CACACTCAAGTCCTCCGACAGAGCTGGCCATCATGGCGACGGTATTTTTAACTGCGTCATTCCAAAGCTCTTAAACTTTCCACGCTCTTCTTAAAACATGCTTTGGTTAGAAAATTCATCTCCACACAGTCGTAAAATTTCTGACTTGTGGGGGGGGGATTCTTATTTAATCACATAAAGGAAAGAAAGGGGGGGAAATTCCTCTCCCCCATCCAGTCCCTTTGCCATACCGAGTCTTGGCATATCTTCTCATGATTGATTCTTGTTCCTCCGACTCGTCTTGTTTATCAGAGAATTCTTCAGTTAGCAGTCTTTACTCCCCCTCCTTCCTTGAAATATGTGCATTCACTTCTTCCTAATTATTCCTTTTGAAGTTCTTGCAGCTAGCAGCGCGGATCAGAGACAGCGTCCAGGAGCACCGAAATCCACAGGAGGGCATTCTGCCTAGTGCCCCCATCCCCACAAATTCGGGGTGGTATAGGACACAGCAGGCAAAGGCAGCCCCTCCACAATCCTGGGGGGGTAGGGAGGCTATTTACTCCCATCACAGCCTCCTAATTACCTCCTGTGGGTCGGAGAGATGTTATTGTCAGCCATCTTCCGATGCGCCCCTAGTGGCCCCCCAAAGTTTGTGTGTCTTTCCAAAACAATGTGAATACAGATCTATTATGCAGGGGTTGGGGTCCTGTGGCCCTTCAGCTATTAAAAAAGGTAAAGAGCCCCTGACCATTAGGTCCAGTCGTGACCGACTCTGTGGTTGCGGCGCTCATCTCGCTTTACTGACCGAGGGAGCCGGCGTACAGCTTCCGGGTCATGTGGCCAGCATGACTAAGCCACTTCTGGTAAACCAGAGCAGCACACGGAAACGCCGTTTACCTTACTGCCGGAGTGGTACCTATTTATTTACTTGCACTTTGATGTGCTTTCGAACTGCTAGGTGGGCAGGAGCTGGGACCGAGCAACGGGAGCTCATCCCGTCATGGGGATTCGAACCACCGACCTTCTGATCGGCAAGCCCTAGGCTCTGTGGTTTAACCCACAGTGCCACCCGCATCCCTCCTTCAGATATTACAGAATGACAAATCCCATCATCCCTGACCATTGGCCATGCTGGCTGGGATGCAGGAAGCTGGAGTCCAACAACTGGAGGGCCACAAATTCCCCATTCCTGCATCAATGGGTACACCTCTTAAAAATGTACATACTTATAACTTTATGATTTCACAGGATTGAGTTTATTCACAGGATTGGATCCTAAAATCTAAAGTACATTTAGTAAATACAAAGGTTATTGTTTTCCTCACTGCAGATAATTCATCCAAAAAGAAGGAAAGAAAGATCTATCTGTCATGTGACTATTTTGACAAGCTAATATGAGAGGAGTGTGACAGAAGGTTCTGGCAAATTTTGCCCCTTCGTGCACACTCGGTAAAGAAGACCTGAGCAGTCTTGTGTTGTACACTAAGGCAATAACTCTCAAAAGAAGCAAGTACCACATAATAAAGCACCATAAAAATAATTCAAAAATTTAAAAAGCCTGAAAGAATCCTAAAACTGAAAACATCAAAAGCTATAAACCAGTGAAACCAAACCAGTATAGTTCATCCCCAACCCAGTGTGACAACAGCTATGACAGTTGTCCAGCCTCTTTGTTGCCACTAAGGTCACATGCCATAAACCACATTTTTGATAGCCTCACTCCTGATGGATCAACAATATTAAAATATCAACAGATTCCGTATACAGTATACATACATTGATAGTGCTGTTGACAAAATGAAATATTTACAAAAACGGGCTAACGGGCAGTAAGCTTGATAAACAAGTTTATTGTTTGGATTAGTATCCCTTATGATTCTAGCATATTTTCCATCAAGAGTATACCTCCTAATCAGAACTAATTGTTCATTTTAATTATGTCCCTTTCATCTTTACTGCCCTCCCACTCCTGTCACACTTGGTATCCTCTGCAGGTAGTTCTGCCAGTCTCCTGCTCGCTCTGTTGCTCACCTGACTTTTCACAGTAAGATCAGCATCTTCATGTCCACAATTATTTCTAATGCAATAGAGACCTCCAGAGTATTGCAGAATACTAATGTAAATGGGATTCTTGCCTTTCACCTCAACTCTCCTATTCAAAAAGTTGTTTCCCCAGTTGTTCGTAAGTCAATCAGTTGAAAAATTGCTAATGATACCAATGCTGTCAGACAGCAATACAATGTTGTTGATAGCTCAGTCGGTAGGCTTTCAATCTCAGGGTTGTGGGTTCAAACCCCACATTGGGCAAAAGATTCCTGCATTGCAGGGGGCTGGACTAGATGACCCTCGTGGTCCCTTCCAACTCTACCATTCTATGATTCTGTGATTTTAAATGAAGGGGCTTGAACTTCCTATATTCCATGTAACAATGCATATGTAGGAGGCTAGTCATGAACCGTGGAGTGATATTAATTCTATAATTGCCATCAATGGTGCAGTTCTCTACAAGTCTATTCAGATGCAATCCCCATTGAGTTCAATGGAATTTACTTCCAGGTAAGCAATTATAGGATTGCAGCCTAAATAAGATGTAGTATTCAAGATTGGCACTCTGTTCATATTTCCTAACTGAGGATTAGTTCTTTTGGTTGGCAATTCCATATGATTAGAAAATCTTTTCCAGTCTTGAACTGTAGTTCTGTGCATGCCTATCTAAAAGTAAGTCACTTTGAGTTCAGTGGGGTTTACTCCCAAGTGAGTGGGTATAGGATTATGGATTTATATTTGAAACATTGGCACAAAATAATATATATTTGTATGCATCTATATGTTAACTGTATAAAAAGCATTGTGTTGAACAGGAATATGTATTTGATGTTATTTTAGTAGGAGTAAATCCTTAGGTTTTATCCTGGTATACAACTGGTTAAAAGCCTGCTATATTGTATTATGTACTGAAAATTGGTGCATTTGCTTTAATATATTGAAACTCTATGATCAATGCCTGGATTTCAACCCATTTTGAAAACACCTGCATATTACAGTAATAACCTTCTATATAGATGAACCATACTTCTTAAAATCAAAAGAAAATGAAAAGTGAATCTTATCCATTCCAGCTGTGGATAGGAGACACATTTTTTAAAAATTAAAAGAACTCTCTTTCAAGGCTCCAGTTTCCTGCCTGTGTAGCAGACTCCCCACAACGATGTTCTCATTTAAAGGTCTGACATGACTGACTTCACCTGGAAAGTTATCCATTATTGGTTGGCAGTAGATAAACCCATCAAAAGATGTTACAAATAAGTAAGAATTTATTTGAAAAGTGACATTATCCTATTTCTGTCAGGGAGTGGGAGCAAAATAGGCAGCAGTTTATTAGATTTACAAAGAAGAAAACTGTTTGGAAGTAGATATTTTTAAGGTCAGCATTTTTAATCCAGAGCTGTGGCAGCAGATTTGATGTTTCATAAATGGTAGCTTTTATCAGCGATCTGGTTTGGTCAATTCATTCCCCCCCACCCTCCGCCTCACATGCAGTGACACTAAACCAGGAGAACAGGAACAAGAAGATTCCTTGCATTCAGTGACACTCATTTTCTATTACCAGGCATCACTATCAGCAGAGTGGATTAAATATTTGAATGAAAAGAAAAGTGAGCCCTAGCATACAGATAGCAGTGCAGAATAAGCACAGAGGTGTTTTTCAGCCTGGTGGTACCTACCTTCTCTTTGTCCTCTCCTTCCTCTCCAATTTGCCACATTTGAAGGATCCATCTGTCTGCTAACTCCATACAGAGTGCAAACAGAGGAAGGTGAGGATGTCACTGTTAAGAGGTCACATTGCCTCACTATGCCCCAGGGCTAAAGACTCCTGCAGCAGTCAACTCTACTAGAAAAGGATGATAAGGTGTTAAAGAGCTGAATTTACCATTAAGATTTAATTATACAGTACAGGCAACTTCCCATTTACATGTGTGCAATTCAATATGTGTGCAACCACGCACATGCACATTGCACCAAACTCGTAAGTGACCCGAAAATGTCACAAAAAGGGGCGGAATGGGGTGGGGTGGGGCGGAACGGGGTTTTTTTCAGGCTTTTTCAATGGTGTTTCAAATATACGTGATTTCACTTAAACACGTGGTGCCTTGGAATGTATCCCCTACATAAAGGGGGTAGTGGCCTGTATTTGCTGCTGCATCTTTAAATGACAGTTACAGAGATTTACATAAGGCTGATAAAATTTACATCCTAAACGTGTGTGTTTTTTAATTATAAGCCTTTACCCTTGGTCCATTTTCCCCAGTCCTTCTCACCACTAGGTTCTGCAGATTTAAGCTATCTTCCTTTGAGGCAGGTTTATAGGCATTTCTCTGGTCAGCTCTAGGAGCTCCTTGCTGAATTCTCCTCACCATTTAATTGCTTTACATGGCCTCACTGCCAATATTTGTCTTAAGCCAGTGATTCAGCTCTTTTAGGGTAGACTCTAGCTCTAGCTCTCTTCAGCTTAGTCTCTTGCCCATCTTTCACCAGCTTCTGCCTCAGGCTTCAACCACCTCTTCCATTTCCTCCTCCTCACAAAGCAAATTGTGAGGGGAAATAAGTTTAGGCATGAGGATAGAGGTTGGTGGATGTTGGATGAGGCGCAGCAACAGAAATGAGATAATGCTGCCATATCCTTAACTGCGGTCAAGGAAGAAAGAATATAGTCTGTATACAAAGAAGAGATTTTATACCTGTGCAGTTATGTTCAGTTGTTTTGCTCGCATGCCACTCCAACCTCCCCTAAAAGAATGAAAAATAGCTGAAGCTGGAGAAGCAGCTGCAAACAGCCCATGTACGCTTCTGGTATCCATTGAGGAGAGAGGGAGGAGAAGGGATTAGTTCTGATCCTGCTGGGATCTTAGTCTCTTTCTCCTTCCAGGTCTCTAGGGAGCATAGTAGATGAGTGAAGTCCCATAAATATAAACAAAGTAGTGTAGTATTCTTTGAAAACGGTTGTAAACAATAAACACTTCGGCCTTTTTATTTTGTGATAAGCAGAAACAGATCTCTTTGTCATATATTTCCCACTGAAGTATGGAAACAGTTCATAGTTTCTAAACTGAGGCTGTGTATGACTAGCTGTGTTGATGTCTAGATGCTTTTTAGTGAATCTGTATATTTTCTATTAAATGTGTTGACAAAGCATGGTAATGAATCTGTCCTTCAGAGCCATTATCAAAAAGTGAGGCTGCTTGAATGTGGAATGCAGAGGAAGTGTTCAAGAGTTCTGTCAAGATATATATCACTTTAGGCCAAATATGGAAATGGAAAACACTGGCTTCTGCCCTTTCTACTTCAACCACTGTTTCTTAAGAATGGGTGATAAGCATTACTTTGGGTTTAACAGTAGCATAAATAGATAGCTCTGTTTGTGCATGCAGCCAGACTTGAAACAGTTCCAAAAATAATATGAGCACAAAATAGTGAAATCCTCAACTACAAAAAGTAGTAAAATAAATGATTTGTTTCTCTTTTGGCTTGCTTCAAAAGCGAGGGGGAATGCAAACATGAAGTAATCTTTCTTGTATAGTGGTTTATTAAATGCACATAGCCACGTCAGGCAAATGTTTTGAGACTGTGAAAAGCCAAACAGGAGACTCCAGTATGTGGTTTGTAATACAAAATTGGTCTTCTATAAAAATTGTAGAGAAGCAATAGCGTGGGAAGGAAAATGTGTTTGCCCTATAATAGATGCATCCTCACCCATCCTCCCACCCAAAATCTGTAGTGATTGCTACAGGGGCAGCCCACACAAGGAAGTATTTAGTGATGCATGGGTGGACTCCAAAAGAAGGGCAGGATCAGCCTGGATGTTATTCAGACCTTGTGAGATACTTTTGTTGTTTATATCCTATTCCCCCCCCCCTTAAAACAACTTTTTCTTGCTTGTGTCTTATTTTTCTCTTAAATCACCTTTTAACCTTGATGCTATGTGAGTATATTCAGATGTTTTACTTACTTTTTCATCCTTCTGTATATACTTGAGTCTTTCAAGCCTCTGTCTGCCTACATAAAAACCAGGATCTTATTGCCACTGAAGAGTGAATGGAGGAAAAAGGAAACTAGGCATTATTGCACAGTTTCCACTGCTTTACCCATTCTACCATGTAGAATTTATTTTTCATCCTTGGTGTCACTCTGTATAAAAACCTTGCTTTACAGATCATTTTTCTCCTTCATTTACTTTCGAGAGAAAGGGCCTTTTCTTTCCCACATTTCTCTACTCAATAGGTGACGACATTCTGTATTGCCAGAAATAAAAGAGAAGGAGTGTCACCAGGATGAGTTTAATTCTCTGTACATAACTAAAGAATTAGTAGTCTCCACATGAGCACACACCTGTGTAATCTGAACCATTTCTACAAAGTAAATTCAATGTACAATGTTGTGGAGGAATTTAATTTTAACTTGAATAGCTAAAGATAAGGTTGGCTGTGCTCCTTTAAATGTCTGGAATTAAAGGCAGTTTATCCATGTAAAGCAGTTCAAGTTGTCTTGTGTCATCATTATTACAGCGTTGGTTATTTTAGGATCACTATTCTTTGTTGAAAAACAACATAAGAATTATGTATACTGTAAGTTACCAAATGTCTTGGACACAAATACATGAACATAACCAAACAGAGAGGTTTAGATCAGCAGTTTGGCAGGATGCCTCATAGGAAAAGTTCTTTAACACTTTGCTTTCTTATTTAGTGTGTGGCATTTTGGTAGCAGGCTTATGTTTTGACTTTTTAAATGCCCATCCCAACTGAGCAAATGCAGCCTGAATGTAAAATGCATGCTGTGGGGATTACCAAATGGAAGTCTGTGAAGTAGCATATACATTAGGCACTGTCTTTGAGCGTGGCAGCATGCCATAGGCTTTTGTTGCTCCTGCAGATCTCCCGAGTTGTTGTGAACATATCCCAAATACAGAGAAATTATTTTGATAGATTGCCTTTGGTACCATACATTTATCAATTGACTTCTTCGGAAGAGCTATAGGAAGCTCTTAGAAATTTCCTGGTTGGGGTGGCTGTGCAGAGCTGAATTGTTGACTCTAGCCCTTACTTCATTCCTGCTTTGTTTGTCTCACAGCCACTCCTTTGACAACCCTCTGTTCACCCCTTTAACCACCATTCTTTATTCTCTGCCTCTTTCCCAACCACATCCCCTGGCATTCTTCATTTTTATTGCATCTACCTGCCCCTGGTGCTGGGGTGGGTGGTAACAGTAGTAACAAACATTTGCATATCATTCTCAAGTATCCAAAGATCTGATTCCCCCCTGAGTGGGGAAGCAGATGCTACTTGACTGATAAATCACTTAAACTACTCATAAATTAGTTGAAAATATGTTAAATATAATATATAGAAGTTTATTTAATATTTTTATTAAATCTACTAGTTCCTTACATTTTAAGGCCCTCCACCACCACAGGGAGCCGCATCAAGGCCCTTGGCTGCTGCAGGGAAGCGCGGCACACCCTTCACCACCGCGGGGATGTAGGATGGGACCCTCTGACGCCATGGGGAGGCACGGCAAAGCCCTCTGCTGCTGCGGGGAAGTGCGGCATACACTCCACCACTGTGGGAAGGTACGGCGGTGCACTCTGCCACTGCAGGAAGGTACAGTGGGACCCTCTGCTGCCGCAAGGATGTGCAGCAAGGCCCTCTGCTGCTGCAGGGAAGCATGGCGCACCCTCTGCCACTGGAGGGTGATATGACATGACCCTCAGCAAGTTCCTCTGCCACCGTATATATCATGATATATCGAGATACTGTGACATATAGCTAGTGATATATTGTGATGTTGAAAACCAGATATCACCCAGCCCTATGTGAGACAGAATGTCAGGAACAAGCTTTTTCAGATAAATATTTTGTTACAGCTAAATACATGATTTCCTTATGACATAGCTCAACAGGCCTATGTAGCTGTTTAAAGTCTTCTTGATAAGCCATGTATTTTCATGATTATTTTGTCCTATTTTTAATGGTTTTTCATGTCTGATTGTTTACATATTGCTGTGTACTACCCTGATATTTTATCAGATTTTGGTATATAAATACTTCTATTAAAAAATAAAATAATCTACACATGGAAAATAACTCCTCTTCTGTTAATAACTCCCTCAGACACCTGGCATGTTGAATCCTAAGGTAAAACAACTAACAGATATTATGAGATTCCTAAGGGACACTAGAGTGATGACCATTTACAGTAGTGGAATCTCTGTTCTATCAGTAAAACCTCTTACAGTGTAAATGGCCATTAAATTCTCTCCCCCACCCTGCTATCTTTTTGAGATTTTGTGCTACTTTTCTAGAATTTTAATGTGTTTTTCTACAATTAACTATCTATACACTTATAGTGTGGTATAGGGACAGCATGTGCTATGTGCAGATACTGTGCATGTCACAGATTGCAAATTAAATAATTTAATATTTAAATTTAAGACTGGGTAATATTTTATTTGGCAAAGACAGCAGTTTTCTGATGAATGTTTTTAATTTTAAGAGATGTCTAATACACAGAATAATAAAACTGACAATTTTGGTTATTCAGAATTAAAGATGTTAGCTTCAATACACATGAGGCTTTTAAAGAGAATTTCCAGGTTACATGGTAGAAGCTCATTAATTAACCCAAGTTAAACTTGTTCCTTGTTACATAGTGATTACTTATTCCTAAACTCAATCATTCTGTTGCATTTGTGGTTAATGTTGGCATACCCAGTGCTATTGCCTAGTTAACATAATATCTACAGAGCACTCAAATACATCTAGAATGTAGGGATTAAATATTGGTGGTAAAGTTTTCTTTCACTATATTGAAAAATAAAATGTACAAAGTGTCTGTCTATACAAATGTCTACATTAAAAATTGGAAACAGATAATTTTCTGCTGTTCTACTGTACTGTTTAATGCAGAAAGGCTATAGATTTCTCTACTACCCATTATTTCATCATATTTATGCTTGTAGATTATATGGCTGTGATGGAGAGGCCCATACATACACTGGTGTGCAGCTGCTTTTTATTTTCAGCCATTGCCCCCTGCACCTCATAAGTGATAGTCCCGAGGGCCCCCCGATATTCCCATGCAGAGTTTTTGATCTTAGCCTATCTCTGTATAGATATAGCTGATTTCTGCCCCATTTCATCTCTTACCCACCACTTCATTATCTGACAAAATGACTGACAGGTGGTTTTCCTTTTAAGTCACTGACAATACTACTCCACTAGCAGGGATCCTTGAGTGAAAAGATCTTTGTTCAGTGAAGCAAAAGAGTTGTTTTGCCCTTGTAGCTGATCACACTATCTCTGTGGTCCTCTTGCCCGTGGTAGATGATACTCCTGCAGTTCCTAAAAGAATCTTCAGGTCAGCTACCCTAAAACTGTTTTACTTAATACATATATTAACAAAAGGGGCTTTTTCAAGTAGCTGTCTCCTCTCTCAGCAGAGTCTAACAGACAATGTCAGGAAACAATAGCCAATGTCAGCAAGGATTGTACCTTGTGTCAGAAAATATATTAAGAAAGAGGCAGACATTCCGATTCCCGTACAGAAGGAAATACAAATAAACACACACTATGTTTTTTTGCTATTTTCACTGAATGGCCTTTGTCATTGTAACTGAGTATTCCTCTTGGGGCCTTTCCCAGGTTATGGGAGTGGGGATGTTGCCTATTGACTGAAATGATGACAGAGGCTGTGAAAGGCTCATCATTGTGGAACAGCTGGCAGTCTGGGATTAGACTGGCTCAGTTTATATTCTTCAGACATGAACAAAGAACTCTAGGCCTGGAGTGCAGATACATTAAATTCATAAAATTAGTTTTGGCCCAGTCCACAAACCCATGTTGCTACTACGATCTCAGATCCCTGCTGCACCAAACATATTGTTAGGTTTGCTACTGGTGTGCCCTCCCTTTGTTAAGGAGATAACTTCTTAATAGCTCAGAGTGGTTGGTTGATGCTTCCTTAGTGTGAGCTAATGGTTGGGAGATATGCTTGCAATGTTTCTGTGTGTCTGCATAACAGAACCATTGGAGCTTAGATAGGTGACCCTTTTCCCAACTGATGTATTATTATTTTATTATATTTGTTAGCCCCTTTTTCTTTCAGAAAAGTGAAACTTGAGACAACTTACAAAAACAAAAATTAAGAATAAACCACCCTAAAACATACACACACACAATCCACCTCAACCCTGCCCCACTAAAAGATAGCCAGAAAATTAAGAGCTCAGGACCTGGGTTAATAAGAAAGTTTTTTGCTTGCCAAATAAAATCAGATGGTGATGGTGTCAGGCTTTCCTGGGGAGAAAACTGCATAAAAAGGAAATCACTACTGAGAAGGCCCATTCTTATGTTGCCGCCCTCTGCATATCTCTTGGAGGAGAGATGACAGAAGAGGGTCTGGGTTGGTTAATGTGGGGAGAGGCAGTCATTGAGTTATTAGGGTCCTGAGCCACATAAGACTTTATAGGTCAAAACCAGCACTTTGAATGGGGACTGGAAAGTAACTGGTGGACCATGCAGTCAGGCTAGGGCATTATGTGCTCAGATCGTCTTGCCCTGATGAGCAACCTGGCCACTCAATTCTGCTCCAGCTGGAGTTTCCTAACTGTCTTCAGAGGCAACCAACATATAATGCATTCTAGTAATTTACGGTTTGTGTGTGAACAGACAGCTATTATTGAAGGCTAGAACAAAAATAGAGGCATAGATAAAGTGCTAAGAGTTCATTTTAAAGACTGGGATCACCGTAGGGGTTCAAGACATGTCTCTAGGAATCTGATATAGGCTAGCAAGTATGCTGCCTTGCAGAAATTTCTCTTTACTCATGCTCTGTTTGTGCATTTATGAAACAAATATTACAAAGATCTCATAAGTCTTCAATAGAGATCCATGAACATTTTGCTGCTTGCTCTAAAATGGGCTTGAACCTTTGCAAGTACAGTGGTACCTCGGGTTACAGACGCTTCAGGTTACAGACTCTGCTAAGCCAGAAATAGTGCCTTGGGTTAAGAACTTTGCTTCAGGATGAGAACAGAAATCACACAGCGGCAGCGCGGCGGCAGCAGCGGGAGGCCCCATTAGCTAAAGTAGTACCTCAAGTTAAGAATGGTTCCAGGTTAAGAACGGACCTCCAGAACGAATTAAGTTCTTAACCCAAGGTACCACTGTATTCAGATGGAAAACTCACAAAGGCTTGATCTTTTAGCAAACATTCGCTGAAAGCTTTGAGAATGCTCACAAAGCACCATTTCCTGTTACTGCTGCTGCTGCTGCTGCCTTCGCTTGTCCGAGGAGCTCAATAATGTACTGGGGGCAGGGTATTGCAGCCTGTTAGAAAGGTTCCATACATGCAGATGTGGTAGTTTGTACATACATTGTTCCACTGGACAAATATTTTGGGATACACATTTTTAAATGTGCGTTTCTTTTAATATTGTAATGGTAACGTATGTTACCATTCATGGAATTCACTAAATCAAATAACTAATATCTTGATCATTAATACCAATTAGTGAGCAACAATTGCCTCCTCTGGCTCTGCTTTTTCTGGGAGCTGGGGAGTAAAGCACAGTCAGTTGTACCCATCTGCTAGTTAATATACCAAGGCACACAACTGGCTTTCTGGTATGTAATACATAACGCACACCTGGACCATTAAGAAAAAAGCATCAGCTCCTTGCTGTGCTGCCAAATCAGCTAGTTGGGGAAAGGAACTGGAAGCTCTATATGCCACCTAGTGTATTACTTGCAAAAGAAAGAAAGAAAGAAAGAAAGAAAGAAAGAAAGAAAGAAAGAAAGAAAGAAAGAAAGAAAGAAAGAAAAGGGAAAGGGAAAAGACCATATTCAGCCTAGGAAGCAGGTGATAATTGAAGCTCAGTTATACCCCATATCCGGCCATATAATATCCAGACTTTGCTGCAGTCTCAGCAACTGAGTAAATCTGTTCTATTGTAGCTTGGCCCAATGGAAAGTTAGGGAAGGGTGACATTTATACAAGAATAGCAAGGTTATACCTGGAAGAGCAGAGTCACATCCAGTAAGGCAGAATCACATCAAGTCAAATAGGCCATGCAGGATCAGAAAAGGGTAGATACAGTCTGTCAGGACCCTGGACAGATCACTGAAGCAGCTATAGTTGGGAGCTCACCCAATTACAACTGTTGTTTCAGCAGCATGTTGAGATCTTCTGGAGGCTTGCTGGTGTGGACTTGTTATTAACCTTACTTCCACAGAGAAGCTGTCTGTATCTTCAAGGGCTGTTGTGTAATTCTGCAGCTAGTGCCTTCTACAGCATGGCAGCAGTGATAAGTGCATCAGAGTAGAAGTGTCTTGCATCTTGGGGCAGTGTTTATAACACTAGCTTCCTGAGAGATGGGTTGCTGTTGCTGATTGAGCAGTGGGTGGAGTGAAAGAACATTGTTAGGAGCACTAGTTTGGCTCTACCAGTGTGCTTGCACTGTGTCAACCTTCCCAGCACCTTCTTCCAGTAAGCAGCGGTAATCCATCTGCTGGGAAGCTAGCTTAGTGGCTAGGTGCCACATAGCAAACCACTTCTGCATTGGAAGGGTCCTCTGAGTCTGGCAAAGACATATTCTCTGCCTTGAAAGGTTCTCAATTTGAGGATAATGCCCCATTCAATGCCTCTACCCCCACCACTGAGTTTTCCTCTGAGCCACAGGGGACATGGAGACCAAATGATGTGGTGCTGCAATTCCTCTCAAGAGCCTCTTCCTTAACCCCTGATGTTTTAGATACCTACCTAACTGTACCGCACCGTGAGCATCCTTTACTTGTGGTGGTCAAGAAGGCTGTGGCTTGTCAGCTACAGAAGGGTCTGGATTAAGTGAATTATCTAGACCCATTTTAGTTTAGATTCAGCATTGGTCAGCCTAATTTGTTTGCTGATAAAGGGTGGTGAAAGTTAAAATCAATATAATCAGTACTATTGGTTTGCAGTTTTAATATGGCAGAAAAAATTAGTTGCATCTTCAGTTGTGGGTAGGTAGACTTGTAAGTTTGCTTGACACTTCATATTCAGAAGTAAAGCATATATTGTGCACACAAACTCTGACTCATCTTCCAAACCATTGTGAATCAACTTATTTTCTTTTTATAGCTGTTCTTGAAATATTTTTTTCTTGTTTACTGTGTTTTAATTACCTGGTACTTTTATAGTACCCTCTTACTCATATTCTATGAACGATACTCAAGATTTGTGTGCCCTCATATATTTTTTTATAGTCATGCACTTTATCCTATGAAAATAATGAAGGGCCCTGTTATGTACTGCACAGCTGGCAATTTTGCATAGCATTTAAAATTTTCGTTCAAGACTGAAGGTAATAATTATGAAGTGTTTCTTTGTGTAGAAGATAATGTGGCATAGTTTAAACACAAGCTATTGTGAATTAGTGTGAATACAGCACATGCCATTCATAGCTGCTTAATTAAGAAACATTATCGGTATACTGTACCTATAATGGTTTTAATTTATCACACAGTTTCATTCTACAGATAGTATGATACTTGTAAGTTGAAACAGAACCTATGGTCTCATTTCAAATAAACAGTGTGTTCTTCTAAAATGGGGTGGTTAATGCCATTTCAGCCTCACAAACAATATTTTCTGTCCAAGATACTACCAATTTTTGTGGTGACAGAAATATTATATAAATGCAGGGCTTTTCTTCAGCCTGAACTCACCAGAAGTCAGTTCCAGCACTTCTCAGGTAGGCACCATTGCCATTAAAAGAGAACAAGGGAGGCTTTTCATAGTGAGTTACAGCACCTCTTTTTCTAGACAAATAGCACACGCGCGCGCACACACACACACACATATGAATGAGATAGACACAGTGCAGAAGTAAATGGAGAGGTTCAAACCTCTCTCTCTAGCACAGTCTACCTAAATAATGTATGCCACCTTTCCACAGTTAAAACTGTGCTCAAAGTGGCTTACAACATGGGGCGGAAATACATAATTACGAATATAATGTAAGTAGTTAAAAACAAAATAAAAAAGCACACAACCAAATTAAGACAATGTCCGTATGAATCACAACATCTGAAATAAATATATGAAAAATTAAGTTCAATAGCAGCATCCCCCCACAACCCCCTAAATGATACCGCAGCCCAAGATCCTGTTCTGCAGTCTCAGCTTCTGCAGCTGGAGTCAATCAGGGCCCCACCCTCCTGGACGAGGTGGGAACAGGCCTGCAAGGCTGGGAGGGTGTCTTCCAGGACTCCCAAACAAGATGGCTTCCTGGGATCCATACATAGACTGAGCTATTTGTAAAAAGAGTAGGGCATTAGTAAAATAAAACAACATGTACTGCAAAATGAAAAAATAAGAATAAAATAAAATAAATCCCAGCCAGTGCAGATGCACCTTAAGATTCTCTGCCCTGGTGTACTGTCCCTGATGTCCTCAAACCAAACGTGTGTGCACATGGAGTCCTCTCCAAAAAGCGGTGATTCCGCTTATGATAAAATGAGTTTATCTGGTGACAGAAATTCAAGTTGTGTTGAAACTAGATCTCAGGTTTGCTAGATCTCAACAAATAGGATTTTTCCTCTCCTTCCTGTCGTATCTCACTGCGTATTCTACAAAGGCCAATCATCAGGGTATCTTGATATATAGCTAAATGCCACTGCACAGTTGACCTACTCTTTAGGAGACACGGGGGTCATCTCCTGCTGTAGATTTATCCCTAAAAATGACTTATCTGTGTGACTGTGGGTGAAAAGTTCCAAATATGAAAGATGAAATAATTACAGCACAGAAAGTTTTTCTTCCCGTTCCATTCACCATAGGAGTATCATGTAAGCAACCGTGACCAGTGCTGTTTTTCTTTTAAAAAAGAGGTGCCAGAACTCACCATGAACATCTCTCCTGTTCGCTTATAATGGCAATGGCACCTACCTGAGAGGTGCTGGAACTGAGTTCTGGTGAGTTCCAGCTGAAAAAAAGTCCTGACCATGACTATTTAGCAAAGAGCAAGAAAAATAAGATCAGATGTGGAGGATTTCTCTGGGCAGTATTTCAGTACCATGTGGTTAGAGGCTGACTTGAAGTGTAGTCGTTTCCTTTCTAGATTTAGTGTGCCATATGTCAGCTATTAGTTTGCATTTTTAGCTTGTCTCAATTATTGCTAAGAATTAACACTGTGAACAGTCACCATTTCATGAACTGTTTAATGAAGTGCTCTTTTCTTTTTGTTAATATAGCTTCAATGCCCAATTTTGTTTTATTTTGTAAAGATTATTTTGAGACCTCTGATAATAAGAGAAATTAGTTTAATTGGCTTCTAAATGACCAAGAACAAACTTAACCTCAAAGATGACTGAAGCTTGCTTAGGTCTCGGAATGTTATCCTGTTTTCTTCCTCAATATGCATTGAAATTGCATTGTACAGTACATAAGTGATTTTCCAAGGCTTTTTAGAAGGATGCATGTATTAATATTTTAAACTGAAGTAATTGCTTCTTGCTTAGCAATGGTTTTCATTTATGAGTGTTTATCCGAGGCAAATGGAAAGTATGGTTAATCTAAGTTAAAAATGGTTTCTTTAAATAGCTCTAATTACATTCTCTTTATATGTGTACATTTTAGACACTTAAGATTTAATCGGTAGCAGTTCTAACAAACCCTAATATTTATTAGCTGGTTTTAAATTATTGTTATAGATGGCAGTTGAATGAGAAAATAAATTATGATTTGGTGACTATTATACTCAGTAAATAAAAGAGGGTCTAACACTGGGGGGGGGAGAGAAATTATATGTCTTCTTCATTTTTCCAATTAAAAAGACAAAGAGATAGAATCAAAGCCATCTTAAAAGGAGGAAGGCACTTTCATGGCTTTCTTTTACAGAATGTGAATGCTTGTGCACTTATTTTCAATAAAGGAGTTACATTTTGATTTTTTCCCCTTTAATGCAGGAGATAGATGTGGTAGAAGCAGCAGCCCTAAACAAAACAACTCTAACACTGAATTCTTATTTGTTGGATGTGAAAGAACTGGGTAGAACAGTCTTTGCCCCTCCAGATGGGTAGGGCTGTAACTCCCACCAGCCCCAGCCAGCAAAACTGTAGCTCAGTGGTAAATCATCTGCTTTGCATGCATGCCTGAGGTTGAATTGCAGAGATCTCTAGGTAGGTTAGGAAGAGACCCTGGTGTGAAATCCCGAAGGACTGCTGCCGGCCAATGTAGACCAGTGGTAGCCAAAATAGTGTCCTCCAGATGTTGGCTATTTTGGCTGGGGCTGATGGGAGTTGCGTTCAGCATCTGGAGGGCATAGTGTTGTCTATGCCTGATGTAGGCAGTTCTGAGCTATATCAGTGTTTCCCAGACTTGGGTCTCCAGCTGTTTTTGGACTACAACTCCCTTCATGCCTAGCTCGCAAGACCAGTGTTCAGGGATTATGGGAATTTAAAAAACAGTTGCATTTCATAATTCAGCACTCCTGTTGAGCATATTACACTAGTCTATAATGTTTCTCTTGCTAAAGAGTGTAACATAATTCAGCTTAATGGAAAAGAGTGAAATTTTCTGTCAAAAATGTGAAAAGTGCTTGAAAATATTAAATCTGTATAAGTTTTTATACAATCTGCTGGCAGGGAGGAAAGTATTTATATCCCTCCCACCCAGGATATTGTATAAAAAGGTGAATAATAGCCACTGGCAATATGTTGTAAAGTAGGGTTGTAATTTTACTGTTTTATCTTTTATAAACTACTATGACCATTTCCCCCCAATCAAGCAATGTATATATATTTTTTAATGAAATAAATGAAATAAATAATTAATACTTACTAAATAATACTTACTGTTCTTCTCTAGGTAAGTTTTCATAACTTTTCCAAATGCTGCTGATAAATTATTCCATTTCACTGATATTTTTCATCAATATATAAAATTTACTTGGGACATGATCCAGCCATAGATTAGCATAGATAGATAGATAGATAGATAGATAGATAGATAGATAGATAGATAGATAGCTGCCTTTTCTGTGTTGGCTCCCTACTTGTGGGATGCTCTCCCCACAGAACTTTCCTGGCACCTTCATTAAATATTTTTAGGTGCCAGGCAAAAACATTTCTCTTCTCCCAGGCCTTTGGCTAATTAAACCACCTATGACTTTTTAAACGGGGGGGGGGGGTTGTTGCTATGTCATTTTTCTGTTCTATATTGTAAACCACCCTGTGATTCCTGGATGAGGGCAGTCTGGAAATTTAATAAACAATAATAAAATGCTTATCTATAAATGTCAAATGAGCTTAATAAGACTTACTTCTGTGTAGAGTGGATATGAGTTACGCATAATTAACTTGAGGCCCATTAATTTAAGTGGGTCTACTTTGAGTGAAACTTAGTTGAATATCACCCATTGAACTTCAGGAAACATTCTTCTGAGTATACACATAAGATTCTGCTGTAAGTGGTTTTTTGAGATGACTCTTTAACATAATACAGTTGAAACAAAATTAAAAAAATCCTTCCAGTAGCACCTTAAAGACCAACTAAGTTAGTTCTTGGTATGAGCTTTCATGTGCATGCACACTTCGTGCATGCACACGAAAGCTCATACCAAGAACTAACTTAGTTGGTCTTTAAGGTGCTACTGGAAGGATTTTTTTAATTTTGTTTTGACTATGGAAGACCAACACGGCTACCTATCTGTAAATAATACAGTTGCATAATGCTTTTATCTGGGGTCTGTCAGCAACTGATTTCAGCACTGAAGAAAATTGTAAAGTATTTGTGGTATACTTTCTGATTCTTTAAAAACATTGATGATGCTGTTCTTCAAATAATGTCCACATGCAGTGCATACAATGATAACCTAATACAGTATATTCAGATAATGGGCTGGAAATAGACAGCTTCATGCCGTGTGAAATGCTCCAGATCTGAATGTTACCTTATGGTTTCTTTGGTGGGAAAATGCTGTCTTTGTTTTATCAGTCTAAGACTAAACCATATAAATGAAAATAATGTTTGCATTTGGTCATAGTACCATACCTGAAATAAATCACTGTCAGACAGACCCTTTTAAAGGGCAAATGAAAAATAGTCTTTAATTTTTTTATATTCTAAATTCCTCATAGAAACCAACCTTTCTTCTTCTGTTTACACTACCAAATCCACTGAAAACGTATGTAAACTGAGACATTCAGAAATGGATGCCAAACTGCCCAAATGTAAAGATGATGCTGTCTAGAGTTTATTTTGTCTACTTGCCATATTGCACTGAACCTTGGACATAACTGTGCATAATGGGTTTTGAATCCAGTCTCTGTGGATCGCAGCCAACATCACATGCACCAGTTAATGACTGATAGTTATCTCTGCTCATTGCTAGTGTTTTCTTAATGACTGTTTTAGCATGAGGATAGGTCACAAAATACAGGATTAAGTAAGGTCAAACCCCAGTGAATTGTGCAGTTTATTTATTGCAGGCATGGGGAAATAGAAATAAAGCGAGTCGCAGCGAATGCTCATTCATATATTGATATAATATTGTTATAATGTTTGAGTAAAATTGAACTGTAATTTCTATCTCAGTGTAATGCTTGGCAAGTGGTAGTGCTGTATAATTTAAATATCCCTGTTGCTCAGCAGGCCAACAATGTTTGGCATTGCTGTTAACAAGAGTAACTTGCAAAAGTGAAGAGCACTCCTAATGTCATAACAGTACAAACTTATCTAAATCATATGACTGTGATGACAATGGCTTATTAACATCTGACAATATAAATTGGTCTCTAAGAGTGAATTGGATATAGGTCCAGTATGGTAATATTATTTGTAGAATGTGGGATTTGTTCAAACACGATAGAGAAAGGCAGAGTAATGGCTCTGTATATTAATCACTCTGATGAGAGATCCAAAGTAAGGTAAAATTGTATCGACATTTTGTATCTTTCACAGGATATCATTGTCTTATCTAATTATTACCTGGGCTTTTCTCTCTACCTATCACATTATTCCCACCTTCAAAAGAAAATAAAAATCAACTTGCTTGCAATGAAAACATCAACTCTAGTAAAAACCAAGTTCATTCCATTGTACTGGACTTACATTGTGCCAGCAGAAAGGTTACATTCCTCACTGATAAGGTGCATGAAGTTCAGCACTATGGGGAAAAATAGAAAATGAAAACCATGCCAGCACTTATTTCTCAAGCTGAACACACATTCCTTCTTGAATTACAATATTTGCTGATAGTTCTAGCCCCACATTGTCATTCATATATATATATATATATATATATATATATATATATATATATATATGGTTTCTTCACCATGAAGAGAAGCAAAGTTACAATACATGATCTTTGAATGCCCATATACAATCCTTTGCACACTATTACATACTGTTTTAGAGTTGCTCCCCACTTTGGAAAATTGTAAAAATAGACTTACATCATTATATGGTTAAAACAGCCCAGTTCTTGCACATTCCTACATCCCTGGGACCTGGTCAAGTGTACCCTTTTCCCTCCCTTAACTGATCTCTGGCAATGGTCTTCTCTGTTAGACTGATCTGGCACCGTGGGCTCACTCTGTCACAAGCAGATTTTAGGGGAAGTTATCCATCCACATCTCCCATCAATATGCCCAGCTGTGGAAGATGACTCTGAAGGCATATTTCTTTCTGTTCTTGTGTATCTAATGGGATATGCAGCTGCCTGATCTGAACACATCCCCACGATGCCGCTCTGTCCCTAGGCTTGCCCCTTTTCACCCTGGAATAGAGGTCTAAATGGAGGATAGGGGTGGCTGGAAGAAATTACAGCCGATCCAGTCCTACTATGAGGCATGCTAAATTGCATGGTTCAGGTGTTAGATTGGAACAGTGGATCATGTTCTCCACGGAGCTTGCTATTGTCACAACTTGCAGGCCAGTTTCTTGGCCACCACTAGTGTTGCTCTCACCTGACTTCCTGGTCATCAGCCTTGATGCTGTAACCCTTTCAATCTGTTGCCAGCAAAGAAGCTGCCTAGTGCCATCACCTACTTCTAACCACAGAGCAGGGCCATTAGAATGGCTACCCAGCACTCTACCTGGCAGACTATGGTCAGAGAATAGCTGAGCTTCTGAGAAAGAACCAATTGATCTACAGATCTAGGTAGCTGCTGATTTAGTTCAAAGTTGAGTGATACAAAAGTTGACAGAGGAGGAGGTAGGTTTTCTTTATGACCAATAGCTCTTTCAAAGTGTCTGCAAAAGAAATTTGAGGAGGAAGATCAAAAGAAAGGAAAGATGGGCAGGGAAATGCACCTTTCAAATTTATCTTGGGTAGGAAAAGAAAAAGGGAAAAGATTGCTTTGTAATTTTATCTGTAGTAGTAAAGTCAAAATAGTCATTTTTAAGAAGTAGGAAGGGGGAAAGAAAATACAGAAAAATATGTTTTTAAACGTCATCTAGGTACCAGTGGAGTGTGTTCATGTGTACATGTGAATGGAAGTGTGAATTGCCATGCACACTGATGGCTCCAACCACCACACTCATAGCCTGTGGTCCCCAGCTACTAACCACCACAGCATGTGTCCTTAGAAGATAGATAGATAGATAGATAGATAGATAGATAGATAGATAGATAGATAGAGTCGACCCTTGCTTTAAGAGATAACACCAGTACTTTGAAGTGTACTTGGAAATGGGTTGAAAGCCAGTGTAGAAAATGTAAATATTTTGAAAGAGCGAACCTCACATATCTGATGAACAAGCTTTAGATTTTCCCCCAACCATGTTATTGAAACCTACCTTTTACAAAATCATTGGTCCATTTACCTCAGTATTGTCTATAATGCATAGTAGTCTCTCTCTAGGAATTCAGCTGGGAGTCTTTACCAACGCTACCTGTAGGTGTCATGGATTGAATATGGGACTTTCATCATTCAAAGCATGTGCTTTACCAGTGAGCTATGACCCTTCCTTTAGGAAGGGAAAAATGTTTAGTATACGTAACTTGGGCAATATTTGCAGATTCCAATGTTGTGTTCTGTATAATACAATGCTTTATAGTATGGCTTGGGAACCTGTGGCCCTCCAGATGTTGTTGGACTCCAACTCCCATCAGCTCCTGACAGTACAGCCAATGGTAAGAGATCTAGGAGTTGTAGTTCAACAATCTAGGTTTCCAGCCCTTATCTTGCGGTTAGCATTAAACTGTCTCAGTCAGAAAAAGGCTTCTCTGCAATCAATTCAATGGTCCAATGGCCAAGAGAGCAACATCTACCACATGCATGAACCAGCTATTGTTTATTGATAAATCTACACATAAAGATGCCAAGTGTACAGTGCGGGGGAGTGTTGTGTATGAGATTATGATTATTTCATTGCCAATACCTCACCATAGTGTAGGCAGATGTGTACATTTCCATCTCTTGCTTTATGAACATAGGAATTCTTATCTTCATATGTTATCTAGAGCCACTGTCCTAGTTTTGCCCCTGTGAATTATAAATCAAATTCAGTCATTTGTTGCATATGACGTCTGTGGATGCCTGATACAGCCAAGAGTGACTCTTTCAATTATCATAAAAAATGGAGGGGGCTGAATGGGGATGTAGCTTTAATGTGCTCAGTGAGTGAAAGAAAAAAAATACTGAGCTTTTAGCTGCTTTCCTCTCACCACTCCTGAAACAATCAGAAATACAGAAATACAGATTTTAAATGGCAAAAACAGTGAGGCAAATCAAGTTCAAGGGCAAGATGTGTATGTTAATTTTTAGTATTAGTCATTATTTTCTAAACATTGTCATAAAAGTATGCATTTGCCACACAATTTGATTTATTCTTGACATCCATTTTAAGGAAGGGTCAGAAATGAAACTGTAATTTGTGCGTTTTCCAGTATTTTATTTGTACTCACATAGTATTTTGAGGGATGTTATTCTTTGTGAAAATGACAAGTATTACCAATTGCTTTAAGTGGCACCACCACTTTGGAATAAACTATGTGCCTTTTCCTAATTTAATAATTCATCTGAGAATATAGCACATTTTCAAAATTACTCAGAGAGATTTTAAAAACATATGACTACCATGGCAAGGAAGAAGAAAGACTTACCCCAAAGTACAATAACTCTGCATGGTTTATGATTGCTCATCATTTTCAGAGGCACATTCTCAATATGACAGTTCAAAAAAAGCATTGAATTTGTTGATCTCAACTTTTTCCTTTGGAACATTTAATATATTGCAAAAACAATGCACATGTTGATACAGTTGGCAGTCTCTGGTCAGGAAACGCTCAGAGTCAACTAAGCATAGAAGCTCCATTTGCCTAGGGAAATGGTGGGGTTTTTAAAGAAAGGAAGTTGATATTTAGTAAAGCAATAGCAATGTCTTCCACAGTGTCTGCTTTCATATTTTCTAAGGGTGCCATTCTTTCATATACGACCCCCTTCATTTCAATTCACACAGAAGCACATTCTCATGGATTTTTTCCTCAGTAGTGTTAATAGAGGGTGCAGATCTACAGTTCATAGCATTATTTGATTACAATTCATAGCAGCATCACTACAGGTTTATTGATGGTTTTAAACCTCTGAGGCAACATTTTGATTTTAGGGACATTATATATTAGATATGATCCTTTCAGTCTGTTGTAAAATGCAACTGCAGGCAGAAATTCAGCATGTTAATCTTTTCTAGTGTGGAAAAACAATTATGGAAAAATCTTCACCATGGCAAATTTTGTCTTATGCCATGCACCCCACATCACTCATGTTGTGATTGGCACCCACAGCATTCTCCCAAAATTTGAAATATGCCCACTGGACCAGAAAAGTGAACCCTAATGCCTCTTTGAAGCAGATTGACAGAAGGCCCCAGTGGGGGCTATCATTGGTGGCAATGGAAGGAAACTGTACCTAGGAAGTCCATGGAACCAGTAGGGAGCAGGAACCAGAACCAGCCACAGCTGCTTCAGGCTCATTCAGCACCGTGAGATACCTGGGTAGAGCAACCTATAGATGTGGAACGCAAGCTAAGGCACATAGCTAAGTCCACAGTTGCAAAATGAATCTATACCATAGCTGAAATTTAAAACCAAGAATTCAATACACAATACATTTTTTTCTGTTCCTAAGGCAGAAAACACACACACACACACACACACACACACACTGTTTCATATGGACTAGCTGAATTTAACAGGATTTTTTTTTTGGGGGGGGGTAATCTTTTTGAAAATGGATCCACCAGTTGGGCAATTGCCTGTTTCATGCTGCTCTATTCACAGCTGTGAATTTTATATATATTGAGTGAATTTTATATATATTGAGTGAATTTTATATATATTGAGGCTATACACCACACCCCCTCTACAGTATTTATAGGAACTCAAACACTGAGATCCTGCTCTGTTCCAGTAACAAGAAGCCGAAAGAAGCCGAAAGCACCAGCCTGAAGATGACGAGTGAGACCTCGTCGAAACGTCGCCTAGACACCCCAACTTTTACACGGGAAGACACCCGAGGACACCAAAACCTGCATTCCTGTACCCGTGAAAATCTACGAAAGCAAATATATATATATATATATATATATATATATATATATATATATAATTAAATTTTCAAATACATAATACAAGATCCCTACACCAAAAAGCCAGAACAAATACACCAAGAAACCATATAAAAAGAAAGAAAAAAAAAGAAAAGAAAAAAAGAAAAAAATATAACCAACTGTTCAGAATAACTTTTCTTATATAACTAACTGGACTTCCTCACATCTCCTTACCCTGCATTACTTATAATAAGAATGTCAGCAAATTATTACCTTGTTTCATACCTTATTTTGTACTTTCCATATATTATACTTCTAAATTTAAAATAATTTTTATCAATTGCTCATACCTTAAAGTTAAACATAGTGATACCTTAAATTTCGACCTTTTCTTACTCATAACTTAATTTTCTATTTTACAAAGTCTATTTGCCGGAACTGGTGTTTTCTAAATCGTGCAAATACTTAACATTCATACAACTTATAATGTTTTTGTAGATAGTCCTTAAACTTCTTCCAATCCTCTTCCATTGTTTCTTCTCCCAAGTCTCGGATTCTGCCCGTCATTTCACAGCTGTGAATTTTAGGACACTCCATAGCAGCTAAGTTTGCATTGTTTGCTTGTCTGAGTCTGATGAATCTGTCTAGCACATCTATTTGAGATCCATTCAACTTGAGGAAATTGCTTATTGTGTCTTTCATGTCACTAATGTGTCTGCAAAGCACAATATCATAGTGTTTCTTTCCACCATGTCTGCCAAATGATTGGTGTACTGATGACAAATTCTGAATACAGATATGTTTGCATCTTATCCTTGTGAAGTTACTTCATGCACTATTGACTATTGTCAACATATGACTGAATCTCAGCTACAAAACGTGAATTAGATACAGCTCAGGAAATGAACATAGATAAGGAAAATGTTAGTGATAAATACATGGAAATTAAAATATTAAAATTAAAATCAAACTGAAACTCAGACAAATCTAAAAATGCTGGAAAATCAATTGTCCTTAGAAAAAGCTTACAGTTAGCAATTATCTGTGGTAGAACTGTTTGGTTGTTAACCTGAATGAGGATGGGGGATCCAAAGTGCTATGTCTGCTAATATTTAGTGCAGGCAGGCAGGCAGGCAGGCAGGCAGATAGATAGATAGATAGATAGATAGATAGATAGATAGATAGATAGACAGACCTTAGATATATTTATCTTTCTTTTCAGCTGATAGGACTTTCAGAGGAGTGCACTGTACATAAAACTAATGAAAGCAAAAAAACAGTAAAATAATAAAAGTAGGGCAGTTAATCGCAATGGAAAACCAGATTTTTTTTTGTTATGATTAAATAATGAGACAAAAATGGGAAAGAAAACAAACTTGATGCCAGGCAGACCTGTGGACCCAAATTCAGGGTGCCACAACTGAAAAGACCCTACCTACAGTCACTACCCAACTAACTTAAAATGGCAGTGCAGTGTGTTGAGAAAGTCTTCCAAGGAAGATCATCATGCCTGGGCAGGTTCATGTGGGATTCTGATTATTTTAAAGGTTAAAACCAGCACTTGGAATTGTCTTCAGAAATGTATTGGAAGCCAGTGCAGTTGTTTCAAGATTGGTAGGATATGCTGTATATGTATCCCTCCTCCCCCAATACTCCAGTTGCCTACGAAGACTGTATGGAAACCGCAGTTAGTCAGATCTTCATAGGCAATCCCCCTGTGATTTGAAGTTATTGAAACAGGATGTTACCAAGTGAAAATAGTTACTAGGCTCTTCCTGTGTAGGGGAGGCTGTAGCTGGCACACCAGCCTAAGCTAAGGAAAGGCGCTGAAGGCCTCACTTCAGATGTGTTCATTATGTTCTCAAGAGGTATGTGGTCTGTTTCTTCTGTTATTGTTCTGTCTTAAATTGGGATTTGTGGCACATACCTCTGTTATCTCCTACTATTGGCAGATTCCTAACCACTGTTCCCCAGTTGGTTCCTGAAACACATCACAAAACTAGGACACAACTCAGAACTGATGATTGAGAAGAATGTTATATACCAAGTTATGAGCAATATGAGATAGAGGTGGAAAGAATTAAAAGTGATCCGAGTTGAAGATTGACCTCTCACATGACTGTTTCACTACACTAACAGAGGCAGATGATGTTAACCTCTCTCTCTGCCCACCCCTTGCCCCGCCATAACATTAGCAGATTAGACCTTTCCTGTATACTTATATTACAATGTTTTGTAATCCTCTGCATCTTTGACTTGTGGTGGGGGTTGGACGGGGAAATGTGAACTGTTGTGGTAAGAAACAACACTTCTACTACACATTTCAGAAAGGGTACTATAAGAACATTGCTATTTTCCATAGCAAACACATGTTAGGGATAATGTTGAATTTGGCTCAAATTAAAGGCTTGCATCCAATGCTGCATGAATGGAGCTCCACTTGCACAACAGTACTTCCCCTTCCTCTTATCTCTGCACGCAGCTCCAGAAGCAGCTCTATATGTCCCCCCCCCACCCCCGTTCTAGATAAAATGTGTGCAGTGGGGCAGGGCTGCAGGGGATAGGAGTGCAGGTGGGAGTTCTATTGCAGAAGTGGAGGTCTGCTGTTTGATACAACCCTCAGAAATTTATAATGAGACAAAACCTATGACTTTGAAGTTCCTCTAGTTCTCAAATTTGCTTGTGCAAGACAATAAATAATTAAGGAGACACTGTTTCATTATATAAACAAATCACTGTCTCTCATATTACTGGATACAAATTACTTTTACTGGTGCCTTTAAAATATTTTTTCAGGGGCTTTTGACTATTCTGGGCTCCATTCTTGGTTATGTAGGGGGCATGATTGGCAGGGTTGTTTTATTCCATGTACTACAAATACACGGTCTAAAGACAGAAATCTATTCTTTAAACTGACTTTATTTTTATGTCAGTTATTAGTTAATGCACATTTTTCTATATTAGAAAGTAGCTTTACAATGTGAACATTAAAAAGTACATAGTGTGAACAGATAAAGGGTGTAACATGAATCACGGAAAAAAGAAAAAATTCTCAAGGAGAGTTCTGACAACTGCTTGATGTTAAGCAGATATATTGTCTTTAAGGTTAAACCATAGGGAGCTAAAGTTTTAAGTCTATTTCTAGAAGTTTTTTCCTTCTTTTATACTGATCATGTGGTTCTAGATATATATTTAAGCTGGGAAGTCCTAAGGTTGCAAGTGGATAAAACTAAATTTAGTAGGTTAAGGACTGGACAAATCCTTTGATCTAGCTTCTTCGTGAGATAACAAAACTCAGGTGCTGAAGAATAAACATACAGCTGGTCACTTTATATCGTACCTGTATATTGTTTATGACTGTGTTAGGTTGGTGCTCTGTGGCAGATGAGAATGGAATTGCAGATTCCATACAGGCAACATAGCATGTTTCTTTCCTCTAAGTGACCACAGGTAGCAAGGTTCATCCTTTTAAAGCAGTGAAAAGGAGAACTGATGGCAAGCAACTTTATTCAGCTTTTAAAACAACTTGTGGGCATTAGGATATTGTCTGAAACAAATCATTGTAAGTTTTGCCCTCTGGAGTTATTTTAATTTGTAGAAATAGGTAGCTCTCTGTGACAACTCTCTTTAAAGATTGGTGAAGCCAGATGAAACTGAAACAGAAAAAGAATTTAGCTTTGCTTGCCATTTCTTTTAGACTTTGTTGAAACTGTGAAGTCAGAGACAAAGCCTTAATCAACCTACTTTATCTTATAACAGCATTTAAAGCAGGTTGTTTCAATTAGCAAAGTAATTAGCAAGATTTTTCATTAATTTTTCTCATCTTTCCAGATGAATTGAACTCTAATCATTGGGCCACAATGTTAGATCTTTGATAAATAATCTTTGTTTCAAATTTTGCTTAACATATACCTCTGTGAATTAGGAAAGAAAGCTATTTAAACAATGTGAAGCAGCAGCTTTTTAGTTTTCTGTTTATCACTGAGGCTATGTCTAGAGAGCAGCTTTCTCCCTTGCTGGTTTAACACTGTAGCACTAAACTGGAAGTAGGGGGATAGGGAAAATCTCAAGGAAAGGTACCAACAATTGTAGGAATTTTGCACTATAGGAAACTATTGTTCTACTTATTCTGATCCTCTGAGGCCTATTTGCTGACTTTGGTGCTGATGGAAATCTGTACAAGATCAGCACAGTCCTATCCTGTTTGTTAGTATCAGGCATACAGAATCATCATGGCTATTATAAAATAAAATTCCATCAGGAAAAATTATGGCTGTCTCTACTCTAGTGTCATTTGTTATCTGGCATTGGCACTGACCAAGGATCTCATCCTCTCTGTTGATGAACAGCTAAGAAGGGATTTCTTTCTCCTTCCACATCTATGCATCTGTTTATTTATGTTGGGTACCCTTCAGCAGTATTACTCTCAAGGCAGGTAAGAAAGTATAAAAACAAACACAATTTAGTAAACAGGTATCATCAAAGCAGCAGAAATAGCAGCCACAGAATACATGTTCAATCAAAGTTTTAAAAGCCTGGAAAAATAAAGTACTGAAAGGACATGCAAAGTGGCACCAAGCTGTGAAGGCTCTTCTAAAGCCAGTCACCCCCCAGAAGTGACTTGCCAGGTGGCCTGGAGCTGCTATACTTGCTTCCTGGCAGGTGGGACACTGCTGTTTACCAGGAGAGAGACAGGGAGGTGGCAGGGAGTGCAGTGCAAATACACTGACAAAGACAATCTGATGCTCCTACCAGTGTGGTTGTACTGCACCAGCCTCTCTAAGACCCCCCTCCCCACACATAAGCAACAGCAACCAACCTGCTGGGAAGTGGTTGCCCAGTGGCTGTTCCCTACCAAGTAAGCTGCTTCTACGCCCAACTAATCTCTGAAGGTGGCACACCAGAAGGACATGCAATCTTAATGTACTATGTGCTGTATGAACCCTTTATCACAAGATGTGTTTGATGGTCAACAACTTACAGCAGATGGGTTTCAAAGAGGATTAGACAAATTCATGGCAGCTAAGAACATCAAATGTTCTTAGTCCTGATGGCTACCTCTAGGGTCAGATGCAGCATTCCTCTGAATATCAGTTGTTGAGGAATGACAGTGAGAGGGAGCAATTGTATTGTATCCTAATTTTGGGTTTCCTATAGGCATCTGGTTGACATATGGGAAACAGAGTGCTGGAATAAACTGATCTGCTCCATCAGGGCTCTCCTTGCCTCCTTATGAGAAGGCAATTTTTCAGGTACTTGGTTCCCAAACATTTCTGAAAGGGACATCCACACACAGAGAGCTTTGTGACTATCAGAGTATTACATTACTACTTTATGAGAAACTTAGATTGTGGATATGGATTACTCATTTAATTTACTGATGTAGGTGCCAAATTGGCATGCTCAGAAATCAATGGATTCATCAGTCGCCTAGATTACCTCATAAAAAGAAACCCATAGATAGGTTATATATGGCTATATCAGAATTCATCTTAACTTATTTTGGCAGAGCAGTCAAATTAGTTGTATCTAAATTAGTTTCTGAATAAACCTCTATCAGAATATTGTTTCTGGAATACTAAAGATACCCACAGTTGAAAAAGTAGATTATGTCACACATCCAGTTTGGTTCAACACTCAAATTGGATATAGACTGCTATTTTGCTTCACAAGGGAAACTTAATGTGATACTATTTCTTTATCAAATAGGTATCCTGTTCTTAATCCAAAGCATGGCATGCATGAAAATAATCCCATTTTACAACCCTGGGAGGTAGATGAGATTGAAAGTAATAGCTGGCCCAAAGTCATGTGTAAGGTTTTGAACACACTACATTTTGCTACTGTTATGAGTTTGGAGGAAGTAGAATGTATGCCAAGACCCTTCAAACCCTTGGATCCAGCAAGTGTTAAAATATAAACTGGGCTAGCTTCCTGATGAGGTGATCACCTGAGTGATTTGCCATTAAGGGGAACAGAGAAAGTAGATCTGTGAGAGATGGCAAATGAGTGGCAGCTAGAAAAAGACAAATGCAACAGCTGAGAGTTCAGTGATATGAGCTAGCAGCAAAGCTGCAAAAAGGCAGAGAGAATTATGCCTGATTTCTGCGGGAATCCAAAACTGTGGGCGTGGGAGAAACAATACCCTCTTGGAGTGTTAATGTTGTAAGCCCCGCCATCATAGGTTCAGGTTGTATATATGTGTAAATAAACCATATATCATAAAGACACCACAGTCTCTGCTGTGCCTCATTCCTGAAGAAAACACAAAACCTTGGTAAGCACCCGGAACCTCTGGAATCTCGCGCCACTCAGAGATTGGAGTGGCGTGCAACACTACAATGACAGTAAATATTAATTTGTCTAGAAAACTCACAGCTCAATAGATGAAACAATGGGAAGGACAGGGGATGGGGGACAAAATGTAGTGATTCATGCTGCAGTGCAACTTTTTATGGGGGGGGTGGAATCCACTTTCACAATAAAAGAGAATGAATTGGATGAATTCTCATTCTCCATTAACTCACAGTTGCTGAAATGTTTTGATATGACAGAGATGGACAAATTCACAGGAGCAGTGTGTAAGAACACAGTATTATATTTATACTTACTGGAAGGTCCCACAGTGTAGATAATACTGAACTAGGAACATAGGAAGTTGCCTTTTACTGAGTCCAACTATTGGTCCATCTAGCTCAACATTATCTATACAGTACTGACTAACAGCACCTTTTGCAACAACTGCAACTTGTTTATATTGCAAATAAGTTGATATACTTATTTGCTTACAGTATTAGAATCAGAACAAATAAGAGGGATTTTTGTTTTTGTAATTAAATTACTATAGTTATATGTAATGTATATAAATAATAATTTCACATACATATATGATTTTATTTTATTTTTTAAACAAAACCTTGATTATAGCCTAAATCACTGAGCCACTATATTAGGGCTTCAAAGTAATTCAAGACAACCACAACTGTAGTAAAATTAGTGAAGATGATTAGAGATAGGCTCATCAAAGGGTCGATGGACAAGTTTTTGTCTAACTACAAAACAAAGCTAATCTGTCACTAAAGCAATAATGAACATAATCTTTCAGAGTGAGCATATGAGAACAGAATACAGTATAAAGAAAGGAAGAAATTGCAGGACTCCTTCGTTATTTCTTTAGTCATATGCCATGACATTAATTGCTCTGGATTTGATCTTAGTGTTTTGGTTAATTGAATGCAAGTACTTGTAGAATGAAGCAATAAATTCTTATATTGCCATTTCACTACTGCTTGAGTTGCCTCTTGTCTGCCACTATGCTCTGTTCTCAACTTCAGTGAGAAGCCTTAACAAAATAATCCATATAAGTCAATTAAAACCTGACTAAATGCTGTTACTGAATGGGCTTTTTAAAAATATTGCTTGTTAACATGCAGTAACTTCATAGCATGCTCTCTTTAGCTACTGGCAGCAGTAAGTCAGGTTGATTTTCTTAATTGCCCTTGGCTGCAAATCAAAAGACACAATTACTGAATTTATTGACCATTAGGGATGTCTTTAAAATGCATGTGCTCAATAAATAAGCGTGGATTCAAAGTGGACAAATTCAACATACTATGGCCAGTGAATATATAGCATGTATCAGAGCAAGTTATGACAAAACTGAGACAAGGAAATAAATATTGTAAACATTCAAAAAAAAGTCTATTCTTAATGCTCACAGAGTAAAAACAAAAAACAAAAACAATGGCTAAGAGGTGCTCCTAAAAGAAGTTGTTACTTTGCTGTAAACATGTGTCTTTAAAATGTGGTATAAATGGTTGGTTTGTTATATTTTGTGAGGATAAGGCAAGTGTTCTATTTATTGCTAATTTTATTTATTAATGCTGCCATCCTGTATTGATTTATCTGGGAGTAAACCCCATTGAGTTCAATTAGACTTACTTCTAAGTATAGGTAAAGGTAAAGGTACCCCTGACCGCTAGGTCTAGTTGCGGATGACTCTGGGGTTGCAGCACTCATCTCGCTCTATAGGCTGAAGGAGCCCGTGTTTGTCCGCAGACAGCTTCCGGGTCATGTGGCCAGCATGACTACGCAGCTTCTGGTGAACCAGAGCAGCGCACAGAAACAGCATTTACCTTCACGCCAGAGCGGTACCTATTTATCTACTTGCACTTTGACGTGCTTTCGAACTGCTAGGTTGAGCTGGGACCGAATAACAGGAGCTCACTCCGTCGCGGGGATTTGAACCACCAACCTTCCGATCGGCAAGCCCTAGGTTCTGTGTTTTAGACCACAGTGCCACCCGTGTCCCTTACTTCTAAGTATAGTTGTGCAGAATTTCAGTTAGTAGAATTCAAAGGAGCAGGGAAGATACCCTGATACAGGAAGATATAGGATTTTAAAAAAAAGCAAAACATACATTTATGAAAATAAAATGTCAAATTAAAATTACGACATTGATGGACCTCTGTTCTCTTCCTCTCTGGATAAAAAAGATAGAATGACACTTACTCTGATAATTTCCTGACCTAATTTTTCAACCTCACCTTCCACCTTCTTATCTGATTGACTTTTCCTTCTAGGAGTCATGCCACCATTTGACACTGATGAAGGCATGAAGGTCAGGATGACTTCAGAAAAGTTGTACATAGCTTAATCTGTCTGACACAGTAGTGACAAATGTGGGAATAATTGTGCAAAGCACTGAAAATGTTATAGAAACAAACAAACAACACTAAAACTTTTCTACTACATTGTTCACTTTCCTTACCAGAGTACATCTGCCTTGTACCCAGGGTGTGGCCTTGGGCAAGTTGTTTGTTTCTCAGCAACAGACTGATTGGGTGCTGATGGCTCTGCATTCACCCCTGTGATATCTTCTGTTTGTGGCCTTGGGCAAGTCAGTTTTCTCCACCTACTACAAGGCTGCTCCACTTCCTTGTGGGACGGTGTTGCAGGCAGCCATGTGACCTGGGCTAAGCCCCCACAACACCAGGGAGTCCCCAGCCACATCACGGCCCCTGGCTAGCCAATCCGGTTGGCCGGGGGTGTGGCTTGGCAAATTTAAGCAGCCGTGCAGCCAGGGGATATCCCTTTTTGTTCCAGCTTTTGCAGATCTCCCGCACTCTTTTCATGCTTTCAACATATAGGCCTTGCTATGGACCTCAGTTGGTCGCCTGTTGAGGGGGCTTGGTAGAAATTTTTCCACTTGGCAAATTTGCATTGGCTATTTGGTTTTCGCCTACCTCGTAGCAATCGTCACAACTTTTGTAAGGTTTGGCAGTTAGGCATTGGTAGAGCCTGGATTGGGGGAGCGGAGGTGTAGCCATCATCTGCCTCTCCATTTTAAGGGTATTCTGTTAAAGGGATCTGGGGTGTGTGGATCTTGTCCGAAGCCCGGGTAGGGGCTAGAGCCATGCCACGATCCCATCGGGGACCCTGGGGGAGCTCTAGTTGATGTACATCAACAGGGCTACTGCCATTGGTGGTTGACCCTTTCCAGACTACCTGCATGGCAGGCAGGAGTCAGATACAGTCAGTTTAATTCCATTGCCTAAGCCAATACCACTCACATTCGGTAACCAATAAAGTTGTGCCCTAAATTTGCTCATTTAAACTAAAATACTCTGTCCAGGTGTGATTATTCAGCATAAAGGAGAGGCCTCGCATCTTGACACGCAACATTCTGCTTCCAGCCATAGCCAGTCAAATGGCTCTGATAAGCTTATAAGCAGGCTGTGGGGTCAGCAGCATTACAGTGTGGTTTGTCTTCAGTATCTGATATTCTCTACCCTCTGAACATCATAATCGTTTTAGATACTGTAGTTACTAGGAAGGGCTTCTATTGTTGGAGTAGGTAGGTGAGGTTTTGAGTGGGTGGGTGACGCCACAGTGAAATGTGGTAGAAGTGGTTTGGCATAATGTGTTAAGGATCTGTAGCATCCCCTATTTTGGAGAGGCACAGATGCAGCCATCTAATGGGATGAGGTTATGCTTTAATCAGTTCTGTTTCTTTTTTAAAATAAATTCAATGTATCAATTATCTTCAGTGTCTCTCCCCTCTGCCTACTGATCTGCATCCATTGGGATGAAACAATTCCCCTTGTAAACTGCTCTAGGCTTTCTTCTGCCTACTTGAAAAATAGATAGATGTACTATGGAACACAGCCAGGGTGAATTACTCCACATAATGAACCTTTCTATAAATCCCAGATACTCATGCTATATTTCAGAGCAGTCAAAAATTCAATGAGGTGTGTTAAGGATGGAGGGAGATCACCCACTGATAAGAGGCCTTTTGGGTACAGGACTGTGCTTTACAAAGCTCAGCGTTTGCTTAGAGGTTTTAGAGAAAACGTCGGCGTTTTCTGACCTAGATACCCTTTCATTTTTAATGGTTTTATAGCTTTGGGCATTTCCCCTAAGAATATAATGGGGGCTGGGGGCTGGGGGCTGGGTGTGTTTGTGTTTTCATATGAAATGCACACTTTTTTCTTCCGTACCCACACCCCATTTCACTCTGATCCTCACAAAGCTTCTTGGTGTCACTTTAATCCTTCCCTAGTTTTCAGCTCTCTGTTGTGATGCTCCATCAGTTCCCCTGTGCTATTCACTTTCTGTCAGATCCCCTGGGGACCATTCTGTTTCCAGCTTAACTTCTTCCACTTTCTTTTCCTTTCAAATAAAATATAACTGATAGGCAAGGCAAACATGCTGAGCCCAAGTAAACATATGGTTTGCATCATTCTTGTGTGTGTCTCTTTTATTTGAGTGGGAATTCTACCCCCTCACCAAAAAAAACAACTATGGGAGATTTACAGGTGTTGTTGGTAAAATTAGTATTCATATTAGTATCATTAATAATATTAGTAGGGTAATAATATATTTTCATTCAACTGTCAGAGGCAGTGTGAATGCCAGTAGCAGGGAAGCACAAGTGTGGAGAATGCTGCTGCGCTCCTGTCCTGCTTTCAGGCTTCCCATAAGCATCTGTTTGGACACTGAGAACAAGATGCTGGACTAGATGTGTCACTTGCCAAATCCAGCAGGGCTCTTCTATTTTCAGTTATGCCAGGGTTTTGGTATTACAACAACAACTTGCTTTCAGTTGTTTGTTTCAGTATGAAATAACAGAGTTGAATTTGTTTCACATTCCAAAATGGTCTCATACAGTTAACACCAGTATACATTTGCCCCGAGAGTCCATTTTTGGGTCTGATGTTCATATGCCCCTGCAGCAATCTCACTTTGGCTAACCTGGCTGGCAAAGTGACCATCCAAGATCTTGAGTGTGGAATAATGCAGATAGTTGTGCCTACAGATGTCTGGGTGTGTCTTTTGTCCAAATACGTGTTATGGAAGGGAGAGGGGGTTAGCTGTTTCTCCTGCTTAAGGGGAAAACAAGCTTTACTTCATTTCCTTGTAGTTCATACTACCAGCTGAGGTTGATCAGGCTAAACTAGGAGAAAATCTCAGTAAACTGGAAAAAACACCTATTTGGACCATGTTACTTTGGAGCTCAAAAAATTCCTTAGACTCCAAGATATATGGCAGGATGTCTTAGACGTATGTGGTATGGAAGGAGCTTGTTTCTTCTACAGCAATTCTAATTCCTTCTTCCTTTTCTTTTCCAAATGCAGTGGTATATAAAGAAAACGAGTTTTGCAAAGTATCAGCCAGATAACATTGCTCCTGCCACCAATTCATTCAAGTCAAAACATTTTGCAAACCAGTGATTTTGCACATTGTGGTTCAAGACCATTGGTGAGTCATAGGAAGATGGATTATATTGCTGCCAACAGTGGTTTATTGAGAACAGATCTTGACAACTCTGTGCAGATGCACACGTAAACTGGAATTAGGAGATCAGACTGAGATTAAAAAGGGAATTTAGTGTGTCTTGTGTGGGTTCATTTTAACACAGGTTGGTGGTAGTTGTACATAACGCTGGACCCAAGTATTTGGTATTGGAATTTCACATAAAAGATAGGGTTAGTGAGGATTAGAAGCACATAGTCTAATAATATCTTAAATTTTGTTATGTCTGCACCAAGCCTAAGAGCTGAGTCTTGGTGAGGGATAGATTTATCAGTCTATTTCTGGTTCATGTCACTTTTACATGTGTTTCATCATAAGTCTATTCCAGCCTGTTTCAATATTAATCTGTAGCTTAAAAAAACTTGTGAAGATTCACATTTAAATAGGTAGCGTATTTCACTGTATGCATTTCTAAACATGTTTTATCTCAAAATAGGCACTTTTTTTCATTACAGATTTTGGTACATTTTTGAGCCTGTATTGCAAAGTTCAGGAAAACATTGCATCTGTAGGATAACTGGGTTCTGAATAGTACGTTCGTTTGGGAAGTGAAAATTAGGTCAGTTTACCTAAAAATGTAGTCCAAACATGGGGAAAAATCAATCTCTAATATCAATTAAAGAAGTCTTTTTTATATATTGGAAGGTTTGGTTTGCTGATTTTTCTCTAAAACTGTTATCAATACAAGTAATATTATTAATGTGAATACTGCTACATTGTCACTATGAAAGGAGAGGAAATAGAGTCGCACTTATAGACCTTTATATATATATATATATTAATATTTGAGAGTGTTTGTTAAAGAGGAAGAGAGTTTTTGAGTAAGTTGAGGATTGCACTAATAAAAACTGGGCGACTTGTCTCTAAGCACATGTTTTGATGCTGTTTAAACTTAGATGGGAGTGTTTCATATTCCATTTTGGTTGTTAATAATTTTTTTTCTCAGAGGTTTTTCATATGTATTTATTCTCAGCAAACCATTCACTTTCAAGCCTTGAAGGATTAATGGCAATCTTGGCCCAAAATGTACAGATAATAAAAATGAATTGTATTTGTTTTCACTTGAATGACTATATCCAATGAGATTTTTTTGTCTGAGTAATTCAAAATGAATTCTCTTTGTACCTGTAACTTTGATCTGCACAACAGTGATACTTTTAAAGCAATTTCCTAGCAGCATCTAATTGAGACAGAAATCCACATTACTTAGGTCATATATTGAAAGACAAGACAAGCGAAACTCTTCTGGAAATATTATCAATAATATGGAAGAATTATAAAGTGAATGAGATATAAAATTAAATCTGCAGAGAAGTAAGATGAGCAAACTAAGACATACACCCATTTTTAAAAAAATCTAGCTAAGAAATTTGCACCTTCCTGATACAACATCAACCTATAAATTAATGCTTACAAATTTATTTATTTATTTAAAAAGAAGCTACAACCACAAATGGAAGTGTACCCTCTGTAAAGGAGGATACATCACCGCCCTATTCCCAGTGTTAAGCATATTGAGCAGGGGCCCTGATGAAAAAGGTGTATGAACACTCTGACTGAAACAGTACCAGTTTGAAGTTATCAACATAGTTTTCATATAAAGTGAACTACAGTTGAATTATAAAATTTACCAATAAATAGCTTGTGACTAGTCTTTAGCCTGTCTTAAACAGATTGTTACAATCTTTATCTTTTAGAGGTGCTTTTCATGAGATCACTTACATCATCATCACGTTCTGTTCTGCTGAGATTGCTGCAATTGCTGCTCAAGTGCAATTCTTCCCTTAACTAATTCTATCCCCTAACTATAAATCATTAAATGGCTTCAATACTCCACATTTCCATCAGCAAGCTGTTCTCTTCTTTCCTGCTACAATAATCAGCCATGTGTGAAGCCCCTGTTCAGTCTTCCCCAGAATTTAAGGGTGAAACTAAGCTGTCCAGATATGGAAATTGAAATGGGTTTCAGCCACCTTCTCATTCTCATCAATGGATTTAACTCCTTTGTCACTTTTTTACAACAGTGGTGCAGAACTTGTGACCCGCCAGATGTTTTTGGACTACAGCTCCCATCATCCATGACCATTGTCCATGCAGGCTGGGACTGATATGCATTAGAATCCAACAACATCTGATGAGCCAAAGATCCTCATCTTTGTGCTATAATAAGCAGACCTATTATGACCCTGTTTACTTCTTCCCACAATTACAAGGTCAATCCTAAATCCTTTTTCCATCTATCCCTGGCCCCAGTGTAGATCTGCATGCTGCAGAACCCACTATAAGCTCAGTCCCTGGTCTTCCTTTCTTGAATTGTGTTTTTGTAGCTCAAAAAACCACTGGCTGATGCGCAGGCTGCTCCTCTTCATTGTGGCTGAAAGAACAAAGGTGATAATGTTATCATATTTCATATATTCTTAAGCGGATAATAAATATTCATTCACAGAACTCTATTCTGGCATTAGAAGAACAGTGTCTGTAACTATTCACACCTCTCAGTGCCAACCTAAGAATATGCCTGCCTCTTCTTCACTCAGAAACAGAACTTTTAAACTGATGTTGCAGTAAACATGCATTTGTGAGTATGGAATTGAGTGGTGTGGTGCAGATAGCTCAAGAGGTAAGATATGCCTTATGTAGAACCACAGCTACCTACAAGGACTCAGTTCAGACTTCATGATAAAACTATGCTTTGTGCTAACCATACTGTGGAGCCCAACCCATGATTTAGCTTCCAACTTTCAGGCATGGCTCCAACCATGCTTCAAAGTGGCTTATCTGTTTTCATTTCCAATTGACTTAGCACTCCAATAAACCACTGAAGTTGTCTGGTTTTTTTCAGCACCTGCTGAACACCTCCATCTTTCAGCAAACCTTTTAAGTTGAGATCTTTTCCAGTCTGCGTCTATACTGGAATTGTTTTAAATAAGTTTTTATTGTTTCATCATGTGTTGTTTGCCACCTTGGGCTCTTTCATAGTAAGGGCAGGATATATATTAAATAAATAAATCACTTCCAGAATTTAAGCAGTGCCCTTAATTCTGTTTTGTTAACCCAGGCATAACACCAATCCATTTCAAAACCCAGTCAAACTATGATTTCTGAAACTTGCTTCCTGTGTGATTGCAAACCATGGCTTTTCAATTCAGAACTCACACAAAATAAACAAAATCACAGTTAAGCTTATTTAATCATGATTTGGTGCAATGTCCAATATTGAAATCAAGTCCTTTGTACTTTTGTTGCATAGCTAATCAGAGTACAGTGGTACCTTCGGTTACAGATGCTTCGGGTTACACGTTTTCAGGTTATGGGCGCGCCGAAACCCAGAAGTACTAGAACGGGTTACTTCTGGGTTTCGGCGCTCACACATGCACCAAAGCGCCGAATTGCGTCATGCTTGTGTGCAGATGCGGCGCTGCAGGTTGCGAACGCTCCGGGTTGCGAACGTGCCTCCCACACGGATCAAGTTCACAACCCGAGGTTCCACTGTAATCTAAACAGTACTGTAAAACAAATGATGGCTGTATTTTGACTTTTATCCTTTGTGACTCAGAAAAGTAGAACAGTGAAAACTTAGCAAAACATATTTAAGGGAGGGGTGGGGTGCATTTCAGTTTGATTTATCTGATGATCCATAGAAACTGCAGTGGAATTGGTAACTGATACCCAGCAGCTATATCTGACACTGATGTGCCTTTGAAATTGTGTCAACATTGAAATCTCTCTCCAAAAACTACTGAAAAATATTCTGCATCATCACAAGATCTATAAGGGGCATCACCTTAATTATAAAGAGCTTTGGTAGCTCACAAGAAAAATGAATGGCATCGTTTTCCTCTACTATTTTGCTTTAAAAAAAGAAAAACAATTGGAAGAAAACTTCTTGTTCATTAACATTTTGCATCCACCTCAAACTTACAAAAGGCCTGGGAGTTCTTTAAAGCAGATTCCCTCCCTCCCCATTCAATAATTCATTTCATGTATAGTGCCTTGACCACTTTAAAGAGATTGTGTAGCTTTAGAAAAATAACTTGAAAACAAATTAGAAGGTAATAATGGATGTATTTTTCCATTAGTGTAACGAGGTAGCTTACTAATTCACCAATGTTGAAACTAGCCCTGATTGAGATGAATTAATTTCTCATCTTTTAATAATGCAAGTCCCGATAACAGGACAAACCTAGAGTGACTAGTAACACTGGAAAAATTATTTTGAAAAGGAACACAGAAGAGAACAGCAAATTAACTCGATGTTATTTCTGTTTCTTATGCAAACATTTTACTCTATTCAGTTACGGTTCACTTTAACAAACATGTGGACAAAGATGTGGCATAACATTCAGGAACAAGCTCCTTTCAATGTTAAGAGCTGAATCTGGCCATGGTTTATATGTATCACAACAGAAAATAATTATTGCATATGAAGTTATAATTAGGTGTTTATTTTAACTAAGCCCTAATTCAGTCCTTCGGTATTTGCCTTATTGCCTGTAGTATAGCATGTCAGAAGACAATACTATAATGCTTGGAATGTAAGATAGGTTTTGAGACATAAATTACATTCCAAAACATGTATCTTGCAGAAGCGCTCATGCTAATCTCTTATTATGACAAGGAAGATGAACATTTATAGAACAAAATGCCTTTGTAACCCAAGCTTTGTAACCAATAAAATGTGATGCTTTAAATATTGTGTAAGTGTTCATATAATTCCACATTTCTGGTCTGAAAGCTTCATTAAAGTATATAAATTAGTACTACTGTCAGAGATGGCATTAAGTATTCAATAAGAGTAGACTTAATGCAATTAATAGCAATTAAAATTATACTTTTATGATGTCAGCCACAAGCATTGGTAAGACATAATTGCCTGTAAGGACTTTTGTACCTTACTTATCCTCTAAAACTGTCCAATTTATATGAAAAATGCCAAAAACATATCCCATATGGGTGCTATTATCTTCTTGGATTTTAAGAAGTAATCTGTCTTATCCTGCATGTGCACATTAAGCTAATTTGCTTTAATTAGTTTTTCCTCATTGTGTTAATAGGCATGTTGATGCTAACTTTTAGAGGTACAGATGTTAAACTTTATTATAAGGTCAATACACAAACTTCCCCTGAAGCCCTGAAGGTGGACTGATGCATTTGTAGATGCTCCTCTATTCAAATAATAAACTTGCTAGATAATATTATTACACTGAAACTACTGGAAAACTTTAATTAATTAGTAGTTAAATATGAAATGATGACATGGGTGGTTCTACTGTTGAAGGGATTATGTCTGATTGTGATAAATAAGATAAATTAATGAACTGGTTCCTCTTAGAGTAATTTGCATATAAGTACATGAACATTTACAACTGTGTGCATTATAATTTATTAGTGTCAACAGAATTGAGGATTACCATTGTCAGTTCTCAATTGTCCAACTGATTTAACACAAACCTATGCACTTAGTTTAATGGGACTTGCTCCTAGGCATGGTTGAGTGATTTCAAATGTTCAAAGCAACTCATGCGGATTATCCAGTTGTAAACCTAGCAACAACCCTGCAAGGGATCTGAAAACTATGGTCCTCCATAGTTGGCAAGTGAAATAGTACCGTTTTACCTACCTCAAGGGTAGATTTGCTTGTCCAATGTAGCATCACTGAGACCATATTCTTATGCAGCCTGCAATGCTATTTACCACCCCTGCTGGCCTTTGAGTTATTCATTTGTTGTAGGAAATAGGTTTGCACTGTTCTGAGTTTCCGTTATGGACTGTTTAAGCTCAGAGAGTACACAAAATTGAGGATGTGCCAGACTGTTTCCTGCAAAAGCTACTCTTGTTTTTGTCCACTAGAGCAACCCAATGATGCTACAGTGGACAAGCAAATCTACCCTTCAAGTAGGTGCCATTGTACTATTCCCAACACAGACTTTAATCCTCTTATCTGAAAATGTAACATGTGCTGGAGCCATCAACTGAACATTCTACCAAGAAACAACTGCAAGTTAGCTTCCTGACTCCAATCCTAACTGCCTCAATCCTACATCTTTTGTTTCCCCAGCTCTTGCTATCATTTACCTGCTTTTCACTTTGGCCCTACAGACTTTTCTCCTGTACAAAGAGAATTTCCATGACCTATCATGTTTGTCTGAGCCTCAGTACTGACACATGCATGGGTAGCTGTGACCCAGCTGAACTATCTTTCTCGTGGGAATTTTTTGCTTACTGGCTTGGCAGTATTCCCACATTAAAAAGGGGGTGAGGGTGGGGAGAGACATGACAGCTGTGTTATACTGTAATACAGAAGATAAAATATAGCTCTGCTTAGCTGTAGGCTTGCTGGGATCTACAAGACAATTACTACTTGGTGTATTAAGCATAGGGTAAAATATGGCAGCGGTGATCCCACTCCACTAAGTTAATGGAACTTTTGACTTGGTGGCATGGATTGCATACAGAAGTCACAGTCAAGCACATAATTGGAGCTCCTAACCCCCTGAGTTCAAAAGGGTTTAAGTTTTTGAAATATACTCGGAGTCGAGTGTGGATTTCATGCTCTTTATTCAGCTCATAGTAGTGAGGAATGAAAGTTCCCCCCAAATATCTGCTTTATATACATTATTTACACAATGGGCTGCACGTGATTGGCGAATTCTGGGATTCTCCTGTAGACCACTCAGGTTGCGGATTCACTTCCACCTGGAGCTGGATTGGGTGGCTCCTGCGGACCAATCATACTGCTGCATTGTTCTAGGACCAACCAGACTGCTGCATTCTGAATCCTATTGTTCTAGGACCAATCAGACTGCTGCCTTTTGGATCCTATTCAACTCAGTACATAACAGTTTTTGTATGTGTTCACTGGACTGAGACTACTAGATGCTGAAGCCCACAGACATAGGGCTTTATTGCAGGTGTATTGTGCAACATGTTCTTGACATAGTAATAGTGCATTGGTGGTACATTTATTCTGTTTTATTAGTCATTCTGCCATGCTTTCCTAGCACTAGCATCTTATTGCTGTTGGGAGGAGCTATAGTGCAACAACAGTGAAGATGGTGAATATGAAAAGTTACGGGATTTTAGCAGGAAGTTACAAACTATGCACTGATTGAACATGAAGCAGTATGACTGCCCCAAGAGTTCTGCAGGTGCAAACATCATTGAAAGTGGGATTGTATATGACTGCACCAATAACACAAATCACCATGAATGTGCAATATATAACCAGAAGCAGTATTCACGCCTCTCTTCAAGGAGTCTCCACAGTTCTCCACGACATATTGTTGTGAGCAGGGATTTTCACCTCTGACAAATACGGAAGTTCAGAAAAGAGAAAGGCTTATTTGTGTTGATGAGGAGATACACCTAATGAGATTGCCCAGCAATCTCACACCTCTCATTGAATCTATATGCATACTTAAGGTACATATGTAAGAGGCAAATTTATATTTATGTTTTGGGAATGATTTGTGTTATGTAGCTGTATTGTTTCATACTTTCTGGATCATAGAGTTGGGGGGGATCATCTAATCCAACCCCCTTCAATGCAGGAATATTTTGCCCAATGTGGGGTTTGAAATCACAACCCTGAGATTAAGAGTCTCATGCTCTACCAGCTGGGCTATATGAAGTAGTTGTGTTCTGTGTTTTAAAACAAGCACTGCTAGGAGTTGTTTCTTTTTGTTTTCCAATGTATTTCTTATCAACAGAAATTTGATGTGGCATTAGTAAATTTATATTCTGAAAGTGTGGCCCAGAGGGTGGGGGGAAATGATAATAGATAATACAGGCAATACAGGTCTGCCACTGGGGCTACTATCATGTCATGGAAACATGTTATGGAAACTCATATGTGGGCTGCCAAGATGTGGGTGACTGGGTAAGCTGTTTTTGAATGTAGAAAGGTGGCTAGGGTATGTGCACCAATGGAGAAAAGGGAGACTGAAGCAGTATACAGTGGTACCTCTGGTTATGTACTTAATTCCGGAGGGCTGTTCTTAACCTGAAACTGTTCTTAACCTGAAGCACCACTTTAGCTAATGGGGCCTCCTGCTGCTGCCACCGCGCGATTTCTATTCTCATCCTGAAGCAAAGTTCTTAACCCAAGGTACTATTTCTGGGTTAGCGGAGTCTGTAACCTGAAGCGTATGTAACCAGAGGTACCACTGTACTCAAAAAGTCCCACTGAATTAAATGAGGTAAACATACACAGAACAGGGCATGGGCTGTCATAAACTTAAAATATGGTTCTGATAATTCTTCTTTGTTACCATCATAAAAGTTAATGGAATAGAGCTACATTTGTTGAGGTAGTTTTTACAGCATCCACACATGTGGAGTATTGGAAGAGTGTGTGTGTGTGTGTGTGTGTGTGTGTGTGTGTGTGTGCATTGACATTCTCAGCTCCTAGTGAGGAAGCTTTGGAGAAACCAATGGTATTTACAATGTGGAGCAATGGGGAACTGAAATTCTCACCCATACCTTTAAGCACCAAGTTGGAGTGTGTTTTGGTGCTGCTGTGAATATATTGCTGCTCTTGGATGGGCACAGGCTGCTGATACCAGTAGGGGCAACTATCAGCAACCATGCACTTGCACGAATGTTCCCACTGGCTTGTAAAGATGCAGACAAGAATTCCTTCCCTCCATCACTACACACTGGCTGCCAACAGTTTTTTTTTTAAAGCAAACCAGCTTATTCTTATTGTACAAACTTAAAAGGAACTAGTTCTGTTAAAAAAACCCCTCCAGTGATCTACTAGCTAACTTCAAAATTCATTTGACAGTTTTAGCATTTTGGGAAGTAAGGAAAGAAGGTGATCCTGATATCAGAGGAATATTATTAGGAATGGACTTTACTCTTTGGGGGCGAGGGGGGGGGGAGAAGGATAGTTCTGTAATACTTTTGTGTTCTGCCAAGAAGAAAGTTGGAATTTATCAGCTTCGCTGTACAAATGTACAGCTCCACAAGAAGACGGATGTGCTGAATATTAAAATTGATATTTTGGGACAAAAAGCGACTAATTTGGGACAAAAAGTGAACATCTACACAGAAACTATTCAGGAACCGATACAGGAATCTACTTTGACATGCCAAATGGTGGAGAAAGCGAGGGAGAAAGTTGTGGTTGTTGAACCTAAAGTAATACAAGTGGAGAGGGAGAGAGCCCCAGCCTTACAGAGGCAATTTGATGATTACAAGTTGTTGCCCTCTATGATTGAATTCAGAGAAAGTCAGATTGGAACCCTGCTTGGACTGGAGAAGGAAAGTTGGATAGATCACCTCATGCAGGGATTTACTGACCTTTGGGATCTGGACCTGGGTCAGGAGGAAATTGGAGTTGTGGGGACCTGCAGATTTGGAGGGACTTTGAAACACGTCCTGAAATATCTTTTGGATTTTAGTTTTAACCACGGAGATGTGGATGACATGTCGAGAAGGAATAAAAACATTGTTAGGTTGAAGCTCCCCCGAGACCTACTCTTCAGCATCAAAGAAAGGAAATTAAGAACAAGATCAGCAGAAGACAAAGTAAAGTGTATGTATAAATACGAAGAAGACTTGCAGAAGGGACCTGGAAAAGAGTTAAGAGCCTCGGACAGAAGATCACCAGGTTGTTGGACTATATGGAATTGACGGAAATGACTGGCAGAATCCGAGACCAGGGAGAATAGATGGTGGAAGAAGATTGGAAAAAGTTTAAAGTTTATTTATAGAAATAGGGTAAAATTAATGAGTGTTAGAAAAATGTTGGAATGAAATTATATGGCCTTAGTAGAAGTGTTATAAGGAGTTAAGCATAAATAAGTATTATAGTAATGGAAAATAAGGTTAAAATAAGTTAAGATATTTATATGACAGAAAATAGTGAAAGATGGAAAGGATTTGCTGAAACAATTAATAGAAGTGGAATACAAAAAGGGAGGTGAGAGGAAGTCGATGAAACAAGGGAATGAAAGATAAGGCATTGAAATGGTATGATGTATGTTTTTAAATTGTTTTTGTTCTGTTTTGTTTAGTTTAATGTGTTAATGTTGTGTGGTGTATTGTTTATATATTGTATTGTATTGTTTTTTTCTTTCTTTTGTTTTTTCTTCTTTTTTCTCCTTTTCTTTTTCTTCTTGTTTGTAAGGTTTAAAAGTAATAAATATTATTTTTTTAAAAAACAAACAGATCTGGCAAAGAGGCTGAATTTGAGAAAAGAACTTGTTTTTAACTGTGTACCGAGGAAGAACTCCAGAGTGGAATTTTAATGGGGGAGTTTGGATATACATTCTGTGAGTTATTTATGGCCACAGCTCGTATGCTAGTCGCTAAACAGCAGAAGGAATGTGACCCTGCAAAGAACTGAACAATGGAAGATAGTAATTAATTTTCCCAGCACACCAGATCTGGAACAACAATATAAATGAAAGGGTACACACAGCTGGAAGAATGGTTTAATGGCAAGTGAAGGTTGTCAGCTGGACCTTAAATCAGAAATGATGCGGCAATGTGGGGAAATGATGGTCATTTGTTTGGAACAGGAGCGGGAAACCTATTTTAAGAAATTGTATTAAATTAAATTAAATTGGTTTGATTTGTAATAATTTTGAAAATTAATAAAAGTAATTTGGAAAAAATCCCGTGTACCCTCCCTTCTCTTTCCCCATAGGATATTGTCAATTCTCATATTTGCTGTCTTTTATTAATTGAAATGTTGATAACAATCCCCCTCCCTTAATATATCATTGTGAGCAGTATAATTATATATTACTTTTTCAATCGTATAATTATATTTTATTTTTAAACTTCCCTAAAAACTGATGCTGTAGAGGGCAATATCAAAACCTTTTCATAAAACCAGTAAACTAAATAAAAATAAAATTATAGTACATTAAATGACACTCAAGGTGGTTGCTAAGTTTGCTTCTGGAGTTGATTCAACTCAGTACTGGTGTTCCTTATATATCAGAGATAGGATGGCATCTGCATATTTCCAGATCACGGCTTTGGAAGGGGGGAGGGGCATATAATAGAGAGAGGAAAGTAGGCCTATTCACTTTTGCCCTGTTGCCAAGAAAGATCTAAGTGGAGGGAGAGATTGTGCCAGACCTGCTTCATCTTCTATGTGATAGCCCTTCAGATATTTCAAGACTGAAGAAGTCTTTGCAGTTGTGAGCATCAAACTGAAATTCAGGCCTAGTGCCAGACTTTGAGGTCAGGTCCAACTCCAGTCATTTGTTATCCCTTCTCTTAACCCTGCCCACTTCTTGGTCACCCTCAAGCATGACCAAGATACACTGAGGTTTTTCATAGATAATAGCCCCAGGGCCTTTGAACAGAATCAAGCAGCTTTACTTTAAGTAGTATGTGTGCATTTCATGCATGTAATGTGTGTCCTTTGCAAAACAAAAAAACTTGGGGTTTGGGTTACCTGAGGAGCCTACAATACACAATTTCCTAGCATACTGTTGATAAAACGAGTATTATATCATGAATTTTGAGTCTTAATTTATAATGCATCTAAGTGTGATAGTTCTTAGAAAATCAGCAGCTATTGTTATAAGGGAATCATTTGAACCAATTGCCTGCCAATGTCTGGTTAGCAACATAGACCATCCCCGAATTAAATTTCAGTTTCTACAATGTGTAAATAACAAAATCTTTGAAACTTCATCAGTGTGCTCCTCATTTCACCAGAACTAGTTGAATCTTGCCTCTGCAGTTGAGGCTATATTGGAAAACAACTTTATCAGATTTTGCCTTCTTTTACAGGAAATAAATGAATGTCTAAAAAAACAACTTTTGCACCAATAAAAAACCCACAAATTAGATTTCCTGCAGGGGCAAACTTTTTCAAAATAGACACACATTTTCCACAGAGACCAATCCTGCATTTTTTGTCTTCCCTTTGATTGGCTTTCCTCCCTCATAATAGTATGAAGTTCTCAAGGGTAAGAAGAAAAGCAGATACTTGCCATTATGAGGATAAAACTCCTGCCAGTAAAAATCAGGTTTTGAAAGCAGAAACATTAGTAGTTTGATGTGCAGTGGGTTTGGGGTTGTGGTTTTTTTGTCACTGCAAATCACAAGGGAAAGGGGAAAAGGCCAATCTGCCTCCTCTAATAGCTGGTGTTGGTTTTGGATGTTATGTGTTGCTCCTTTGATAGCTCTCACATGCATATAACCTGTTATCAGTCTGTTGTAATTATGATGTATCATCTTCATGATTTGCCTCTTTGCAGCCTAATATATTATGATAGCTAAAGTGAGTTGCTCTGTTTATAATTGGATGGCTGCTATTGATATGGGTAATGGATCTCTCCTGTGAAATGCAAACAGCAGCTAGATGCTCAGCATGGAGGTAAATTAAGTACCTGAGCTACCTGGGAATCAGCAGGTAGGCCTCATGACTTAGTATAGGGATGTATTTTTTCTGGTATCTCAGCACATCTCTAATTGCAATTATATTTCATGCCCACCTTGTCAAAGTTCTTGTAGGAAGGTTGTATGTATAAGTCGTTTAAATACAAGTATAAAAGCAAGTGAGGATGCAAGGTTTTTCTGAAGACCTAGATGTCATTAAACAAGCAAGACTTCATAGAGGCATATCTACTAATTTTACCACCCACACACATGGAGAGAAAGAGAGAGTTAATAAAACCCACAGATTTACTGAACTTAAAAATATAGCACCCTTTCACCACATCACTACAATTTGGTTGCTTAAAATGGTGCAATGAAAATGGCTAAATACACAAAGTAACACAATTGCAACCAACAGCTAGAAAAGCATCACCATTCAGATTAGATTTCCTGCCACCACGTTTCTGTGTCAGTTTGTGTGAAACAGATCTTGGAATATTTCTAGATCTGGAAACAGAATATACATTCTTTAGAGTAAGATGCACTCTTATTAAAACTACGACACACCGCTTTATCAGTGACATGTCATGCCTGATCTTATGTAAGTTTAGCTCATAATCAATAGCATTAATACATCGTTGGACATAAAACACTGGGGCAGGTAGGGGGAGAAGAAAGAAATACTGAAAGCAGGTTTCCACATAGTACATTGATTTTTGTTTTCTTTGTGTAAACCCAAACATAGTAGTAATGTGTGGAGTTGGTAAAATATTGATTTGATTTCCCTGGTTTTTAGTTCACTTGGGTTTGAGGTTGACAAGGGCAGTTATGTTCTGTAATTATCAGTCATCATACTTGTCTAGGCAGTGATGTCCACAAAACACTTACCAGATTTATTACATTGCTCTAAACACCTTTCACAATGAGCAAGAGAGAAGGAAATACTAAGGAAATACATTTTCTCAGTGTCCCTAAGTAATGAGATTTTAAAAATAAAATAAAGATGCCTTGAGCTAAATTTGCTGATTACCATAAGCTTTTAAAACAATTTTGGTTGGTATCAGCTAATCCTGGCATGGATATTGAGGAGCAGTCCATCAAAACATTTCAAATCCCACCCCCTCGTCACATCCTTCTGGTGGCATGTCTTTCAGTAGCTACAGGCAGGTAATATATCTAAAACCAAATAATCTTTTACCATATGATGATAACTTCTAGTTTGAAGTGAACCAGATCTAGGAACATGATTAAAATTGAGTGTGTGCAAAATAAAATCATCCTGAGCTTCAACTTAGATTTTACTAAAGGGTTACTACTGGTAATTTATGAGAATAAAATTCAGTTCCATATAATTGAGCTTAATTTTATCACTGTTCTCCTCAAAATATGGGAGAAACTATAATTTTCACCTGGAAATCTACGGCATTTTTGTGTTGTAGGTTACTTTAGTGCTGAACTTTCATTTAGGAGTAATCACTTGAAATAACTTGCTGTGATGATAGAGACATGCAGTTCACCAATTACAATTAAACCATGTGAACCATATGTTTCATAAGTGCAGTGGGCTTTGAAACTTTCAAAAGGTTTTACATTAAATTACACTGTGGTTTCATTTTGCCTGGATTTTTTTATTCTACTTTAGAAAGCTAAAAGGTTTTTAAGTGAAGACTTTAGAACATTTTATTTATTTATTATATTTAAAAACCTTTATACTTTACCTTTCCTCAGTAAGCCCAAAGCAGCTAACGACAATAACTTAAAACCATTTAAAAAACAGATGGACAATTATAAATACAGAAAAATATTAACAAAGCAATAACATAGCAGTGGCGAGAGATGGGTACAAACCATCAGAAATAATTTAACTATAGCAATTGAAACCACTTTTTTAAAAAACGCATAAAAAACCATAAAGCTTCCAAAACCTAAAATGGAAGGTTTTGGATTTCCTACAAAAGAAGACTGCCTCCAAACATTGGTCCACAGTCTTCACTGTCTCCCTAGGATGAGATGGGTATATTTGCATACTGACAAATTTGAATGGCATATCTCTGGATGACCCCGAGTAAGGATGGCTGTCCATGAACAGATAAAGCTGGGTGTCATCTGCATATTGATGACAGCCCAGCCCAAAGTTCCGGACAATCTGGGCTGGGGAAAGAATTGTGCCTTGCGGCACTCCACACACCAAGGAATGCCGCAGCAACAACTCCCTAGCACCACCCTCTGTCCCCAACCTGAGATAAAGGAGCGTAGTCATTGTCGGGCTGTGCCCTGAATCCCCACGTCGGCAAAGCAGTGGTCCAAAAGTTCATGACCATGTCGAAGGCTGCTGACAAATCTAGAAGATGCCATGACATATATAAAATATAATGCACACATGAAACTAAAATTGGTATCTTTGGAGAAAGAAAAATGGCAACTATTCATCAACCCTCCCCCTGCCTCCGCAAACACACGCACATTCCATATTGAGCAGGGAGGTACATACACATGCCTACCTGCCTCCCAAATTTTCTCAGGTATTTTAGTCCCTCTTTGTATCTCACTACCCCCACAAAAGGAATTATCTCATTACTGTTAATTATCTCATTATTGTTGAGATTGCACGTTTTCAATTGTCATGAGATAGAGATAATCTTTAATCAGACTTTCTCATCAAATATTTTTCTGATTTTAATTTTTAACTATTAATTTTCACTTACTTGAAGCCATTTCACTACAAGGCTATTTTGTTGTCCATCCTTTACTATGGTAAATATAGAGCATTATGTATTTTTTTACAATGTGTTACAGTTGATGTAAGTCCTAACAGAATATCAAAGGATGCAGCTGCAGTGTTGATTTTAAAAGCCCTGGCACACTTGTCACCAGTATGCTGGTGTTTAAAATCCACTTTTATCAAGAGACTACATTATTAACCTAATTTAATTGGCATGCTTGTGCTAGCACTTAAGAATAGATTCAAGGATTTTTGGTGGGGCAAGGGTGTTGTGAGAAGACATTTGTTGGTCAGATGCCTAAATATGCTTGTTCCTGCAATTTATAATTCACAGGTATTTGGTTTATAACTGTGTAGGAGGAACCATATGGACATACAATATTTTTTTTATTATGCAAATTGCCACAGTAACTCATGAGAAAGGGTGGTCATAGCTCAGTGGTAGTAGGTAGGCCTGTAAAACACCCCTGACTGAAAGCCTGGAGACATTCAGTGTAGACAGTATTCAGTTTGATGGACCCATGGTCTGACTCAACATCAGGCAGCTAGTACCTGCTTATTAAGGAATGCGGGTGGCGCTGTGGTCTAAACCACTGAGCCTAGGGCTTGCCAATCAGAAGGTCAGCGGTTCAAATCCTTGCGACAGGGTGAGCTCCCGTTGCTCGGTCCCTGCTCCTGCCAACCTAGAGGTTTGAAAGCACATCAAGTGTAAGTAGATAAATGGGTACCGCTCTGGTGGGAAAGTAAACGGCGTTTCCGTGCGCTGCTAAGGTTCACCAGAAGAGGCTTAGTCATGCTGGCCACATGATCCGGAAGCTGTCTGCAGACAAACGCTGGCTCTCATACGCTCAAACGCTGGCTCTCATTTTTAAATCCTCTATGCTCTCTCAAACGCTGGCTCTCACTGAAATGTATGTGAGTTAACATACTTTGTTATATAACTTTTGTAATAGGGATCCTGTTTTTCTAATAAAAGCTTTTCTTACTTCATTTGATGCATTTGACTGAAATCACTGACAAAATAACTCTGTCTCCTACAACCATAAAATTTTGGCCTGTTTGGAGTGGTTTTGATGGAGGCCTCTCTTGACAGGAGCTTCATAATTAATTTGGTCCATCAGGTACTCCATAGAGAATACAGCTGCAAATTCTCCTTCAGTGTGCAAATGCACGCACATATACGTGGAAGGCTCTCTGTACTGCAGGTGGTCCAAAATAAGGGAAAGACAGACATTTAAATAATAATGTTGTCCTTCCTTGAGCAAGCACAATCTCTTCACATTACTGTCAATACAAATGGAATTGCTTTCCTTTATGTTAAAGTAAATAACTTATATACTTTCATTTAAGTATTCACCTCATTTATTAGGATAAAATCTTCTGTCTGGGTTAGCTGTCATGGAGCTTTATTGAAATGCTACTAAGAATTGGTAAGGAATTTGGCCTTGACTCATGCTAATTTAAACAATATATTCCACATTTTACGGTCCCTTTTTAATAACATTGTTATTAAAGATTCTTTTAAAATAGTATTCTTGTTTTGAATTAAGCTGGAACAATGCTATACAAACTGTATATGTTTTTGCATTCTTGTGTCTTGGTTCTTTTCTGTGATATGATTCGGAAAGCTGTATTGCACAATTAATTTTTTGGGTCTCATACAACATACCCACTGGAAGTATTACAGACTGTACAATATTTTGACTTCAATCAGTTTAATTAATGCCAAGTTGAGTTGGAAAGGGTAAAGGCACAGTGCCTTGATTATCATTTATATATTTTGAACAGGTGCCCATAGATTATATCAGAGGGAGGACAGTTCTTTAATGTTACCTTGTCATATGATACCAATTATTTTAAGTGTGTGTGACATATAGTTGACACACTGTAAATGGGATGTTGCGTCTCAGCAGGTTTCATTCCTAAACCTGCTGAACTTAAGCGGTGGGGGGGGGGGGACCTTGTATCATGAAGAACAATATGCCATAAAAATATTTCCTTTCATTAAAGGTATAATCCATTAGAAACATGGTAAGATTTGCCATTTGCCATTTACTTCAGTGGAATTTGAGTTGCACCCTTACAGTGCAGTCTTCTGTGTTTTACACAGGCGTGCCTTTAAATTCAATGTGACTTATAACTAGGTAAATGCATGTAACTGGTTGAAATGTTTTAGTTTTCCATAATCTGAGCTAATTAGAAAAAGAACAGCATAAGCTTCAAATGATGCTCCTTGAAACTACATACACATATGTAAATGTTTGCAACACTTACACAAAGTAATCTTAAATAATCTACATTTATATTTCTTTTTAATTTGATACTTCAAGCACGCCTCAGGAAAGAATACAGGAAATGTAGGCAGAAAATCCAGAAGGAATGACCTTTTGATAAAATGAATGTTTACATCAATGCAACATGGATTTTGCAGAGTTAATACTCAGACTTATCAATTAGAAAGTGTACACTGACTCTCTCTCTCCTCTCTCTCTCTTTAATTGCTTCTAAACACGGAAGGAAGATATCTAGACTGTAATGGTGTAAGGGGGTTTAAACATTACACAACTTTGTCAGACTGAAATTTTATATATATATATATATATATATATATATATATATATATATATATATATTGTGTGTGTGTGTGTAAATTGTACCCCCCTGGCCACTTAACAAAACTATTTTCCCATACACCATGGGTTTCCAGTTCTTTTAAAACTGCATGACATGAAGGAATTCAGTATTATGAACTGCTTCAACATGCAGTGATACAGAAATATATACTTTCCCCCCAAATTTTCAGCTCTTAAAAGTAAAGCTATGCTGAAATTTCTCATTACTTTTTCTTTTTTAACATCTGATATTTTTGTTTTTGACAGACACACTTTCAAATCATCCTACCTTGCATGAGATGGCACCCCCAGGTTTCTCCGTCCTCCACCAGTCGCGGACTGTGGGCCGGGGGGGAGGGGTAGCATTGTTAATCCGGGAGGATTGATCTTTCAGGGCTCTGCCAGCACCATCGATCTCTGGCAATGAATGTGTTGGCCTGGTGTGGGGCACCAAGGAGAGCTTGGCTGTCTGGCTGGTGTACCAACCATCTAGCACACTGGTGGCCACCCTGTCAGGCCTGCTGGAGGTGGTGGCAGGCTGGGCCTTGGAGTTCCCTAACCTACTGGTTCTGGGGGACTTCAGCATTCATACCGATGCCATCCCCTCCTCTCAGGCTCTGGACCTGGTGTCTTCCATGGCGACATTAGGGCTCTCCCAGTTTGTTTTGGGTCCCACACATCAAGCAGGCCACACGCTGGATCTGATCTTTGGGGCGGGTATAGTGATAATGTCCCCCCTTGTGGAAGTGCCATGGTCTGATCACTACGCTCTGAAAGCCAGGATTGACTCCCCTCCCCCCCCCCCCCCGCTTGGGTGGCGAACCTATTTGGGCTCGCCCGCAGAGGCTGACGGATCCTGATGGATTTCGTCAGGCCTTGCGGGACCCTGCTCCCCCTGGCGGCTCACTAGATGAGCTTGTCAAGAACTGGAACAACCGGCTCTGCCTAAAATCACAGTGTTTCAGGTTTTTCTAGTGGTGATAGCCAATGGAACAGCAACTGGTGATGATGGAATCCCCTCACCAGCATTGCTCCTTTCCCTGGGCAGAGAGAAATCTACATGCCGTCCTAAGTTTCCAAATCTAATGCCAGATTCACTAATGGCCAATAGTATTTTTATTGAAGGCGTTTTCACACACATTTTCACACATAAGAAGAACTTGCAGGATATCATTGCATCAGGGGGGCAAATCTGGATACTGTTGGCTATAACACATGTCAAAATACTTGCAAAAATATTTTTGGATTCCTTGATAACTTCCTGTTTTGTACTATGTGTCTTACAGAATTCCTCTGTGCCCCACCGGAATACCTTTTGTCATAAGCAGAAAACACAGAAAGTGTTCCAAACAGGAAGAGGTAGGACAAAACTTTCCATTTGCTAGATTGTTACAAGGCCCATTGTTTTTAGTAACTGTGGTCAAGACAGTACTGTACTAGAAAACCGTAGCACACCATTTTGGCTTTGTTTATAAATATTTTTCTACCATTTACTTGATTTTCATTTTTTAAATATTTTTTAACAATATTTTACTTTTTTCTATCATTTTAAAAAGATGTAATATGTTTAGATTTTCATTTTTTAAATAACCATCATTTGCAGAATTTCCTTGCTCACATTCCTTTAGACTGCACCAGTCTGGTATTGGAGTAAAATGTACCTCAAAATGTACCAGCAAGTAAAAAATAATAATTAAATCATGCCAACATTGAGACTTTATCTTCTCCAGTAAGTCATGTAAGTCATTTGGGTGAACAACACCCACAAGGTAAAGTACAAAAACCTAGGCAGTATGTGCAGTCTAAATTGACCTGACAGTTTTTTAAACATGAAAATATATTGCTGAAGTATAGAAGTGCAATATTAGTGAGTTATGGGTACAAGAAGTCTCATGGGCTTAGCAGCCATATCACATGTACTTGAGCAGCTATGTACAATCAACACATTTCACAAATGGATTAATTGAAGGACATAAAACACATTGTTGCAGTGATTTTCTGATATTGTATCAAACGTATAGATCAGGGGTCCCCAAACTAAGGCCCACGGGCCGGATAAGCCCCGAGGGACTCGATTATCCGGCCCGCGGCAACCCCCGCTGCCCGCTGTGGCCACCCGCTCTTACCGGCACCGTGCTGCGTGGCTGCCCACTTCCAGGTCAGAGGAGCAGCGGAAATAGCTTGTGTGCATGCAGAAGCATTATTTCTGGTGCACATCTGGGTCGGAGGAGGCCCATGCAGATGCACACAAGCTATTTCTGGTGCTCCTCCGACCCGGAAGTGTGCCAGAAATAGTGTGTGTGCACGCATATGGGCACACGCTCCCCACGTTCCGGCCTGCTGCGTGATCAGTGCAGGAGACACCGGCCTGAGATGTTTGCTGACATCTCTGGTATAGATGACTCTTCCCTTTTTCTTGGTGTCAACAGTGACAAGCCCTACCAAGACTCACCCAGAGTTTGATCAACTTCAGTGCTAGTTCTACTAGGAAGAGAATGTATTTTGGAACATGCACGGCATTGTGGTTTATTCAATATGGGCATTTAAGCAGATATTGCCTACCATATTTTAAAACACAGACACACAATTGACCACTGTTCACACATTCTGAAGTGTATATGAGGACTAGTTCACCAGCTCATCCACACCACCCTGAGTTTTATTAAAATGAAGAATGTTTTCTGGGTTGAAAGTTTAGTCTGAGATCTCTGCGTCATTATGCGTTGAAGGAACAAGAATCACTGCCCTTCCTTTCTTTGGAGACTCACGTGTGAAATCTTATAAACCAAAAATGTTGCTGTGGACATTTCTGGTTTGTGGTCAAGAAACTGCGATTGGATTTCTGTTTTTATGGTTTTCCCCCAATCTGTCAACTAGCATCAGGTTTGTCATAGCTAATCCATTGGTCAGTAGTGGAGAACTTATCAGTTATATTTCATCCATGCGTTGTTACATTTCTCAGCCTCTGTCTGGTCTTTGCATGTTCTTTCTTCCTCACATATATGTATGTATCATTTAAAAATGGTGTTTTGAAATTGCAATGTAGTCAGAATTTTATGCCATATTTCCATGTTTGAATGGAATATGCTGCCTCATTGGCCATCCTCCTTTGAATAGCACTAATTGCTCATCAGTTGTAGTATTCTCAAATGGCACAAAACACAGTAGAAGTTTGTTAGCAAACATATCCCAGAGGTCACACATAGGGGCAAGTTGGTCTCTTCCATTGGTGATTCATATTGAAGCTGAATCTTAGGGATTCTTTTGAAGGAGGCTAGTGACATTGTGCTCCAGACATGTTGGGGGAAAGTCTCAACAAATTTTGCAGAAGAGGGGTCATCTAAAAGAGTTGTCATACTCTTGGGCTGGGATGTTGGTTTTTTTGGGGGGAGGGATTGTTGTTGTCATTGATATTAATGTTGTTCAGTCTGGTTGTGTATTTATTGATATTTGATTTATTGATGTTTGATTTATTGTTTATTACTACTTTTGTTATGTGATAACTATGTATTTTTTCATGTTGTAAGCCACCTTTATCATGGTTTCAACTATGGAAAGGTGGTATATAAATAAAATGATGTATGTATGTGTGTACCTGCTGAAGTGAGGGTGTATGCAGGTTGCTTGCAAACATGTGCAGATCAGCTGAGATTCGAATGACCCCAAAAGCCAGAATAGTATGTTTTGTGTAAAACAATGGCTAAGATGAAAAACCGTTTTGCTGGGTCACAGGTAAGGATCTAACTGGTGGGAAATGTTACAATAATTCAGGTTTGTCAAGGAGTTTCATGTGATGCTAAGGGAAGTAGTGATCTGTCTATTATGAAAATTGAGAAAATTCTGGATTTTTAAATCCTCTATGCTCCTTCCTTACATAAAATCATCAGAACAGGCTAAGCACCTGTTGATATTATGAGTAACTAATAACTTTAAACAGCATTTTTGATCACTTTTTGCCCCTAGCTCCCAGTAGCGTAGTGGCAAAATCAGAAGTGCAGGGTCCCTTCATGATAGTCACAGTCATACTGCCTTCCAATATTATACAATAATATTTTAAAAACAAAACAAATTCCTTCCAGTAGCACCTTAAAGACCAACTAAGTCAGTTCTTGGTATGAGCTCATCACAGCTATCTGCCAATCACCCATTCCCACTACCCTTCTGAGTAATACCCCTCCCCACCTTCTCACTATATAGAAGGGTCTGGAAACTTCTGTTTCAGTGTATCTGAAGAAGTGTGCATGCACACGAAAGCTCATACCAAGAACTGACTTAGTTGGTCTTTAAGGTGCTACTGGAAGGAATTTGTTTTGTTTTGACTATGGCAGACCAACACGGCTACCTATCTGTAACTAATATTTTAGTTATGCAGATCTACTATTTTCTGTGCATGTACATCAGTGAATTATTTGGAATGTTGTGTTTTCCTTGAAGTTGTATGTAACAAAACTTGCATACTATTCTCCTGAAACTGAAGGCCCTTGTGTTTTCAGTATCCCTAAATGCTTCACTTTAGACTCCTCCTCTACAGTGTTATTTCTGTGCTCCTTCTGCAGAGTGACCCTAGAAGCCAGTTCTCAGTAGTTGACTCACCTTTCACACTGGCTCCAATCAGCACAAAGAGTGAGAAGACTTCTCAGTGGCTAAAAAACTCCCCTTTCATGCTGCTTGGGTGGCTCAAGGATGCTGAAGGCTGGGACCCTACATAAGCTTTGTTTAGCAACTTTTCTTCAGCCCTTCTGAAAAGGGTAGAATTTGAGCTTTCAGTAAATTAATGAGGCAGGCAAATGGCAATTTAAACATTGCTGATGATTATCTGGAATAGGGAGTCATGGAAGACTCCACCCCCCTCCCCGAACTGTCATTGGTGTATTTGACCCCCAGTAAAGAGATTTAAAAGATAATAAATGAACATCTGGTAGTGTGCTGTAAGGCAGAGAATTGGATGAAGCTGGAAAAAAAAATGATATTACCACCTAGGAATTTTCAGGGTCAAGCTAGACATGAAAGCAGCAGATCTGCTACATTTTTAAGGGCTAAATAAAGCTCCTGGTACACCCTTTTGAGGACAGGGTATGGTTTTAACCCTTTCTCCATACCATTTCACTCATCTGGGTCCCCCCAGCTTCAAAACAACAGCATTTATAACATGGAGGGAAATATAGGAGGGTCCCTGTATGTTTTGGCCCAAGAGGCAACCATGGAGACTTGGAGTTGTGCATGGTTAAACGCCCCTCGGCTATACCTCAATGAGTTTTCTCAATAGTAGCCAAGATTCCATAAATTCAGAGCTCATGAACCTTGAAAAAAGGATAAATGGGATTTGGTGAGACTAACATAGCAGCCACTTTTACCTTTAAAATGAAAAAGTGTGAGGGATTCATTTAAACTGGTTTTTGGGATTTACTAACTAAAAAATGAATTGTACTAGGAAGCTTTAAAAACTGAGGGCATATAGGGGTTATACGTTCTTGTTATTTTCTGTGCAGTAGTATGCAGAAATATATCGTTTAGGGAATAAAAAAAAATCAGTTTATTGAGATGTAGCCCTCCCAACTCTTTCTTCTCATCCCCTTTCCTTTAACACAGTGGCACACCATACATCCAAACTAGCAAACAATGGCCAGTGCAAATAATAGTTTGTTGCATCTAGATAAAACAGCAAATTATGTGTCAAAAATATGTGCACTTTGCATGGAGCTTCAAGAGAGGTGACATGGTAGCCCCATTGAGAGCATGTGGCTAAAATTAGAAAAATAAAATAAAAACAACAGGGTTATATTGTAAATGGCCCTGTGATCTTCAGATGAAGGGGGTAGAGAAATGTAATAAATAATAATAAATTGATCATCATAAAGGGAGAATCCAGTCAGTAGGACTTTGATAGCTAGGAAGACAATAAAATCTATTCTAATTTGTAACCATCTTGATAACAATGTCAATTTGTAATTGTCTTGATAACAAGCCAGTGATTAGCAGAAACCATTGTCAAGAATGAGTCCTTCCAGTCTAATATTATTATTTTTAAAAAATGTTGATGGTGATAATTTGAACTTTTTAATTGCCTTTTACAAATCATCTCAAGGTGAGGTACAAGGTTGCATATGATAATTATAATGTAAAAATACACAGAAAAAGTCAGAGATTAAAACAGAATAAAAAGCATCCATTCTAAAGATCACATCAATAAGTCATTATACAGTCAAGCAACAGCCACTAGTTAAAAGGCCTCTCCCTTGTAGCTGCCATCCAAGCTGGCAATGGGAAAGCATCCTTCACCACACCTGAGGGAAGCAAGCTAGTTTAGGTGATACAATCCAGGTCATGTGGCACACCTGCCTCTGTCATGCAACAGAGGAGAGCTGTGGCTGGGGCTCAGAAGTAATGGGGGCTGCTTCTGTTGCCCACCCTCATCTGCTGCTTGAACTGGCTCATTATGACATGCTAGAGGCTACTCTGCCAATCCATCTTCAAAGGCATCCCCACTGCAGCATGAGGTTTCCAGGGCATATACCACTGAATCCAGGATATATGGGAATAGGTGAGTCATTATCCAAAGCTGTTAGAAGGCACTCCATGTCAAGGAGACCATGTACTTCCAATGATAGTAGTAGATCCAGGAGTACTCTGGACCATGAAGCTGATCCTTTAAGGGGAGTGTGACCCAACCCAAACTGGCAGAATTCCATGTGTCTGAACTGAGGAATTACTTCCTCTGTTTCTATATTGTCTGAGTTTCAGTTTATTGGCGCTCATCTAGTTCATTACTGCAGTCAGACACAAGCTCAGCATGTCCGCTGCTTTACCTATCTCAGATTTACAAGTGAAACAGAGTTGAGCGTCGTCTGCACATAGATGACAATTCACTCCAAAACTCCAGATGATAAGAATGAACTCAGTACAACCCCCATACTGGAGGTTTCATGGGCTGAGCCATACCTGCCAGGTACCATCTTCTGGATTAACCCCCCCAGGTTGAAGCAAAATCATTGAAAAGCAGTACTTCCCACCCCCTGCTCTGACAACCTACCCAGAAGTACACCATGATTGAATTTTTTTTTCAAAACTGACAGATCTAGGATGATCAACAGGTCACCATCCCTTCTGTCTCTTTTCCAACATAGCTCATCATACAGAGTGATCAAGTGCTAAAGCGGAGGCTAAACTCTGATTAAGAAGGGACCAGAAAGTCATTCTGATTCAAAAGCACCTGGAGTTGGTCAACAACCACCCACTCAAAAAGCCCAGGAAGGGACTGTTGCCAACCAGCCTGCAATTATTTGTATTTTGGTTGTGAGGCTGTTAAAAACAGCTTATGAAAGCAGCACGGAGTAGCTGCTACTTGATGAGAGAAAAAAGGAAGTAGCCTTTGCATACATGTTTATACCATCACACCAAAGGGCTCCATTCACCTACATTATCATTATTAAACTGAGCTGTAAAAGCTCAGTTTTCTATTTTAAGTTAACTTTCAAAATATGTAAGCAGTTCAGACTTCAGGTTGCTAAGTCACAGAGGAGCAGAGTGTTGCATTCACCTGCATTAATCACTAGGGGTCTTGTTAATAATTCTCTCAGGCACTAAGTCTTATTTTCTACCATTGGGATCTATGAGAAAAGTGATAACATAGGCCTTCATGAAAAATAATGTGAGTAATTAATCAAAACCTTGTGAAAGGAAAGGATGGGGGTTTTGAGCATCTTGTATGCAATGCAAGTCATCTGCATTGTTCTGTATTCCATGTGCAGGAAGAATCAAACCAGTTTAGGAAGTGTTTCACCATGATAAATTTTGTCTTTAATCGTGCTTATAAACTTTTGTATAAGTTTATCCTCATACCAAACTATAAGAAACTCTCATAATTGCACATAATTGTGCCTGGAAAAGAATGGCAAATTAATGACTATACCATCCATTTCCCCTTATATATTTTACATGCGCTGCAAACCTGTAAATCCTGAGAAAGATACATTATCTATAATTCTCCTTAGGGTAGATTGTCTGCGGTGTGCAAGAGGAGAAGGTGAAGAGCTCCTATTATTGTTAATAGGTGCTATTGTGGCTAATTTCAGGCACCCTGTACTAGGAACATAATAATTTGTGTGGGCTTTCTGCCATAAAAATATAACTCTATATGAGATACAAAAGCAGTCCTATTTTCTACTGAAGTGCATTGTTGATAACATTATTTCAGTTCCCTAACATTTGGTCTGGTCTCTATTTGTTTCTTCAGAGAAACAGCAATCTGTGTGAATACCACTATAATAAAGCATGTCAACCTTTAAGTATCCTCTGTTCAAACTTGTCTTTTGTCAGTTATATGAAAATTGCTCTTCTCTTGTGGTGAATTTTTCCAGGGTTAGCATTTAGACTTTAATAGCTAATGTATAGACTTGAATGTTCTAGTGCTCCTATGAGAGGCACGTTGAAAGATAACTATTCATAACTGTCTATCCTTTTGGGAAAGAGAGGAGGTTCCTTGGATATGCTGTTTCCTAACAAAACCAATACAATCATTTCTTTTCATAAAACGGAGGAGTAGAAAGTTACCTTACATCTGCCAGGGATAAAGCCATAGTATTTTTTTCCCTTGTTAGCATGTGCTGTATGCTTGCCTATGTATGCACTCGCTTTCACAGGTCTCTGTTAAAATGTCAGCTATTGTTAGTGTGGCTAGACTGCAGTTGCTACACTGAATATATTCTTAGCATCATAAAGTAGAACAAGGCATTGTATGGCAATGGTTATTAAGGTATTTAGGAAAAAAGTATTTTCTGACTTATAATCTGCAAAATGTTGCTCTGAGTAAAAGCTTTGCTGCTTGAAATCCTTGACTTCACGGGCTGGGCAAAAGACAGGTGGGTGTTAAAAGTGCACACCTTTGGCAGGAGCCAACCATAATTTCTGTTAAAGTGTTCAAAAGGGTGGTTTTCAAGTGCAAAATCATATATACTGGCAACTCATCCAACTGTAAATGGTCGAAATTTGTTGTGGATTTCTTATACTAGTTCAACACTAACAAAAGCAAAAAAGTGTGGTTTATATCATTTCCTGAATTCTTGAATTTTCTTATATTGATGAGGAACAGAATATCTGTAGCAATTTATAGAACCTAGGTTGCATCTTCTGGATGTTTTTATAGCACTGTATATGTGACTTAACATATCAAGTAAATCTGTTGTATACGTATTTATTATAACATGCCATGTATAGATTAAGAGTGTGTGTGTGTGTGTGTGTATTCAATACACACTTTCAGTTGCAGGAGGATATTTTTATTTGCATATATTTACTCAGAAGTAAGCCATAGTAGTTTCAGTAGCCTGGATCCAGTGATGTACAAGAAGAGCATTTCTACTTGCACAATGCAGGCTTGCCAAATCCCTCCAATTTTCTTGTCTTCCTGTAAGCCTTTTCCTGGAATAGATAACAATAATGGGACACCTTCCAAGTTTAACAAAGAGAAATAGATCTTCTATGGGGAGGGGAGGTTTACCTGTAACAATTGCAGGATAGAGATCCATCAAGAAAAGCTTTCCCAGCATGCAGTGCAGTAGAAAGCTTTTGCCTGTTTTGTCTCCTGTTGAAGGTGCAGGATGGCAGAGAAAATGTGGCAACAAAAGATGCAAAGCTGTTTCAGAAGTGACTTGAGAAGCAGGAACATTTTTCATATTTATCACACAGTAGAATTTGAAGCTGTGTTAGGACTCTATCAAATTACTCCTGGCTGTGTATGAGGACGAGAAATCTACAGTTGGAAAGTGTCCTAGCCATTTGCGGTTTGGGATGAAATGGCTAAGGGCCAAACTAGATACATGAATTGTGTGGCTGCACTTCACACTTCTAATTTTTTTAAAAAGCAGTTGGGGAAAATAAGATTAGTGCAGGGAGGGGTTTTAATCCCTTCCCCCCAACTGTGGACCAGACAAAAATAAATAAATCCCACTCCTGAAACCACAACCCAGGAAGGGAAATGGCTATAGGTGGGCAATTTTCATCGGCACCACAGCCAACACATGACTTCATGTGAACATTTCTAAAGACCCTTTTCTTACAAAACAAAACAAAAACTATTTCATTTTACTGCATTTCAGTTTGCATCACTCAAATCTAATCCTTGTTCTGAAAATCAGATTTAACTATGCGTTATAATGCAAACGGTCATTGTTAAAGTGTCGCTGAACATGCATAAAAGGAGAAATGTTTTCAAAGAAACAGAAAATGTGAATCATAAAATATTGCAGGCCCAGTTTAAAAAAAATACATATAAATAATAATTTTCAACCTCTAAACAATTTTTCTCTGGTTTTCAGCACACTTATTTAAATACTGGCATAACCTATAGTTGTTTTTTTTTTGAGGTGAAGCAAATAATTTAGACATACATATTCATTGTTTCAGCACTGCAGCAATATTCCCTCTAAGAAGTCCGAGTTAATGTTTTTGATGATGGACTTACTTTTAAACTTAGTTCTGAAGAGCAAAAATTGTGGCTTCCTAATCTGCTCTGTTACCTCTAATAATATTAACATGCTATTTATATGCAAGAGGCTACTCTTTGAAAAACAAACCCTGAACCATTTTGTGTTGTGATTTTTGTATGTGTTTTCATGTAGTCCTCTGACCTTCATGGCCTCAGGGAAATAAACTAGTCAGTCTAGAAATCAAGAGTGTCAGTACCTGTGTCCTGAAGCTACTGGGTGAATATATATACAGGTAACTTGCAACTTACGCTTATTTAACATACTCAATCACAGGTCTGCAGGGGAGGGGAATAAATATATTGAGAGGAGTGGAAACCCAGTCTCCAGTTATTTCCCTACACACACCTGTGCAAATCCTCAATTGCAGGCTTACTTGACATTGGGAAGACTGCACAAGGGCTCTGGCAGCATCCCAGAGCTCTCCTGCCTCCTTTCCAAAGCTGGGTATTCACTTACAGGGCCTTGGAGAGGCAGGGGGAGGCTTTGGGACACTGCCAGAGACTTCAGGCCACCTTCTGGAAGCCAGGTAGCACCCCCCACCTTGCAGGGGGACCAGTTCTGGGGATTCCTGGCTTCATGTGTTTTTGCATATACATGTGGACCCCTGAAACCGAACCCTCACATAAGGTGCAAGTTACCTGTATTGCAAGAACTGAGAATTGAACTGTTTGTTCAACATTCTGCGACTCTGTTGAAATAGTTTATAACATCTGTACATTTCATGTACAATAATGAAAGTTATTTTGTTCCAAGTGTCAGGTTGTGGTAAGTTTGTACTTAAGGTAGAAGCTCTTTTTGTAGGAAAGAGTGGAGTGTTTGAAAAAGAAAGACTGTAACAGTCTTTCCCCTTCTATATCAGGGTTTGACCCCAGGACCTATACTAGTGTGGTTTAGAACAGGCCAGTTCCTACTTAATGAAGAAGGACAGCAGGAGGCATTTTCATTCATTCTCTCCTTTGTAGCTAATGGTAGCCTAGTATCGTAGAGAGTTGTCATCCATGTTCCTTAGTCCAATATCAAAACCTGAACCAGAAGTCCAAGTGCAATGCCTCAGAATACGAGGGGTTAGTGTACAAGGCAGGCCATTGTTTTTTTTTTTTTTAAAAAAAAAAAACACAACAAAACACATTACTGCTAGGCTTAAAAAAAATAATGACCGTAATGAGAAGGAAGTTGGAAGTTGACGGGCAAGATGGTCAGCACTTCATGATCTTACTGCTTCTTAGTGGAAATTGAAAAAATGAGAAAAAGGGCACTTGGATGTGTCACTGAACAAAGACACAAAATAGCACTGAACAATGACACAAAATAGCAGGGTCAGATGCAGTTACACTTCATTAAGGTGTGTTGGTACAACAACAACAAAGTACCACATTCTTCTGGAACAAAAGAGTATATTCAGGATACACATTGGTAGCTGAAAAATTTATTCCTTGATTCGATTAATGTCAAAATAAGAAATCATACAACGAAATATGGGCTAATGAAAACATGCTGAAATATGTTATTCTAGCAATTGTATTACAGGCTTAGAGACCTTTACCGGAGCAAATTCTTTCATTTGTTCAGATGTTTTTCAGGGGCTTAGGTTGCTTTTATATTTGCAGAGGTCCCATTAAGATCCCACTGGGTATTGGGAAGTGGTCCAAAAACTGCCTCACCATTTGAATTCCTAAACTCTGCATGTGTGAGTGTCTTAATGTATGAAGCTGATTGCAATACTTCAGATGTACTGTATGCAACTCTATTCCAATTTGTTTTTCAACTAAGCATTTGACATGTTACATTGTGTTAAATCCCAGTTTAATGTAAAGTGACTTCCTGTGTCCGATAAGAAACACATTTTTAAGGGAATGCCAAGTACTCTTATGTTATTTCTATTAAATTAGCAGTCAGTTCCTTCTGTATTAGAAAGATTATTTTCCAGAAAGTAGTGCTGGCTCTGTTGATGTAATAGGCATATTCTGATATGTAATTTCATCTCTTCTAAACAGGACAGCATAGTTACATAATTGAAACTGAACATGATGTAAACAAACATATCAACACACTTCAGAAATGCCTAAAATATAGGGTGAATAATACCACATTCAGAAGCTCAGGAAGTTATTTTTAGAGACCTACAGTTACCTTATTAAACAAGGGGAAATGGTTTAATCTTGGGAGTAAATACTGTGAATTACATGTAATTTCCCTTAGAGCAAGATATGTTACTTTGTCTATCTAGATTCTGCTATGTGTTTTGCACAGGTAATTCCTGACAGTTGCTTCTCTGTGCCATTAAAATATCAATGGCAGTTGGCAGTAAATGAAGGGGGAGAAAACAGAAATCCACAGAAAAGATTAGTAATCTCTAAAAGTGGTTTAGGGTTCCTAGTGGGATTCCTCCCTCTTTTAACAACAAAGTGCACAGGGCAAGAATATGCATGGCTTACTTTGTCTTCTTATTTCTTTTGATCTGAAAGAACAATCAGATAAGGGTGATTTCTGAAGACAGTTCAGAATGAACAGATTTCAGTTGCCCCCAGTGATAACCATCATTGTCAACAGGAGGCATTCCAGGTACTGTCACTAGAACCTTCAGTGTTCAGAGGCTGAGCATTTTATCTTTTTTATTTTTAAAAACTACTGCTGGGAACTCTCTTTATAGCCTGCACTGGCTGATGAGTATTTAGAGGATGAATAAACCTTGAAGGGGAATAAAGCCTGAGCTTCAGAGACTATCAATGAATACCAGAGGGAGAGAATAATTTAAGGTTAAGGTGGGAAATCTCATACACAGAAAAAAGGCAAAGCCTGTGTCAAGTGGCAGAATAAATAATCTAGTGTTATGCAGGACACAAAATATCTTATTCAGGGTTTGGTTGACATTTTTTTGAACCTCTTACTTCAAATTTGAAAGGAAGAAGAAGATGGGGATTCACTGATAGAGTGATGTTTATCCACATACTTGATGCAGGGTCAGAAGAACTGAGAAGATTGAATAGAGAAGGGTGTTACTAGTCATAATAGAACACTCTTATCTTAGCTGTACCAAAGGATTTTCTTGTGCTAGGCATTCACGGTGTAATAAACTCCTCCTCACTTTGTCAAGTCCCAAGTTCTATGACACCACCATCTTTATAGTAAGAATAGTAACTAATCTGGAATTGAGCAAGATATTGCAGTACTTATCACTTATTTTGATTTGGCATTGTTTGTTGCTAATTCTTTGCAAATCTAATAGAAATGTATAACATAAGAGATTAAATACTGGGGGGGGGGGGGTCAGCTCTGTATTCTTTCCAGACTGCAAGGCAAATAGTGGGTGATTTGCATGACATACTAACATTCTAAAATCAGATTGTGCCATTAACAAGTTATCTTGAATGGGATACTAAATACTGTTTTGTCTGTATACTCAGGTGCCTCCAAATGCTTAACATTTAAAGCAAGTGCTACATCATCATCATCATCATCATTATTATTATTATTAAAAATAGTCAAGCCATGATGACCAGGAAAATGCACTATGCTTGAGTGGGGAGGAAGTGGAAAAGTGAGGGAATCTTTCATTTTGATGGACAAGTCAATTGTCAATTGAGATATCTCTCTCACCCAGGGAGGCTGTATCCACAAAAATACACTTGCCATCAACTACTCTTGGGGTAATAGGGTTTGTGTTGTGGGATGATGTTTACCCCATCCATCTTTCCTGGGAAATTTATCCTCTTAAAAAACACACCCTTCCCCAATGCAGACCACAGGAGTGGAGTTTGTATCCCTACAAATTCCTAGTTTGAGTGAGAAGTAGAATTTTTCTCCCTCTGCTTGTCAAATTATCAATCTAATGATTAGGAGGGGGGTGATTTGCATTCCCATTCAGGGTGCTGGGTTGAGGAGAGAAATTTAAGCCACCAATGTGCTGGGGTGTTTTGCTTTGTTTTGGTTTTTTGTTGCTGGCAGCACCAGAATTGGTGTATTTCCAGGAGCCAGAAAAAATGGCTTGCAGGTGTGGTTCAGGCCCCTGGGCTAGGGTTTAGCCAGCCCTGTCTAAAGACTGCAATGGACAGTCAAATGCCAAGCAAGGTCAGCCCTTCTTGTAATTGGGATAGGGTAAGAAATAGAATATAGTTTAACAAGCACTTGAGCCATTTTTGTGGAGGTGAAGTGATTGCCTCCATGCAGTCTCTCACTGCTAAGGTAGCTGTGAATGGCTGAAGGAATCTTTGGGACCATTTGGTCTTCGGGTACCCAGCATTGTTTTGTCTCTGGGGCTGGCAGAATATTTAAGTATTTATGCACAATACTGAGAGGTCCATTGGTGTGACTCAGTATAAAGCAGCTCCTTATGTTATAAAGATTGTATTGAAGGAGGTTGGTAGGATTTCTTGTTGTTGGCATCTGTCTGTCTCAAGAGACAATGGAGTGTGCCTCGGGAGGTGAAGTCAAACCACTGGGGAATCATGGCTCCTGCTGTTACTTCAGAGATGGTAACTCGTATCTGCTGCCTCCTGAATTGTTTTTTGCTGAAAGCAGCACCAAAGTGATATCTCCAGGGTGCAAGCCTGGACTGTGTGTATGGAGGTCCTGGGTTGCCCAGATGACAATATTTCCCTCTCGTCCTCACTGATGTGGCCCAAAAGAAAGCAGAGCAATACATTTTGTACCAGCTTGGCTGAAGGAGTTGCCAGAAGGCGGTGTACAAGAAGGCATCCAACAGCCTCTGGATTTGTCTAGCCTTTTCTTCTTCCAGAGATGTTTCCATGGGGTTTACTCCTGAAGCTGGTGGGGTTTGTGCCATATGGTGTGTTAGAGGAGGGGTAGTATCTGTGGTGTGGAGGAAGTCATGCTCCTTCTGGAGTAGTTTGTCCACCTTTGATCCCCATCCTGCACTCCACATGCGACAACAACCACATCCCAGCTTCAAATGGCCAGCTAAACCAGATGAGGGTAGCCAATGGATCTCAGACCGTCAGTGAGTTAGGAACTTTCATTGCATGCAAAGATAGGCTCTGGTGGATTGAGCGACAAGACTAGTAGCGAGTCCAGCAATAAAGAAGGAGCAGTTGGGGCTTGTCAACCTGGGAAGGTAGCCCATCTAGGTGGAGGAAAGCTCTGATCCTAAAATTCTACTGCCTTGTGGCTTGGTAGGATTAACCACACTGCTGTAGTGGAGTTGGGGCTACCCTGTAACCCTGTAGCAGATCTTTCAGTTGGAGCTGTTGAGTACCTTACTACATAATGCTTTAGAAAATAAAATATACATACTTATTCAAAATAAAATAGAATTTAGTCCAAAAGGTAATTTTAAAAACTACTTCTATCTTAATTTTCTCTCCCCTGGGGAACTAATAATCATTAGGAATCCGATTAGTTTATGAACTAAGATACATTTTCATTGAATAATCAGTAGTACTGATAGCACTTCTTAATGCTGTTTGCCCACAGGTATTTAGTCTGGAATCTATTTAAACATGCCACTGTATCCCACTAAATCATGAGTCATTATAGCAGTCTACAACTCCCTGCTGTTTAGTATATTAGATGTTAGCGTGAAAGAAGTATATAGAATAGACTTTGACTCTGAGAGGCTGGATGGAGGTTTTCACTACCATCAGAGTACTGAAGAACTGGAACATTTTACACTTACCTCTTGCCCCTAGAGCCACAGTCATGCAGACATATTAAAGTGTAATATCAGTTAGATTGTGTAGTTCATGTGAGACAGTGGTTTAACAACAGATGACAAACTGATCAACAGAATCAAAGAGAGACCATTTTAAAGGCACACTCATTTCCTTTAATTGTAGGGAACAGTCTCAAACACGTATTCACAACCATTACAGTTCTTCTGAATGTTTGGCCATATTGCAGTAGTTAAACCTGTAGTATAGCCTATTGCTTAAATTGTTAATATTTATAAGTTTATGAATGTTGCTTATAGTTCCCCCACAGCTTTTCTAGCCAAGCTGACTAAAATTACCTGCTTTGTTCATAATCTAATTCCTTTGTTGCTTTATTTGAAACATGGCAGAACCACACATGGGCATCAGTGCCTATACCATGCAATTCCTGTTAAAGGTGTAGAATAATGTGAGGATGAGAATCTTGACACCTCATGGGAACATGAAGGTGTTGAATTGTATGTACTATACACGGTCTGTTGTCAACACCCAGCAATATCCCACATTTAATTGCTTATATTTCTCATATATCACACCTCTGCTCTCAGCTTCATTTATAAATCATTGCAGTGCTCTCTGAAGGGGTTTCGCTTGTGTGTGTGTTTTCTCTGATTTGCCAGTGCAGAGCCTGCTGTGACATAATATCTTTGTGTGAATTTCCTTTACTGGTGTCAATTACAGTCTAGAAACATTGTATTACATAAACAGATATGTGAAACAGGATGAGAGGGCAGTGAACTTGCATTCTGCTCAGAAGTCTTTGAGAAGTCTACAGGTGTTGATTTTAGACACTTCTTCAAAGATATTGAAGTAGTGCCTTAGTAAGCAGTGTTAATAGGAAGAGGCATTTCAAGTTGTACATCCTGAAACACAAACGTATATATACATAAACACTACACAATGGACCAATTGTTAAACAAAATGGACCTCCGGCTAGAAGTTAATTTCACTAATGATTCACTGTGTGGATTCAGAGAAAACAAGTATTTCACAAATTAATTTTATGTCATGGGCTGTTCCAATGTGGTCTAATTCAATTCACAGAAAGTTGTTTTATTTGATAGAAGTTTCTATGAATGGAAGGGGAGGGAAGCTATTTTTGAAAATTCCAGTTTGTTCCCCGGATGCTACTTTTCATTCTGTTCCAAAGATTCCTCCAACCCTCTGGAGCAGATTTGGAAGATACAGGAAGAAGGATATATTGCCTCCCTGATCCTTCTAATCACATAAATCTCTTCTGGGCTTGTTCAGAGAATCCTCTGTGTACAGAAGGATACAATGCAATGTGTTTACCTTTAACAAAGGGCAATATGCCATGTTGGGGGCCCCAAGTGAAATGTGCTGGTGGTAATTCAGAGGAACCTTGTGCCTCAGGGACAAAACAGGCATGCCATTAAGTATGTCAAAGGGGTAATCTTCTCCCAGGTGGACTTAAAGCAGATAGGTAGCATTTTTATGCCCAGATTCCAATGCTTGTTAATCAGATGCAGGTCCCTCACTTGGCCAGACACCACAGGGAGTAGAGATTACTGGATCTCTTTGCAGTGACCACAGTGCATCACACGCAGGCTTGCCTTTAATCATTATTTTGAAATTTATGTTTCTACATAGTTAGGCTTTACTGGTATGTTTTCTGAAGATGTGAGACAAATTGGAACCCTATATACCATAATTTTCCAAGTATAACACGCCCCCGTTATACATGGGGGGACTAAAATTAAAGAGCTTTTTGGGGGGGAAATTGACCAGAGTTGTTGAGGTTTTTTTGGGGGGGGGATGCCCACGGTTGTTGAGCGATTTTTTTTGGGGGGGGAATGCCAAAAATCACTCAACCAACTGAAGAAAGCTAACAATCGCAAGCGACGCAAGCCAAATTGCAGAAGCAGCAGCCAATCCAAAGCAGCCCTTGCAGCAGACACCATTCACCCACCCAACCACTAGATCCTGCTCGCAGATGCAACCAATTGCCCGTCCCCCACTCTGCACCACCCATGTATAAGACAACACCTCCCCCCCCCCATTTTAAAATTTATTTTGGAGTAAAAAAAACCTCGTCTAATACACGGGAAAGTATGGTATGTAAGGACAAGAGATGTAAGGCCTTAGAGATCTAGAGATCTATTATTATATGAAGTGTCAAATGCTTATCCTCAAATAAATTAAGGCATAGCTCAAAAAGAATGTCTTAGAGCTGTTAAGAATGCTCACTTGGATTAGTGATGCTTGGATTGGCACAGCAAGGTTTATACATGCTATGGTGAACACAAAAGGATTCATCCATGATAATACCAGAAAAAATACCCCAGGAGACAAAATATTTTCTCCTATTTTCCTTTCTAAAATAGACAGAACCCTGACCATTCAAGACTCTTCAAAGTTTTGGCAAGATAGGTGTGCATTTGATGAATACACAGTGATCATTATGGTGTGTATTGCTGCTATGAGACAGGTGTGTCAGACGCCTTGAGAGAGTAAAGCTCCTATCTGCACTTGTAAAAGGGGAGAGAGCCCTCTTTCATTTAAAGTATAGAGAACAAAATCCTGGCATACACTTGACATATTAGCCCCATATACTTTCCATCTCTAGATTTTCCAATACTAAATGTGTGTCAGTGCACTGATCAAAACCCCTTCTTGTTGATATCTTTCTTGATGACTGAAATGCCTATGCATAGTATTATTTCTATATGTAAAGTTATACAGTGTTGACAGATTCTATAGCTCTTCTTTGACATGGTGGCATAAAAACCTTTCTTCCATGACTACCAAAGAAATCACTGGGGTTAAATGACAGCGCTCCAAGAGTTATTTGTCTGTCACAGAGAACTGTAAATTGCAGCCTGTCTCCAGGATGGTGTTTAGACACATTCTGAGATTAATAGTTTTGCATAGATGCTTTGGGTTCCAAGAGATTTTGAGATGAGTTCCATCAAGAAGATCCATCCAATTTGAACTCAAGTCAAGTGTTTTTGCAAAGTTTTAGATTCTTGGCAAAGATTAGATTCCAGTTTGTGGACAAAGGCCACCTTATATCTGCTATAAAAATAAAATAAAATAAAATAGTTATTTCCAATAATATACATTTTAAATTGGGATCTTCATTATGTCACGAAGTGTTACAGATTTCTTTTTATTTGTGTACAAGACAATGTCACATACACATAACTTGCATTTTACACTTATTTTACTTACGTGATTGCAGCTTTGTGCCGGTTGTGGTTAGTAAGTAAGCAAGTAAGTAAATAATTAAATAAAAAGAATGTGGAGGAAATCTACTCTCCATTTATTATCCGCTTCACCCATGCAAAGCTGTGACTGCATCCAAGAACCCTCACACTGCCATCCCAAAGCTGGGTAAGTGAGAAGCTGGGCTTTGGGAGATGGTGCAAGCCCTCCCACCTGCTTCCCAAAGCTGGGCAAGAGTTTACTAAACTTTGGGAAGGTGGGGAAAGGGCTCTGGGACACTGCCAGAACCCTCGTGCCACCTTCCCAAAGCCTCCACCTTGCAGGATGGGAGGTTCTGGAGGTTCCTGGCTTTATGCATTTTGTTTTTGTCTATGTATGTGAACCCCCAGAACCAAACCCTTGCGTAAGATGCTAGTGATGCTAGTGACCTTAAAAAAAAAAGTTAAAATAAAACACCCCTTCATGTCTTTGGTTGTACAAGTTGTGGAAATGTGGCCCAGGGAGATTGCCTGATCCATTGCCACACCTAAACCTTCACTGAAAGTCCCCAAATCAGTAATCAAATTTGTTCCTTAGTCCTCTATATGAGGATCATGTGACAGTCATAACTGAAATATAAAGAAAGAGACAATTCCCCAGTTTATAAAGGTTATTTATAGTAATGTATATGTGCAGAAGCCTCTGGGTAAATTAAGATGGTGGGTGACTGGGGTCTGCCCTTTGCATTATGCCCTAGTCTTTGGGAGCTTGAGGCTGACAGGGGAAGTAGGCAGTGTTCAGTCTAAGACAAAGAGAGAACACAAAGGACCTGGACCAGCTCCAAAGTGCCCTGCTAAGGCAACTATTACAGTAGTTGTTGTATTTGCAGGCAGTTAGAGACAACTGAAGCTTTATGTATGCTGACCAGACCTGTAGTATGCTAGGTTCTGCTTCCCTGGAGGAACTGAATGGTTAGTTAAAAGTTCTTCACTATTTTTTTGTAGTATTTGACTTCTTAAGGCTGAGGAGACAGAGATACCCCAGGGGAGCCATTATCTCATTCAGAGGATGGCAACTGAAGTATGTCCTCCAGCTGGAAGGGCCATGAATAAGGTACTGGTGTTCTGCTCCCAAGGAAGCAGCCTGAACCTCATCCTTATCAGAGTCGTCCACTATGCACTGCAAGGTCTCTAGGTCACAGGATGATGATGTTGATTATTAATACTCCGCCCACTCTGGGTGGTTTACAGCATATATAAAAACATAGTAAAACATCAAGCATTGAAAACATCCCGATACATGGCTGCCTTCAGGTGTCTTCTAAAAGTTGTATAGTTCTTTATCTCCATGATAAGTATTATAATTTTGACAGTGCTTACCACCACTACACAAGCGAAGGGTTGCATTCAACTTAAGTCCTACTTAGAGCAGACCCACTGAAATTAATGAACCTACTGAAATTAATGCACCTTAATTAGTCGTGTCTATTAACTTCAGTGGGTCTGCTGTGAATAGGACTAGCATTGAACACTGCTCAAAGCGTTTTTAAAGAAAAAAGAAGGGAGCAAAGGGACAAAATTGAAGTAGACCTAAGTCGCTAAAGCCACTGCATCCTTATTTCACCATTCCTCCTTCCCTACCTGTAGTTAATTGAAGACTTGCAGGACAAGCTGAAGAAGGGAGATGAGCTATCCCATGAATTTGTATCTTGAGCAAAGATATCTTCATCCAAACCAGGCCAACAAACCCCATAAGCACTAATACATCAGAATGTTTTTCTTTCTGAACCAACAAGGTATTGATAATAGGCGTGTTGAATGCATGTTACATAATTCCACACTGAAGATCCAGTTAGCACAGTCAGTTTTAATTAGATGGCTCTTTCTACGCACAATATAAGGCTGTCTCCAATTCTTTATACAAATTTTAAAAACTTTAAAACTGAGCTTTGTTGAGTACTCACAGTTCTTATTTGCTTGAAATGTAGCATTGGTAATGAGCTTTCCTTAAGTAAAAAATGCAAATCTGATTTTTGCATATATCAGCATTAGGCTGCATTTGCTGTTCCATTCAGGCATATCCTACTGTCCAATTAAGATGGGTCAGAATTATTTCTTACAGCTGCTTTATAAAATCCTGCTGATTTGTAACAGATATTGTAAATCCCTGCTCTAAGACAAAGACCGGACCCTTTAATGCACTCTGTTGCACACATGATCAGAAGCTTCTCTCATCCACTTCAGTGAGTGGTGCTTCTTGTGCTGTTAATACCTAAGGTAAAGGTAATACCTAGCTGGGTATTAATTATAAATCAATCTGTAACATATCTGAACTGAGCCATTTTCAGTATTAGTGCTTTAAAATTCACTCTCCTTTCCTTTCTCTTTATGTATAATGTGTCAGATATTAGTGAAAATATGCTTTATTTGTTGGCATTTGTCTATCTCGAGAGACAATGGGGTTCACCTCCGACGGTGAAGTCAAACCACTGTGTTAGCAGCAGCAAAGTGACCTTCCCAGGGCACAAGCCTGGGCAGTGTGTATGGAGGTCCTGGGTGGTCCAGATGACAAGACCCCCTCCCCCACTTCAGCCACGCTGATGGGTCCCAAGGAAATCAGAGCAATGTTTGGCACCAGCTTGACTGTGGGAGTTGCAAGAAGAAGGCGTACACGGCCCCATCTCACTGCCTTAGGGACTTAATTCCGGATTTGTGTAGGGCTTTACTCCCGCAAGGCAGTAAGGTTTTAGGATCAGAGTTTTCTTTTTTCCTAGATGAGCCTCATTTGCCCCTCACTTCTCCCTATGGCACATGCAGAAACCACCTTCTTGACTGTTGGACAGACTATTGGTCTCGTCCGCTCAATACACTGGAGCCTTTTTTCACATGCAGGGGAAATTCCTAACTCACTCAGGGTTTGAAACCCATCAGCTACTCTCACTTGGCTTAGCTGGCCAGTTGAAGCCATTCCCGGGATGTGGCCACTGTCACATGTTGACAGCTCCTAGGAGTCAGAGGTGAGAACTGAGTGCAAGGTGGGGACCAAAGGTGTTCAAACTACCCCAGATAGAGCATGCCATATTCTCCACCAGAAGTACTACCTCTCCCCTAACACTGCACACACCCCAAATATGCTTTAACATGCTGACATAAATAATGTCATGTTATGTATGCCTATGAAGCACACCTGTATTTTTAACAAGAAAAGTCTTAACCCATTACACATAAAAGGCTTCTATAACAAAATGATTGACACAGTACAAATCCAATGTATAAACAGATATCACATAAGCTATTGACACATAAATATCTCTGTTCAGCTTTTCATTCATTTTCTTGTAACTTCCCGGCTTGACTGTTGTAATGTGCTTTGTGTGGGGCTTCCATCAATTATGATGTAGCTCTTCTTCTCATGCTGTCAGGAAATAGGAGTATGTGGAGCCTTTTGTTTCATCAGCTGCTGGAAATGAGCTTTGGGGCCTAGTTCATGGTTCACACAACCATCAATACAAAAAACAGAATTTCAGTCTCTGTGAAACGATTAAAAGTGAAGGAAAGGAAGACAAGGTAAGAACTGGCTATATTAATACATCTAGCCACCTGTTCTATTTGGTCGGTTCCCTCAGAAGAAATACACAGCAGGATCTGAACAGACTGATCAGGAAACAGTGTTATAAGTACGGTAACTGTAAAAAGGTAAACGTACCCCTGACCATAAGGTCTAGTCGCAGATGACTCTGGGGTTGAACGCTCATCTTGCTCTATAGGCCGAGGGAGCTGGCGTTTATCCGCAGACAGCTTCTGGGTCATGTGGCCAGCATGTCTAAGCTGCTTCTGGCGAACCAGAGCAGCGCACGGAAACGCCGTTTACCTTCCTGCCAGAGCGGTGCCTATTTATCTACTTGCACTTGATGTGCTTTTGAACTGCTAGGTGGGCAGGAGTTGGGACCAAACAACAGGAGCTCACCCCATCATGGGGATTAGAACTGCCGACCTTCCGATCGACAAGCCCTAAGCTTAGTGGCTTAGACCACAGTGCCACCCACATTCCATAAGTAAATGTAGTACAGTATATTGTTATTGGAGGAAGACCAAACCATACCCTGAGATGATGGGCTTGTATTCATCAGGTTTTAATGTGAATTTGAAGACCACAACTGTGGCTAGCCATCATGCATCCCAGTTTCTGGTCTAATCAAGGGGGTAAATTTAACAATGCACACACGGTGGATTGAGTCAACACAAGGGAAGGATTACTAGTGTGGCCAGTGAGTAGAGGAATTGCAGCTCAAATAAAAGAGCTAATACTCACATGTGTGGACGAGGAAGATGTCTAGCTGGGCAGGTAGGCGGACATATTTGTTGTAACAACTTAACAGCTCTCATGTGGCCTTGAAATTCTTGTTACCCTTTATGAGAGCTTCTGGGCTGTATCTTGCTCTTTCATGCCTCTGAATCTGAATCATTAAGCTGCTTTAATAAAAAAATATCACTTCCTTACTCATCAGTAAGTGCACTTATTGTCGTGTTTTGGGTAGGAGCGAGGACAGGTATTTCTCCTTACAATGACTTTTCTAACAAACATTTTATTGAGGTTTTTATTTTATTTTTGTATAATTGTAGGATTTTTTTCTCTCGTAAGTCCCTTTGTTGTTGTTGGTACTTGAATACTTAAAACAAATAAATGTGTGTGTTTGAATAAATGGTGCTAAATTTCATATGCATACAATCATTTGCTACATTTTAGGATTATCAAACACTTTTTGCAGAAACCTAAAGAACTTAAATATTAGATCCAGCAGCAAAATGAGGGCTTCTGCTTCTATTGTATTCTCTCTCGCACTCTCTCTGTTTCTTTAAACTGAATAACCATTCCATTTTCCCAGTGTATAGTCTTGAAAGAACAATTCAACATTTGTGTTCTGATTAGGGTATTTGGGAGGAGGAGTTCTTTACAACATTATCCTATACATGTTTACTCAGAAGTTACCCAGTGAGTTCAGTACCCAGATGTTATAAGCGAAGGGGATTGAGATACGGATATGCTCGTACCCCTTCCAATCTGCGCCCCATCCCGAGAGACGAGGGTAGGGTGAGCAAGGATTACTCACCTCCTTCACTGGTGTTGTGCAATGCCAGGTCTATAGGCAACAAAACCGCCACCCTGCGAGATTTCTTTACCTCGCAGGGGGTCGACCTGGCTTGTGTGACGGAGACCTGGGTGCGCGAAGGGGTAACTGTTACCTTACGAGAGATGGCGCCCCCGGGTTTCTCTGTCCTCCACCAGTCACGGACTGTGGGCCGGGGGGGAGGGGTGGCATTATTAATCCGGGAAGATTGTTCTTTCAGGGCTCTACCATCGCCATCGATCCCCGGCATTGAATGTGTTGGCCTAGTGTGGGGCTCCGAGGAGAGCTTGGCTGTCTGGCTGGTGTACCGGCCACCTAGCGCACCAGCAGCCACCCTGTCAGGCCTGCTGGAGGCGGTGGCCGGCTGGGCCTTGGAGTTCCCTAACCTACTGGTATTGGGAGACTTCAACTTCCATGCTGATGCCGCTCCCTCCTCACAGGCTCTGGACCTGGTGTCTTCCATGGCGACACTAGGGCTCTCCCAGTTTGTTTCGGGCCCCACACATCAAGCAGGCCACACGCTGGATTTGATCTTTGGTGCCGGTATAGATGTGATCATGTCTCCTTCGATGAAGGTGCCATGGTCTGATCACTACGCTCTGAAAGCCAGGATTGACTTTCCACCCCCACCCTGCTTAGGTGGCGAGCCGATTTGGGCTCGCCCGCAGAGGCTGATGGACCCTGATAGATTCCGTCAAGCCTTGCGGGACCTTGCTCTCCCTGGCGACTCATTGACTGAGCTTGTTGAGGGCTGGAATACCCAGCTCCTGGCAGCCATCGATGAGATCGCACCTAAGCGCCCTCTGCGACCCCGCAGAAACCGGGCTCCCTGGTTTACCGAGGAGCTTCGGAAAATGAAGCGGGACCTCAGATGGCTAGAGCGAGTATGGCGGGGTGCCCGTGACGGAGCCTCAAGAACATCTTATAGGGTTTTTATGAAAACCTATGAGATGGCTGTGAAGGCCGCTAAGAAGTCTTACTTCTCGGCCTCCATTGCATCCGCTAGCTCTCGCCCGGCGCAATTATTTAGTATAATTCGGTCTTTAACGTCCCTTGAAGGACAGCCAAATTTAAATAACAATCTGACACACAGCTGTGAGGCATTTGCGAGCTTTTTTGCGGAGAAGGTCCTGTTGCTCCGCCATGACCTCCCTGCCAATTTGGATACAATAAAGGAACTGGAGGCCCCTCGACTGTCCTCGGGTTCAGTATTGGACCATTTTGACCGGATATCTCCAGCCGATGTGGACAGACTCCTCAAAGCTGGAAAGCCCACCACCTGTCCTCTTGACCCGTGCCCGTCATGGCTGATTAGAGCGTGTCCAGACGAGGTGCGGGCCCCCCTGGGGGATATCATCAATTTGTCCCTTGGCACCGGGATATTCCCAGGGGAACTGAAGGAGGCAGTGGTGCGTCCGCTCTTAAAGAAAACATCATTAGATCCCTTAGATCTATCCAATTACCGCCCGGTTTCGAATCTTCCATTCCTGGGTAAGGTGATTGAGAGAGCGGTTGCTGAACAGCTTGGTAGGTTTCTGGATGAAACATCTGCTCTGGATCCATTCCAGTCCGGCTTCCGTGCTGGCCATGGGACCGAGACGGCTCTGGTCGCCCTAACAGATGATCTCCGTAGGCAGCTGGATCGAGGCGGGTCGGGGCTGCTGATTCTTCTAGATCTGTCAGCAGCCTTCGACATGGTCGATCACGAACTCCTGGACCACCGCCTTGCCGATGTGGGGATCCAGGGCACAGTCCTTCAATGGCTGCGCTCGTTTCTCTCTGGTCGGGGACAGAGGGTGGCGCTCGGGGGGGAATTGTCATCGCGCCACTCCTTGGTGTGTGGAGTGCCTCAGGGTGCGATTCTCTCCCCGATGCTTTTTAACATCTTTATGCGCCCCCTCGCCCAGCTTGTCCGGAGTTTTGGGCTGGGTTGCCATCAGTATGCCGATGACACCCAACTCTATCTGTTGATGGATGGCCATCCTGACTCGGCCCCTGATACACTGGCGAGATGTCTGGAAGCTGTGGCTGGATGGTTACGCGGGAGCCGGTTGAAGTTAAATCCTTCGAAGACAGAGGTCCTCTGGCTGGGGCGGGATGATATGGGATTGAGGGGGCAACTCCCATCTCTTGCGGAGGTGCAACTAGTGCCAGCACCGTCCGTTAAGAGTTTGGGTGTAATCTTCGATACCTCCCTCTCTATGGAGGCGCAGATTACAGCTATAACAAAGGCGGCATTTTTTCATCTCCGCCAAGCTAAGCAGTTGGCCCCTTATCTCTCTCGCCCTGACCTAGCCACTGTGATCCATGCGACGGTCACCTCCAGACTGGATTATTGTAACTCGCTCTACGTGGGGCTGCCCTTAAGACTGACCCAGAAACTCCAGCGGGTGCAGAATGCCGCGGCGAGACTCCTTATGGGGTCTTCGCTGCGAGATCACATTCAACCGGTACTATACCAGCTGCACTGGCTCCCGGTGGAGTACAGGATCAGGTTTAAGGTGCTGGTTTTAACCTTTAAAGCCCTATATGGCCTAGGACCCTCGTACCTACGGGACCGCCTCTCCTGGTATGCCCCACAGAGAAACCTACGGTCTGCAAATAATAACATCCTCAAGGTCCCAGGCCTCAGAGAGGTTAGGCTGGCCTCAACTAGAGCCAGGGCCTTCTCGGCTGCGGCTCCAATCTGGTGGAACGCTCTGTCACAAGAGACTAGGGCCCTGCGGGACCTGACATCCTTCCGCAGGGCCTGCAAGACAGAGTTGTTCCACCAGGCCTTTGGTCAGGGCGCAGCCTGACTCCCTCCTCTGGCAACCTGCTTAGAATCTTGCTTAATTAGTTGCCATTAATTTGATTTTAATTGATTTTTATAATGTAATATTTTTAGAATGTGTGAATATTTGATTGTTTGATTGTTGATTGTTGTTAGCCGCCCTGAGCCCGGCTTCGGCTGGGGAGGGCGGGATATAAATAAAATTTATTATTATTATTATTATTATTAGTGCTTACTCACAGGTAAGTGAGTATAGCATCCCAGCCTCAACCAGCATTGCATTATTCTCTGATGGTGTCCTATGGGAGTGCCTGAAAATATAAGAATCACCTTTGGCATCTAAAGTTTGGCAGAACTAAGGTGCATGGAAAGAGATTAAGGATGAAGCTCAAGAGTATTGTCCAATTTTGTCCAACCATCCTCTACTATAAGACTTTACTTTTATCTCTTTATTTGTGCTCTGAGCCAAAAAAATTCCATCAGCTTCTCAAAATGAGGACTCAATGCACAGATAAAATCTTGGCTGGATGACCGGCTTACATGAACTCCAATCCTTCTTTAGGAACTGTTGGCATACATTGATGTGCATGAATTCAGACCTCTTTCTTGTCTGCCTTCTTCATTCTTGTGAGCACTCAGCTTTGCAAATTTACAAATGCAAAGGTGAGTAAATGTTTCCAGTACTTTATTGAAATGGGATTATAGATGGAATACTATTTAACACCAAATCCTACCAATGAATTAACTTGATACTGTGTTTTTGAGTTGCACTTTAACGAGATAAACACAGAGCTGATAATTTTGGTTTAATTATTCTGAGAGAGCAAGCAATTTAAAAACAAGCATTCTTGTGGAGTATATGTTAGATGCTTTAAATGGAAAGCATAACAAGCTTTATACAGAACTGTTAATTTGACTACAGTGCCATATAGAGCACGAGATCAAATATTGAATAAATATGTGGAAGAAAACAGCAGGTGAATGTAAGGTAGTATAGATTCAGTAAAGCTAGATTTTGCTTGGTTAATCTTTATCAAGAAAATGTGTTTATAGGAAATGCAGATGACCTAACCTATCTGACCTTCAAAAAACTGTGGTTGACAGGTGAAAGATGACAAAGGATTGTTTTTGAAAATAAACCTTTAGATTACATAGAAGTCATCAGATAAGATTTTTGGGGATCATGCTTTCGGTCAATTCTATTTAATAAATTTGATGGTTCTCATGAAGGTCCTAATACTGCAGTCCATTGCTAACACAAACCTGGCAGAGATGTAAACCACATTGGCAGACAGGTGGTATATAAATAGAATAGATAGGGATGGTTAACTGTATGGCCTTATGAACTGGGCTAATAGAAATGTAATTAAACTAAATTAAATAGATTTTTACTAAGGTGAGTTTGATTAATGATTATGATTTTATTTTTTTTACTATCTGTTGTCAACTGAGCAAATAGAAATAACAGAGGAGGAAGAAAACCATTAGTAATAGCCACCAGTGTCATGTGTCTTTAAAGAGAACATGTGTAGCTATAGATATATATAACATCTGTAACCATATACATGCCTGTTGGCTTGGTGCCCCCTGCCTATAATTATAAATAACAAAAAGAGGAAAGAATGCTTCTGTGACCAGCATCAGCTGCAGTGCATGCATGTTGACTAAGGTGGTGATGCTGGGCCTCTTTGGTTGCTGCCACATCATTTGCTGCTCTCTGGGTGGTCCTTTGCCCTGGCCCATGTGGCCCTAGACTTTGATCCAGAGGTCCAGCTCTAGCTGATCTTCAGGGAATGATTTAGGTTTTTAAGAATATTTAGCAAGAAGGTAGTAACAAAGCAGACTGAAAAGACTAAAAAATATAGACAGAGACACCAGAACTGAAATATGTGGTCATGTGTATTATGTGACAACATGTATTATGATGATGATGATATTACCAAATTACAACTTAATTTTGCACAGTGTTCAGTTATACATTCCTTCCCCCAATGAGAAAAGTGGTAGTTCTCCCACCATTAACAGGCAGTAGCAGGCAGAGGAAAAGTTCACGAGTCTATCATTGTCTGTATGACCCAATTATCTAGTCATTTGAATTTGCCCTCCTAGACAGGTATGCTTTAAAAAAAAATGCTCTATAAGCTGCTGTCATGTAAAAAATGCTTTAAAATAAATGTGCATTCTTTGTACTGTGCCTTGTCTTTGTGGGTACCAGGACTTTTCTACCCCTAGGCAGCATGAAATATCCTGCCTCAGGTAGCTGTTTTCAAGGTACTAGTTTCAGATACACAGTTTGTCTTACAGAAATAGTCTGAACATTTCTGCAACACTGATAAGCATGGCATTAAACTGGAGACTTTGGAGAGAGACATTTTCCACAGTTCAAAGTTTATTGTTAATTGGGTAAATAAGAGGTTACCAACCTTTTTGGGCCTGTGGGCAACTTTGCAATATACACAATATGTACACCATAACTAGGAATGCCATACATCCGGGTTCTCCTGGACACATCTGAGAAAAGCTCAGAAAAATGGGAACCTGGGTGGATTTTTGCTGAATCAGCAAAATGTTCTGGAAACATGTGGCAAGTTGGCCTACTTTTTATAAATAAATTCGGGAAAAAAATCAAAGGATATTTTTGGAATATGGCAACCCTAACCATAAACTGCTGTATTGGTTGCAATAAAATGTTTCTTTTAAATCTGATTTCGGGGGTGGAGTGCTGCGAGTTCCAGGAAGGGCTTCTGCAGGCGCATGGGCATCCATGGGTGCTGTGTTAGTGATGCCTGAGTTAAATTAATACCGATGAGTGCAGCTTAACATTGATCCACAAAGACAAGGGTTGTACTAGATAAGAATTAGCATAAATTGGGGAAGCTTTGTAACATATAAACATGGGCCTCCAGGGCTTTCAGTTTCAGATTGTGTGATTTACCAGTTAAGTTATCTGAACAGAGAAGTGTTGGAATTAGATTTGCAGCCAAACCACTTGAGTCACTGTTGCCTTTGAACTCAACTGGAATATAACACAGCTGTTGCTTTTGTAGCTCTTCACAGTAGGTTTCCTGTGCTGACAAGCTGAACAACTTGTTTTCACCCACAGTGTTCAGAAACTTGTAGTAACTTCAGTAGCAGAACAATTAAATGTGAATGTAGTGTCATTTAACTTGTGATACTACAGGCCCACATTATCACTGCAGGTTTGGCTTTTTTAAGCAGAAGTGTGACTTTGCCTGTGCACTTCCGCTTTCCCACTGGAGCTCTTAAGACTAGTTTTGTGTTGATGCTATGTGATAGGACAGGTCGCTTCAAAAGTATGTAATAAGCTATCGCTGGTTCTTTTTGAGATGTCAGATACCTACTTTATTATAGCAAGAAAATGACAGTCAATTTCAATCAGAATTTATTGCGAACATTAAGAGCTGGAAGGACTTTGGCTAATCATTATAATGTCCCCAACAAATGGTAAATGAAAGCATAAGGAAATTGAGTTAACACAAGTTAAAAGTTCACATTCTTACTGAATTATATTAGAAGACCCATGACTTAATTAAATTATCTGAAACTGCTGGTTTCACTTCTCTTATAACAGCACATTTGTATGATAGTTTCCTGGTAGATGCATAATAGGTGGCAGGCTTGCTTGGTTTATGTAAAAGAATAGATAATTTAGGCTGCAATCCTTCATCCAGTTACCTGAGAGTAAGCTCTGTTGAAGCCAATACAAGTTACTTTTGCGTTAACATGTATAGGATCGTACTGTTAAATCAATTATATAGCTTTCTTCTAAATTTTCATACGCACAGACCCATATGCACAATTATTTTCTATACAGTGGTACCTCGGGATGCGAACGGGATCCATTCTGGAGCCCCGTTCGCATCCCAAACGGAACGCAAGACGCAACAGCGTGTCTGCGTGTGCGCGGGTCGCGTTTCATCACTTCCACTCATGTGCGTGATGTCATTTTGACTGCGCATGTGCAAGCGGAGAAACCCGGAAGTAACGCGGTCCGTTACTTCCGGGTCGCCGCGGAGCGCAACCTGAAAATACTTATCCTGAAGCGTATTTATCCCGAGGTATGACTATATTATTTTTGTCCTTGGAGCATTTGCTCCAGACTTATCATAATTGAAACTCTGCTCACAGAACATTCCCACTGGAGAAAGGGAGAAGGCATTTTCTCCCTGAACTTTCTTTTGGATGATTGGGGTTTCTTTGGTTCATCTTTGCCATTGTACTTTTAATCTTTTCCCCAGAATGGCTGGGGAAACCCACCCAGATGGGTGGGGTAAAAATAATAAATTATTATTATTATTATTCCTCTCTATAGCAGCATCTTTGCTTTTGCTGTTTGCTATAAGCAGTACAGGGACGCGGGTGGCGCTGTGGTCTAAACCACTGAGCCTTGGGCTTGCCAATCAGAAGGTTGGTGGTTCGAATCCCCGTGAGCTCCCGTTGCTTGGTCCCAGCTCCTGCCAACCTAGCAGTTCGAAAGCACATCAAATTGTAAGTAGATAAATAGGTACCGCTCCGGCGGGAAGTTGAGCAGCATTTCCGTGCGCTGCTCTGGTTTCGCCAGAAGCGGCTTAGTCATGCTGGCCACATGACCCGGAAAAACTGTCTGTGGACAAACGCCAGATCCCTTGGGCAGTAAAGCAAGATGAGCACCGCAACCTCAGAGTCGTTCGCAACTGGACTTAACTGTCAGGGGTCCCTTTACCTTTATAAGCAGTAGAAGCCAGGAAGACTGCCTTACATTTCTCAATGGAGTGTTCTAAAGTTGCCCAATGTGTCAGTGTCTATCTGTGAAGGTAAGCTGATCTGGAACTGGCCAGTGCATGTCTCAGGACACCCTTGAAGCTGGTTGCATAGTCATCAAAGAAAGAGTATGATACCAGTGTAACATAGGTAATGTCCTTTTTGTTACCACAACAAAAAGACTGATGCTCCCAAAGTGCTACCTTTGTGGTAAGGCCTCATATACAAGATTCTCCACTGATACAGTAAGAGTATGTTTAAAAATTGATTTGACAACTTTCAACTGTCTTTGCTGTCATTTGAGCACTGACATTTCAATAGGATAATATTGTGGAAAGACAAAAGGTAGTAAAGAAATAAGCAGCCCCAGTAGCTGCTGTTAAAATTATTTTAAAATCATAGAAAATAAAAATTTAAACCTGGATAGTGTAATTCATTTCATGTGCCTGTAATCTAAGGTTGCCATGTTCATGGCTGGGGCAGCCCAGTCATATGGGTGGGATACAAGTAATAATAATAATATTTTTATTTATAATAATTTGCATTCCTGTGTCATAACACTGGAATAATTTTTCAGCACTTCCCCCAAAATGCATTAATATAATAAATATATTGCTTAAGAGTCATTTAAAAGCTTCATATGATACAACCATAAATTTTGAGTTTTCATTTCTAATTATTTACATTGAAACTGTGGAAGTAACTGTACAGTACAGAAAAGCCTCTTGCTTTTATATAGTCACTAGGAAAACAATTCTCCAACAAGCTGTAAAATGATATGATTCTAAGCAGTACAGCTACAATCCTACTTTGTCAAAAGGTGAGGTGTTTTACTTCCTGGGGAAAATATGAGTAAGCAGAAAAGCAATGTCATCCCCTTTCATCTAACACTTTAAAGTTTAAATGAAGTTATTTTAGAGACCAGCAGAAAAATGACCTTATTCAGCTCTAGAAAGCAGTCTGGAACATAAATTTATAATAAAATAGCTTTGCCATTTTTATTTCCTTTTTCTTTTTGGCCATGCTGGTATCTTAAGAGTGCTTTTTTAAGACTAACCCTTATTTAGAAATAAAATAAATGTGTTTTATAAAGAAGTGTGGGCCCCCCACAGACTTGTTTCTAGCAGCTTGTTGCAAAAAAACCCAAACCCCACAAAACCTTTTTTCTAACTGCCGGTAAGAAACTAATTCTCATATGAGATGGAATTTTCTGTCCAATCCTGTTTCACAGTAGCTTTGAGTGCTTGACTGTACCAAAAAGGAAGGGTATTATTTGATTGTTCATTGTTACCAGCAGAAGGCTTTCAATTGTCTTTAAATAATAATTGTCACAAAACCTTCTATAGCGTAGTTTCCATTTCGCTTTGATCAGTGTGTATGTAGTGTGTAACATCTGTAATAGTCAATCTTGCAGCCCAATCCTGTGCATGTTTGTTAAACCCCATGAAGTTCTACAATACTTTCAGATAAGCAGGTATAGCATTGTGGACCTTGATCTCTTGTGTGTTGTGGTCATGGATGTAAAATGATTTCCAGATAGACAAATAGAATAATGGCAGTCTTATTTTCATTGTGTGTCATTTGAATCGTTCTCGAATAATATTTCTGACACCTTTAAAGAACCAGATTACAGCAAATGGCTTGGTTTAAATTCTTATTTTGATATGCACATGCAAATAATCTTGATGCAAAAGTAAAGAATAGGTGGACGGAACAAATAAATTCTTATAGTCTATGGATTACTTACTGTTATGGTTCAATTTGTTGCATCATATAATGTTTACACTCCCCCCCTCCTAAATATTTATAGTTACATTTTATCAAATAACATTTTTCCATTCCTACATGTTTATTCTGCCTTCAGAAAATACAGGGGGAAATGCAAAGAACTTGCTTTTAAAGTATGTGAATATATAAGTAGATTTATTTGTTGATGTGGGACCGCTTTCATATAAAATTTTGAGACACTTGTACATCCTTCCCATGAAGACAGATAAAATCCCATAAATTCTTCAATCAAAACTTAGCGAAAGATAAAAGTCTACGAAAATAGACAATATTTATGAAAGCCCATAAATAACCTTAAAAAACCTTGAGCAACATAAAAATCGCCAATATATAACAGGGTTGGAATTTTCTGGAATAACATTAATTTCTAAGCATTTTGAAAATCTGAATAAAAGTTATTTAAATTCATTAGGGTGACCCATGGAGACAAAGGGGTGAAGGAGATAAATGTACATTTTTATGGGTTCTGCAGTGCTTTGTGGTACTCTGGTACACATACACAAGCAATTGTCCTTTACAGCTTTGCTATAAAGCTGTTGTTTGATTAAGAGGCGTATATACCATCTCTTCATTCTCAAGTGTACTTCAAGCTATTCACATTTTCACTGCCGTAATTGTATTGAAATTAATGGTGTTACACAGGGACAACGAAACAAAACAAAAAGAAGGAGATATGCAGTGGTGGTCTAGATCCTAAAACAGTATTAAATTGTCTGGCTTTCAACTGCTATTTTTCTATTATTATTATTATTATTATTATTATTATTATTATTATGTGCCGTTTTGATTTTAGTCTCCCAAGTGTGAATTCACATGGCTCTTTGCCTGTAAAATGGTTTGTTTCAGCTGGTCCAACAGAGGTCACATTACCTGCTGTAACCTCCTTGCTTCCTACTCTGGGCTTTTGCCACATGCTGTTTATAGCATCATAGGTAAAGCAATTGTAACAAAGATATTGCAACACAGATGTGTTACGATACGTAGCTTATATTAAAGCAATAGGAAATAATATGACAGATTTCTCATTAGTAAAATGTAATAATGGCTTACATAAAAATGAGACAGCCTATTAATATTTTCCTTAGATTCACATTTAAAAGAAAAATATTGCTATGACTGTAAGTATCCTTATGATGCATGCAAAGAAATTCATTATGCTAAAATGATCTGGCATGCCGAAACTAGCCCGAGCTGTATGAAATTTTAAAGATATTGCTTGAATACCCATTCTTTAATTTTAGTAAAATAATGAAAAACATATTTTACTTTAGCTTACAACGCATGCACATGCTAATTGATATGAAACATCTTTTTTTACATATCTATTGCAGCATCTTTCGTGGTATTAAAAACCATTTCTCTTTTTTTATATTTAACTTACTTGCAAAAGCAATTTGAACATTTCTGTTGCCTACCCATTCACCTACATTTCTGTGACCTGTTTCTTAAAGATGGAGTTTTGGAGATTTAAACATTCCTTCCAGCAGATTACAGCATAAAATAAAATAGGCATGTTGTCTTTTATGTTAATATAATAGCAAAGGGATATATCTGGGATAAAGAGCAAAAAAAAGGCATGGCATTGGGTAACAGAAAAAAGACAATTACTTTAGGGAATGTAGATCATGCCTCACTTTTACTAGGATAAAATAATTGTATTGTAATATTATAAAATAATAGATCCCTACATTGTCCACCAGGAAGAACGGGATGCCCACCAAATACATGATGGAGATACAAGAGGCAACAGTCCAACACATTTGACACAATTCTTTGTTGCGTTTGTAGATGCTCTCTTCCCATCTGACAGTCTTTCTTTTCTTACAGAAGCAGAGTTTGAAAACAATTACAGTCACAGTACTTGTGCCTCTAGGTTGTTGTTGATATGTCACATCCCCTCTGTATTCATAAATGGTCATTTATTTATTAAAATTAATTAATATGTAATAAGAAACTGCTACAGTTGGGAACAACTTCGAACTGGAGACATGTTTAAAGCAATCTGGAGTGGTTTTGAACCAGATGACATTTCCTTTAAATCATTGCCCACTTGGTGCTTGTGAGAATTGAAAAAAATGCTTTCACTTTTGCCATTTTGAATGCCGCATTTGTTATTTAATATTTTGTTCTTTGCACTTCCTATAGAAGTTTTCCTGCATGCACAGACTTTTTGGTGCATACACAAAATAGATATTATTTGTGTAATGTGTAGCCCTATTGTATACATGTTTTGTAGGAAATAAGTTTAACTGAGTTCTGTGTTCTCTTCAAGTTAAGTGTGAATGTGAATAGGATTGCGGTCTAAGATAATTTAAAGCAGTGCTTTTTTTCTAAAAAAAATGTTTAGGGGTACTCTCATTTTGACTCAAGAAAAACACCATTTTATAGTTCAAGTCGGGGAAAATAAATACAGTAAATGGACGAAAGTACAAAGATTCACAAAATGTTTAGGGGTATGCGTACCCCCAGAAAAAAGCACTGATTTAAAGTATGAGTAGAAGTAAAAGTATTTTTGCATGAACAAATTAGAGAGACAGACAGACAGACAGACAGACAGACAGACAGACAGACAGACATATTTAAATGTTCTTATGGAGACCAAGGCTATCAAATACACCTCATCTGCAAGAAAACGAGGCCAGCTATATTTCTATTTATGTAGAAGTCCCAGGTGACACAAGAGTAGCACCACCTATTTTTTTGCAAATCAGATGTTACAGGGCTGGCATGCCCCTTCCTGCAGATTCTTCCTTGCTCAGTTGAACCACTGAGTGAGGTTTTCACATCCTGTTAAAATACATTTATTCCTAACAAGCACACTGCTTGATTGGCACATGCATCTCCACAGTTTCCCATAGTCTAGGAATACTGAAGAAAATTATTTCTGCATTCATATGTTCGACCTTTTAAACAAACCCACATACCAACAGAACGCAAGCACTTTGTCCCATAATAACTTCTTAGTTTGTATAATACCAATATGCTCCGGCTGAAGACCATATTAATATTAATGAAAAAATGGAAGTCTGAGATTTAGTGACTCTTGTTCCCTCCCTGCACCACCCTTATATTAAATCCATTAGCTGAGCTGAATGCACATTAATAAATAAAAAAAGAAAGTAACTCCCTATTCAGAAACCGATTAACCTGACCTTTGCTATACTTACGCCTTCATGTGACCACTATGATGTCTGAAGTTGACCTGTGTGCTGATGTTATCTCAGATGTAACCACTGAGGATTCTTCTTTTTCTCATATGGAATGTTTGTGATTAAAATTGCTCTGCTTTTGATGGAAAGTGTTATAAATGGATCAGAAATGGTACAGCTGTGCCAAGCTTTTTTGTGAATATGATGTTTACTAATAGGACTCATTGAAAGGCTCCCAAGTATAAATATATATGAAATAATTTGGCAGAGTCATTAGGGAAATGATTCAGTTTATTGCTTTGTCTTTAAAATTGGTACTGTGCAATTTATAAAAGCAATATTGACTCAGGACTCAATTGGTTCCTGGACGACCAGTGGAAAAAAATATTTGTAATTATTAAGGGGAAAAATAATCCCTGTAGATTAATTTTTTCTACAGAATTAATAATCTCATGTTCAGGGCTGTACCTTTGGACTCTTAAAATATAACTTGAGATTAAATATTTTAAACCCTTGGAGCCATATAGGTCTACTATGACTAGTTTGTTTTTTTTATTTGACAGGTACAAAACTAAGTCCACTTTTCTGTTTGAGTGTTTTGAAATATATATACAAAACAACACTGTTGGGTGTGCATGTAAAAACTGAAAGTGTATGATCACAAAATGGAAACAGCTACCGGAGTTGCCAATTTTCAACATTCATAGGGATAATAACCTTGTTCCAACCATACTAAAGGGTAATAACCAGCAACACCAGTTTTCTAGATCTAGAAAAATATACAAACATAGGTTCCTATATTGGAACTTTCAGTTGTTATGATTAATGGGAGAAAAGTGCAATGCATATGAGAATAAAACCTATGAATGTCATAAAGTGAAATGTAGGAACAAAGCCACTACAAGCAGAGTCCACTGATAACTAGATCAAACTCAAGTTGCTTTGTTGTCTTCTGAATAATGGTTACTTCTACACATCCCAGTTGTGTGTACTGTGTACATATATGCAGGATAGCTGCACGTGTGTTTTGTGCAGCTTCTCAAGTTAACTCTCTTCAAATTAGTATTTAGTATTATATATTGATACATTTTCCCAAAACGCATTCAGACTCTGGAAAGAGAATTCTTTGTTTTCAGGTCCTACTCGTTTCTTCAGACAGGTTAAGAATGGTTGAGTGGCAAAAAAATAATGTTTTCCCACTACTGTATTTGCTAAATGTCAAACCAGTTGCTACAAGTAGGTGTGTGTAAACATCACTCTGATTTAGAATAAAATCAGAAAAGCCACCACTAGCAGCAAAAGTTTCAGTAGGCTGAGGTTTGGGGCAGAGGATAGCAGCGGAGAGGAGGTGCTTAATCATTTCCCTGTTGTCTGTTTTTTTTCATTGAATATACCCTTTCTTGAACTGCACTTTCTCCCCCAGGGTTCTGAAAAGCAATTTTTAGTACACACAAAAAAGACCATCAGGGAAAGGGTGCGTCCCTTTTCCAGCCTTCTGAAGAGTAGCCTCCTGAGGTTAAAAGCAAGCAACAAAGAAACAAACAAACAAACAAACAAACAAACAAACAACAGGGAAGTGTTAGAAACCTGTGCATATAATGTCAAGTTGAGTCTTGGATTTATCAGCAGTTGTCTCTAATTGAGACTGAATAGAATCAGTAGAGTCCTATGTCTTAAAATACCTTTACTGGTGCGTAGAAGGCATGGTCCAGCCAAAGCGAAGCTTTTTAAAGTCCCCTTACTTTTACTAGGAGAGTTAAGTACGAGCTGAATTCTCTATGGTTGAAATTAAAGGTGCTTAAAATGTAGTTGGATCATACTCCATTTCTGTAACCCAGTTTTATGTTACCTATATTTGTATTACAGTAATAAAAAAAGGTTATTATACCAATAACACTTCAGCTAGTATTTTGTTTGAGACATAGCTTGCAATAATTTTGTTTTGGCCAGGAGTTAGTGCATCTATAACACTTGATCCAATCTCTGGGTACTAAAATTAAGATCCAGAGTACACAGAGAAACTAGGAAATGGTGATCGCTGTATGTCCCTTTACTGCCAGCAGAATGCTGGATCAGACCAAAGGTCAATTTAGTCAGTCATTCTGTCTAACATCTGTTTGAGCCAAACGTTCTAGGTGCAACTCCACTTAATACACGATAGTGTTATTCAACCCCTGTTGCAGATATGGCTAGCAAGGTTGCATTGAACACGGTCAGGCTTGTTTCTGAGTAATCATGCATAGGACTGTTCTGTGTGCAAAACCGATCCTCTGTGTATTTGTCAAGTCATTTTTAAAAAGCCGCTGATCCTAGTTTACTTTCTGTATTATCAACTCTCTGTCATATATAATATATCTCAAAAATTTTGGTCATAGTGCAAAATGTTGTACGTATGCATTATGATAGTCCTGATAATCCAAACAATTTCAGCATCATTCTATGCACACAACATTAAATATTGTGGAACTTAGTGGCAGTCCTATACCGCCCTGAGCCCAGCTTCAGCTGGGGAGGGCGGGGTATAAATAAAATTTTATTATTTATTATTCTTTATTATACACATTCACTTGGGAATAAGTCCCATTGAACTCAATGAAGCTTACTTCTGAGTAGACATGTATCGGCTTCCACAGTAAGCTGTTTAACATCTTTATTTCCTGTACTTGACAGCGTGCCCATCTTAATAACGTTCAGCATGAAATACAGTCACCAAGCTGTATGGACATATCAAAGCTATAGCTTCAGTTTATACACCATTATTCATATGTCTGGCATATGTGCGGAAAGCCCTGTCCCTTATTTTCTGAACAGAATCACTTCACAAAGATCTTTCGATGCATATGAACTGAAAATATTTGTGCAACCTAGAGAGAGAATTAATGGAAGCATTTCTGTATGAGCTCAGCCTGATTGCTTAAACTAGTGCTACAAAAGGGGCAACAAAGAAGGAATAAATACAATCATAATCAGTTTTGTCCTCATCTTGCACAGGAGCCTCATTTCCAGAGATAAATTAAAGATAATCCCACCGCTTGACTCTGCATCTTTTGCCTAATACAGTACTTCTGCTAATAAGAATCCCCAGTTAAAAAGTTAAAATATAATTATGAATGAAAGAGCAGAGAATTGTTATTATACATGTTAATCAGTGAGAACAGAGCTCTTGACTCTCTTACTTTGAACAGAGATCTCCCACTGTTTATGCAGAGCCTCCTATCTCCTCTTGAAGAAAGCCTTTGCCTTCGAGAAAGTGACTGTTGCTCTCTGTGCCTGCAGCAGTCCCTTCTGCCTTCTGTCAGTAACACCAAGGGAGAGAGGCCCCTTCATATAACTTTGGGGAAACTCTGTCTCTTGAAGCTTATTCCTTGCTGTTAAGGACTCATTAGCTATTATAGTACAATTAGGACAATACTTATGTCTGAGCATTTAATGGTAATTGACTAGCTAATAATTTGTATTAATGGAAATAGGACAGAGTGTCTGCTTTGATAGCAGAATGGTTTCTGTTAATCCAGAACATTTATTGCATTTTTCCCCCTCACTGCCACCTTCTTCTTGCCTTCAGTTCTTTGAGTGTTTTGGTTTTGATACCACATCTTGCTGTATAGCAGTAGCATCCTTCCGTGGGGGAATATGGCTCCTTACTTAGTGCCCAGAAAATTGCTTGGAATATTTGATGGGATGCCTCAGTTGTCCAGGAAGATAAACTACCACCCTGATAAACATGCATGGCTTCTGCTATCAAGGATGTTTAATAATTTCTAAACCTAATTCTTCACTAACCATAGCATGTTGTGCTTTTACTATTTTAAGTAAAATGCTCTGCCCTTTTTATGATGTCTAAACCCCAGCAAGCCCCCCACCACACTATAATCCCAATGATTTATTGTACCTTACAAATGTAACATTTTAAAGGGAACCACAAAATATTATATTAATGTTTCCCCTTTTTATTTTGGGATGAGCAGCAAACTCTAGTAAACTATTGGGGAGATCTGATAAAATATCATTGGTTGGCTAATATACTTGGCTTTTTCTTTTTGATGTTTGTTTCTTAATGTAATTGATGTAATTGTTTCTGATATAGAAATATTCTGTTTTTCTGTGCAATTAGGGCACATTTTCCAAACAGAACATATCTGGACATTTTAAACTCTGATTAATTTACTTATTTCCATAAACCTTTAAGGGCTATAAAGGATAACACTGGCCAAGATCCAGCCTAAATTAAATACTTTGAAGTGTCATCAGTGTATGCTTACATTTCTCAAATTGTGATTCTGGAACTTCAAAGTATTTGGCTTTGACTGGGTTGTATGCATTAATAAGGAGAAACTTAATAAATCTTTTTCTTCTTCTTCTACAATGTAAATAATAGTTTCCACCTACTTACCCAAAAAACAACCAGCTAAAGTAGCATAGCTTCTACTACAGAAATTATGTTAATCTGTACTCTTTTACTATGTCATTTTAAATGATAGATTAAAGTAAACAGGATATGGGTATGTGCGTGTGATTTTTGCATGGGGTTTTTTGCAATAAAATGTGTCCATTATTTATTGCCATGGATTACATTATTTAGCAAAGATGTATCACGAGTATGGGATGATGTGATTTCCTTGTCTGACTGTGAGCAGTACGTATCATTTCAAGTATATTTACCAAAAAAAGTTGCATTGACCACATGCATATAATCTGTTTACAGTAAGAATCAGAAGGGTAAAAACAAATGCTATATGTATCATATGAAAAATATAGCCTTGTGTTTATTTTGCTGTAAGAAAGCTAATCTGAATAACTGTTGAAAATTAATAAAAAGGGGGGAGGGGAACTATATAGAAGATGGTTGAAGGACCCTTGTATTGTACATTGGAAATGAAAGATGGGAATAGCCTATGTGCACAAGGACGCCATGTCCTGTCTTCTCTCTCTTACAGCTGCTGCTGCTGCTGCATTAAGTGCTATAAGGCTGTGCAGCAAAAAGCATCCTACTATTTCTTGTGAAGGCGCAGAAATGTTTCCCTGCAGTCATAGAAATTCTGTGACATAGTGATTCCCATCAGTTTTACATTTGTGGATTTGCCCTCCATTGGTACAAAGTCTCAAGTCAATCTAGGAGGAAAATTTTAACAAAATTAAACCTAATAATAAATTGTTGCCAAATTTGTGGTGAGAAGGACCTTCATGATTGTTTCACTATGTTTTAAAAATATTCCTTTTTCATTTCACCTTCTGGCAAACCATTCCTGTGGGTGGGTGGGTGTAGGTGTGCACTGTTTTAACTGAATTCTGCAGCATAAGCAATTTACACCTCATTCCTATAAGGCTATGGCGGACGTAACTGCCTCTCATTCTCTCGCATGTCATCGTAATGCCAGCTGCATTGGTGCTGCATCTGCATAACTGGACTAGGTTACCTGAAAAAATATTTGCCTCCACTATTGAGTAAGGGCATTAAGATCAGTAGAAACAAACTTTTTCACTGGTGCCACCAGTATTATGGACTGCCCTCCCTGCTAAAATTCGAGAGGCCCGTCAGTATCGGTGTTTTGCTGATTCTTGAAAACACACCTGTTTTCAAGCATTTCCCTAAATTTGAACTTCCTGTTCTAATTAATTGTTCTTTTAACTGTTTTAATCATTGTGCTTTTTAACAGGCTTGTTTTATTGTAAATATGAACCTTGAGAAGAGTCAGGCTTGGATGATAATTATTTTATTGTGTATGTATTTCAAGTACATACCGATTTTGTAATTTATATTATTCTAAACTGCTTAGAAGGGACGCGGGTGGCGCTGTGGGTAAAAACCTCAGCGCCTAGGACTTGCCGATCGCATGGTCGGCGGTTCGAATCCCCGCGGCGGGGTGCGCTCCCATAGTTCTGTCCCAGCGCCTGCCAACCTAGCAGTTCAAAAGCACCCCCGGGTGCAAGTAGATAAATAGGGACCGCTTACCAGCGGGAAGGTAAACGGTGTTCCGTGTGCTGCGCTGGCTCGCCAGATGCAGCTTGTCACGCTGGCCACGTGACCCGGAAGTGTCTGTGGACAGCGCTGGCTCCCGGCCTATAGAGTGAGATGAGCGTACAACCCTAGAGTCTGGCAAGACTGGCCCGTACAGGCAGGGGTACCTTTACCTTTTTAAACTGCTTAGAATAATTCCATCCAAAACTCTTCACTACAACCCTGAGTAGAGTCAGGCTTCTACTTGATGCTTAGGCAGCCTCTGCAACCCTTTCTGTATTTGTGCACCTGTGTCATGTTTAGAAGGATCAGGTAGCAGGTGATGTGAAAGACCTCTGCTTGAGACCATGGAGAGCTGCTGCTAATCAAAGCAGGTAATGGGCTAGATAGGCATACTCAGGTATAAGGCAGCTTTTTCTGTATTGTATTGATATGTATAATTATGTGCCTGATGTCCAAAATAATAACTTCCTCAAAACTTTTTTTAAGATTGAAACGCAAAGAGAGATGAGACTGCAGTTTATTACAGTGATTACACATACATGCCCACAATCTAAAGAATGTGAATATAAAACATAAAAGTTTATTTTGGATTATTGGTTCACAGTCCAAACTGAATGGAACCTTGTTTCTTCTTGAATGGCCATCCGGCTCCTGGATCCTGATTCCGTGTTTTAGAGAAACATAAAAAACTGCAAGGTAGAGTCTCTAAATGAAAGGGTGGGATAAAGGTGCATGGCAACCAGTTAGCCTTAGAGATCTCCCCTAAGAAAGGCTGTTGCTGCCACAGCCTGGAAATACCAGTAAAAATCAGGGCTCCTTCCACCCAGCTTCTGGGCATTTTAGTTCATTACAGTAAGAAGAAGAGAACAGAAGCACATACAATACAGAATGCGGCTCAGAGTTCCCAACAGAAGCAGCAGTGGTAGCAATTTCCATCGGAAGTTGCAGTAAGCAATATCAAGAGAAGAAAGTGGGAGGAAATTATAACCTCAAACCAAGCTTTAACCCAAGCACGCCAACTCCTAAGGGCAGAGGTGTTTTCGGACCCCTCAGTATTGGCTGGCAGGGGGCTGGGCCCCCTCAATGTTGAGGGGGCAGAGGAGGCCAAGCGGGGAGCCGGGCACAACGTGGTTCAGTGGCTGGCTGCTCCTGAGTGCGAGAGACGAAGCCACCCTGCAACGGACTCTGCACTCGGCCTCCTCCTAGTGATGCCACATTGCATGCCAGGAACATGACATCACACACGCGCAATGTGCGCTAGACCCACTCAATCTTAGGTGCAAGATGGGGCCTCTTCTTGAATCTATATGGGGTGTGCAGGGGAAAGCGAGGATCAGCCAATGTATGCTATAAGGAAACACTTCTCCAGTGCCCTCTCCTTTTTACCAGGGGGAAAGAGTGATGAGGGAGCAAGGATAAGGGATTTGACCTGTTCTATAAACAATTTGAGTATACACAATGTTAGATAAATTATAAAGGATCACATTTTGAACAGCAGAATTGCATGTGATGTGAAGCATTATTATTTTAAAAAAGAGATGAGGCTTCAGTGCTCTATGCATTATCTGGGCGTAAGTCCCATCAAAATCAGTGGGATTTACTACTGAAAAAAACATGCATAGGATTCCACTCCACGGCTTCTAATACTGTATTTTTCGCTCTATAACACGCACCCGACCATAACACGCACGTAGTTTTTAGAGGAGGAAAATCCGTAGGCATGCCACCCGTAGACATTCCCTCCATAACACGCACAGACATTTCCCCTTACTTTCTAGGAGGAAAAAAGTGAGTGTTATGGTGTAAAAAATACGGTAAGTATTGGCACTTACAGCTAGCTTTTAAAACCAAAACAAAACACTGCAGTTCATTTACATTTTCTTTTAAAAGTTTGGCAGTGAGTAACAGAGGTACAGGTTCTCTGGGCATCTGATAACCTAGAGAAAAATGCTGTAGGAAAAAGAATGGAATTTTATTTATTATCACTGTATCTAAGGCTATTTGAGGTCTCCTGTCCACTCACAACCATAATTATATCTCATACAGAGCCAATTGTTTCTCTGGAAGAATAATTACAACAGTGAATAATGGGTTAATATAAAACATAAAGTAGAGTGTTTAGTGGAGGAATTTGAGAACAGATAAGAAATATAGCATCCAACATATTCTTCCATAATTGTACAGTCCTCCAGAGATAATGGATATCATTATCAACGGCGCCTGTCCTAGGAAACTTGGCAAGGTTATGATTGTTTGTTACAGCTTTGGTTATATTAACATACACATTAATATTTATAAATATTTGATGTCATGTTAATTTTTCATATAAGATGATTTATGTAATGTTGCTGTGCTCTGTTAGAGGGCATTTACTGTAGGCTTCAAAAGGGAACTGGATTGATGCATGTTCTTTAAGGGGACTTGACTGTATATTACTGTACATACACACGATGAATCATTCCAGGGGAAAGTGATTCAAAAATAAATTATCTGAATTGTAGAAAAGCTCCATTAACATTTTAAATAAAACATAATGAAAAAGACCATACTAAAGTATTTCATATGTCTTATTAAATAGCAGGCATTTCTTGTCAACGACTGAAAATTTTTATCTGACTAATGTATTCCAAATATTTTATGCCCCTTTTATTTTTTTCCTTTGGTCCACATCCTAAATTAAATTATGATCAAGTGTGGATAACTCATATTATGGTGTGATACATAAGTATAAATAGCATATCACCTATTGTTTGAAGTGAATTACTTTCCTTGTTGTCTTTTACAATCAGAATAATGTTCACCTCTGTATGTCTCCATGAACCTAATATGTAGGACTAGAATTGTGATTATTCATCAAACACTTGATGAGTTCAGGTAGTACTAGATGAAGGCTTTCATACAAATATGTGTAGATATTTTAGTTGTCCCATCCGTAACACTCAGGATGGTATCTATTTCCAAAGGATGCTTGAGGTTGGAAGAGATCTGTTGCTTCAGCAATGAAGCAACTCTGACTGGAAGCTCTTACAGGAATTGGAGAAACTACTAGCTCAGAGTTTGGCTAGGTAAAAAGAGGCTGTTACTCATACTCATTTCGACTGAACAATATGTGCTCAGCAGCCAGTCCTGAGCCATGTATCGCCTTGCATAAATCTCCGATTTGCAAATTTCCCACTAATGCTGCTTGCTGTCTTCCTTGGCCACCCTTAATCAGTGTCGGCTACAGTTCCTAATGGATGGGGGGCATCCTTGGAATTATGCTGAGTCAAAGGTTGTTGCTGCCCCTCCTCCCCACTTGCAGAAGCCATTACCGTCCTCTGACAAGTGGGTCCATCCTCAGTGCTGGAACGTAAAGGATGTATCATCCAGTCAGGCCCTGACAATGACAGTGTGGCTGGGTACAAACCCACTCACTCACATCTTCTAATAACCAAAAGCCAACTGGAACGACAATGCAGCATGGGGGAGAGAGGAGAATGGTGTGCCACCACAGCAAACGCTTGAGGACGCCAGCCAGGTTCTACTTATTAGAAGAGGTGAGTGGCTGCATCCGTGGGATCGCTGACAAATGAAACCAGCTGGGGATTATGAAACTGGAGAGTCACTGAGCATGTCAGCATCAGGGCAGGGTGTTGTTTTCTCCCCCCCAACCAACCTGCCACTTAGGGCACAAGCCCCCTCTCCCGCCTCCTTCGGAAACTAGCCTAACCAGCACAACATATACAGCTAGATGTAAAATCCTCCCCAACCCAGCCATTAGTCACACACACCTTTTTATTTTTATTTTTATATTCTTGTGGTGGGGATTTGGAGAAATTTCTTTTATTTTATTGGTAGGACAGTTAATGTGATAAATATGAGGTGGCAGGGTGTTTGAAAAAGTGGTTAAAAAGCTTTATCACTCCTTCAGGTAGTGGCAAAACAACAATAAGAAGCAACAGAGACTGATGTTGTTCCTCAGTGAGAATGTCCCAATACGAATGGGACAACTTTGTTTCATTCCTTCTGGGCTGTTCTCACTGATGAGCTCTGTGTTGCAATTGTTGAACACTGTATGACCTTTGTTGTTAATTGCAGCTCTGCTGCCACTTAAAGTGGTGACAAAAGTTTTTCCCAGTACAGTGGTACCTCGGGTTAAGAGCTTAATTCGTTCTGGAGGTCCGTTCTTAACCTGAAACTGTTCTTAACCCGAGGTACCACTTTACCTAATGGGGCCTCCCGCTGCCACTGCGCCACCGCCGCGTGATTTCTGTTCTCATCCTGAAGCAAAGTTCTTAACCCAAGGTACTATTTCTGGGTTAGCAGAGTCTGTAACCTGAAGAGTCTGTAACCTGAAGCGTCTGTAACCCGAGGTACCACTGTAAAAGAAAGACAGCAACCATTTGCCACCCCATATCTATTGTGTTAAGTCATGCACACAGAAACACACACACAGAAAAATATGAGAAAATTTTCCCAAATATCACAAAAATATTAAGAGATTGTTTTGCCCACCTGAACCCTGAAATGCAGTAAAGTTTGGGCTGAATACTTTAATCAAGCACTACAATGTACACAAACTTGAAGTTATGTTAATGAGAATTTTTGCTGTCACATTGCATACCCCAGGGTTAAATAAAAATGGAATTATAATATTCTTCAATTTTGCTTTTTTCTGGTTGTAGAAATAAATGTTGAGTCTTCATACAGAATGCCAGGTAAGGGCTTCACACTTCATAGGAGTAGTTTCCTTGGGGAGGAAAAATCCAAGACAATCTGTGACAATGAGTGTGACTGCCTGGACACAGCAGTATAACTAAAATGATGGCATGCATCAGTAGGTCTTCTCTGTGGAAACATCAGTGTGGGCACCATGTACAGGGAGACCTTGGCCATTTTTGATAGACTGGCAAAATGGAGTAAAAATTCAAGTATCCGTGTCTATTTAGTAATAGTTTATATTTAGTAATAGTTTATACACAATATATGTTTCCATTTAAGTTTATTGGCTGTATGTGGTGGTGGTGATTATCTAATTTTGTTTTTAGAAGACTTTAACAAGGATGAATTAAAAAAAAATATGCTGACTTATGCAGCAGCTGATTCTAAATGAATATTTTAACAAAGATTTGATGTAAAAAAAAAAAGCTAGCAAAAGTTCCATTGATTAGATAGGCATGAGAAGCCTGTATCCCACTAAATCGTATTCCCTGTCTCTGGTTGTTGAGAAGGAGTGGCAGAATGTTTATGATATTCCCTTTAAGACTGTTCTGAAGGCAGACTGGTCTTGTCACCATCTCACCTTTATTCTTGATAAGGAGCAGAGGGAAAATGCCTCATCCCACACTTCCTTCTTCCCACTTGCCTGTGCATTCCAACAACAATGGACACTTCACTGAATGCCTGCAAGTTACAGATATAAGAAGAACGCTGTGTCTTCTCCTTATTGCCCCATAGCTCTCCCTACAAACCTCCTTCTCTGTGGTGATGCATTCAAGTTTCCACTGTGGTAGCAATAGAAATGGGTCTAAATTCAGTTGCAACTTCATATCTCAGTTGATCCAGAATGAGCCATGTCCTTGTTAAGAGGTAGGTGATTTGGAAAATTTTCTTTTTTTCCAGTAAATCACAGTGGAGGCATACCTCACAATACCTGTCTTGAACATGAGGCAAACAGCAGGTAGCTGCAAGGGATGGTTCAGTGAAAATATCCTTCTGCCTTGCCCCACTGGATATTCAGAATAACCAAATAACAGAAGTTCTGAACTTCCTTTCGTAGTTATTTGATTTGTTTCACTAAGAGATTATACCCTAACCAAAGGGTATTGAGTTCTCTTCCTTCTCTGTCTCATTTTATAATCCAGCATTGAATTGGCTGTAGGTCAAAATGTAATGGCTGTAGTGTAAAAAGGCTACACCAGGGCAGGAGTTAGATACCACATTTTAAAAAATAATAATAATGCCCTTGTTCACTTTATGCTGCTATTTTAACATACATTTTGATTCAGATAAAGTTCCTTTGCTCCACCACATTCCCCTTTAAGCAGTCTATACCCTTTCTCAATTCTTCATGCTTTTCTGTAATTCTTTGAAATATTTTAATAGTATGCCAGTTAAGAAGCATAGTGGACGCCTTTGCAGATACCTACCTGAAAGTTACACATGGGGCTATGAAAAACTATAAAAATTATTTTCAAAACGTACAATAAAGTAAAACATTGGAGGATGTCCATAGTACCATAGGGACATCTTGTGTCTCTCATTTCCCATACTTCAGACCAAAAGGCGCATTTGGAACTAGCAGGCCATGTGCAATCTTATTCTCCTTCTCTTCCCTTCCAACTGCTTTCCCTTTCCCTATTAGTGTATATGTGTGTGTGTTATTACCATTGTCATTTTATATCCACGCTCTCCTTCAAGGAGCTTAAAATGGTGTACATGGTTCTCCCCTTTTCCATTTTATCCTCACAACAACTGTGTGAAGTAGATTATGCTGAGAGACAGTGACTGGCTCAAGGTTACCCAATGGCCGAGTGGGGTTTTGAATCATGCTCTCCTAAGTCCTAGTCCAAACTCTAATCACCAACTCTGTTTTCTGTACAATCTAATGGTCACTAAAAGTCCAGACTGGCACATTTGGAAGTTTTTGTTGGAAAGACAAAGTCTGAGTCAATTAGCACATCGTATTTTTTGTTCTCATCCATGTTCCTCATACAGTGGTACCTCAAGTTAAGTACTTAATTCGTTCCGGAGGTCCGTTCTTAACCTGAAACTGTTCTTAACGTGAAGCACCACTTTAGCTAATGGGGCCTCCTGCTGCTGCCGCACCAACGGAGCACGATTTCTCTTCTCATCCTGAAGCAAAGTTCTTAACCTGAGGTAATATTTCTGGGTTAGCAGAGTCTGTAACCTGAAGCGTATGTAACCCGAAGCATATGTAACCCGAGGTACTACTGTACAAATAATATATTTCTGTGAGAAGTGTAATGTAGATAAGTGCTCCAACTTCAACGATCAGAGAAGTTACAGAAGGTACATCCCTGACCAGGGAAATTGCTGTAGCTGCACCTTGTACATTCTCATCTTGAGCACATATTATACTATTCTGGCAAGTGAGCGATTCATACAACATGAAACGTTTGTAAAAATGAGGCTATTTTTGCCTTGTGCTGCTTGTGTATCAGTGTCTGTGTGAGAAGCAGAGACAGCAGAAGCTGTATCACACCCTGTGTAAAACCTAGTTGGAACACTGACCCAGTTAGATCAATGAGATTGCTCCGTCCATATATTGCTGTGTTAAAAAGGGGACTCAAGCAGCTGCTATGAAATCAATAAAATATTTAGGACAAATTACGATGAAGATCTAGTCTTTTGGATAAGATTAGTTTTTTAAGGGGAGAAAATCCCCAAACTCCACTTACATTCATTAATCTGTATTGTAATTGTTGTGCACTCATTTGGTGAAACTTTATTTTATTAAAAGTAATATTTAAACATTCAAGTCATCTTCAGCTAAATGACTACTTTTATTACCGCTGTATATGCTATTCTTCTTTTACCCACCCACCCCAAGTGTTACATGTGCACTTTAAAGTAAGAATCATTATTCATGGAAATAGGATAAAAACGGCTTACAGTTTTAAGTATTGACTTGACTCCTAGCCTTTGATAATTACTTCCTATCTCCCTGGGCTGCTGTGATACATACCTGCAAGGTGTCCAAGTCTATGTCAACACTAGAAACACATGATAAAATGGAGAACCTGCCATTGTAATTCTAATTCACACTTACAATTGTGACATCCACAACATGATTTAGCCATTTAGTAATGCCAAAGTAGTTGATTTCTGAATTATTTTTAAAAAAGAAAACACCTCATGGCTGCTTAATTGTGATGATGTTCTGAGTGCAAATTCACTTTAGTGCTACATCCAAGATGCAGCAAGAAATAGTTCTGTACCTTCTGCAATGATTCTGATAGTTCCTGATCTCCTGGTTTGACTTTTGGGGATTAGAAAAGGATTCAGTACAGCTTTGTTGATATCAGGCAACTATTTGCATTAGCTGGTGTAGGTCTTTCTGCAGTCTTTGTGTTGATACCTTCCCAGTGCAAATGGTTAAGTGTACTGTGGAGACAAAGTGACTGTGTTGATTTCTACCGCTACGGTTTTAGGGCATGGTTTTATTATGCCAGAGAGATTCCTGATTGCCAAGTTTTGGCAGCTTTCCATTCTTAATATTACATTAGTAGTGAAAATTGTTTAAATAAATAGATTATGGGGCACTAGGTATTTCTTTTAGCAGCTTTCTTTCTGTTATTATCTGAATATGTTTAGTATTTCATATTGATATATAGATGGAGTCTTCTAAATCAATTTTAGTTAGTATGTCTCATTCAACTGCATCATTTGTTCACTGATAAACTAAAGTATTTGAAATAAACAAAGAAGGCACAAAGACTCCACAGTTTTTAAAATAATGTGAAAAAACAGAACATTACATTACTATTTCTTTTGGGAGGAATGAACTAATAATATGAACTTATATACAGCAAGTGAAAATAATTTGCCTGGTGCTCACCTCCTCCAACAATACAGCAAATATTTGTTGTTTATATTAGTACTATCACAGTCTTATCAGCACATCTTCACTGTGATCATTGCTGTGTCTATGTCTTCTCTAATTTACTTAGGTTTTCTACAGGGACTACTCCATTCGGTTAGGTCTCATTCTCTCAGGCATTTAAGCAGCCCACTGGAACTTAAGTGTTATCTCAAAACAAGTATTTAGCTGAACTTGCAGAGATGCTAGCATAAGCTCAGTTCTGTTTTAGCCTTGTTCACAGCTTGCAATGTGCGGAGAGGGCTCTGGCTTCCTGTTGCTTTTGCATATGGCACTAAATTTAGTTCTGGCAAGAATCACCATTTTTTTGACCTGTTTAATATTGGGGTTCTTGCCCATCAGGATTTGCAATATTAGATTCAGTGTTAGGCACTGTGCAATTTTTATTAACATAGCTTGATATGCATCTGCATGCACAAAAAGAGCAAGAGCTGGAAATATGTTTATTTTTCTGCTTCGGGACCAGAGCATCCCTCCTCTTACCATTCTCTGGCACTTCTAGGAACAGGACATTATAAATACTGGCTAGACTGCAAGCCTAAAACTCCAGCTTGAGCTTCTTCTATCTTTCTACTGCAGTTCTGCTCCCCACCCCCCGTCTCCTTAAGGATACATATTATTTCCTTGCATGTGTCTGAAATGGCCAAAAAGTTGTTTGCTTTTGCACAAACATTTTGATTATTAATAATAAATCTCAGCAAAAGGGATAATTACATGGAATCTCAGTTTTGTAATGTTTCCACATGAAGACGCAAGTGGAGAGTGAAGAACAGAACATCAACTGGACACTTTTGGTGGAACAATAAATAGATTTGTCAGGCTTAAATCTACACTGTAGTGGCCAACCCAAACACATTAATGAAATAGAAAATCCAAACCTTTACATTTGTTGTGTTTAGTGAAGACTTCAGAGTCCAAATTTCAGAGACATTGAATATTCTCTAGTATAGCTGAATAAGATTAAAAGGTTCATGACCTGGGGAACAAGATAAAATACTAATCAGTCCCATTTATCATTCATTCCACCAATCAATCAGAAGTTATTCTATGTGCCAACACAACTTGTGAGTTAATATTGCCTTGGCCAACAGTAATGTCCTTCAGGATAACCTAAAAAAGACCTATCTTTAGCTGCTAACAATGGAAGTAGCAACAGGTTTGATAAAGCAGCTATTATCATAATTCTGACCATGATGTGAAAATCAGGATATTTGAATCTGCTGACACAAATTAGGTTGTGGCTTGGTTTGCACATCACAGTAAGCTAAACTACATGCATACTCCTGAAGAGAATGTGCATACTCCTGAAGAGAAGCATGCAACCACTTTGCTCCTCCCTGTCCTTTTTATTCCCATGGTGCATTTAGCTAAGGCCTGGCTTAGTGGAGCATGCCCTCCAAACATGGGCTCATGGTTAAGTTCTCTGCTCACAAACAAGCTTTGGCTACGGCTTAACTACAACTCTGGGTTTGGACTATCCACTAAGCTAAATCTTGATTTATCATAGAAGTAGTAAAAAGGCCAGAGAGAGGCAAAGCAGCTGCAAACTCCTATCCAGGAGCCTGCTTGCTTGCATAGCCTTGGCAAGCTATCATTTGGCTTATTGTGTCTTGCAAACCAGGCCAGTGTGACTCAAAATTTCCATGTGAATTAAATATCTTTCAGTACCTTATTTTCAGTAAGCTACCATTTCAACTGAACATGTATATTTACATTGTGTAATTCTCTTAATAATTCTTCCCAACTCTTATGGGAATAATATGTTGGTTTTCCTGCCAAGAATCTGACACCCATTCCTGCTCACTCTACAGACCTCTGTTTTTAAAGAATTCCAGCACTATAGTTGGGGAGTTTGGTTGGGGAGTGTGAGTACTAGTTTAAAAACCAAAACATATCAGAGTACTGGGATAATATAGCTGGCACCAACCATTTTATATAGTCTTCTCCGCAGCTAAGTCTGTTCCACTTTCCTTTAAGTACAGAAATATGCTTAGGATCCTAAATCTTTAACAATACGATGAGTACCATACATCAGTATATTAATGTGTACATAATAGGTTACCCACGGGGGAATTAGTAATACCATTATGTTGACAAAAAAAACTTGGTCTGATTGCCCCAGTCTATCAGTATAGACTGCAAAACAAGTGATGTCATTCAGTAAGGAGTTGTCTTCCATTATAATAAAACCCATTATAAGCTCACAGTCTACCATTCAGATGAGGAATGATATTTAGAGACTCACGTCCAAGTTCTGCTGACCGCAGTCACATGAATTTTCCTGCCATATAATTAGAACTGTTTGGAAGGGTGTTCCATTTTAGAAAATCAGAAAGGCAACATGTCTGAGATAGAAAGAAACTCTTTGTGTACTGTATAGACAAACAGATTGATTAAATTTTATAGCAATTTGGACAAATGGAAGCATGTTTTGGTTTAAACAGATAATTATATAATGTACATTTGAATATTTCACCTGTACTGTGCCCACTAATTTAGTTTTTTGGAGATTCCAACTGGAGTTGCAAACTTCTGAGCAACATCAAAGAGCTTCCATTTAAAAACATATTAAAACTTTATCTGAGAATATTCTTGTCTTAAACTTTAGATGTAGGGGAGAATCCTTTCCTATACATCCCCTAGGGCATTACTTCTTAGACTTTTGAAAATTGAGGCCATCTCCAGAATAATGAAGCTAATCACATACCCCTAAAAAACCCTATGTGTACATTGCTAGTGGTCCATAATTTTCAAAGTATATGAGGCTAGCATTCGTATGGAGCTCCTTTTACCCCATTTCATCTGTATCTTATTAACTGAGCCATGTAGTAGCATCCTGAAGCATTAAACGGGTGATATCTCTGTGTCCATCCACTTGTTGAATAGGTAGCAACGCCCTGGTTTTCAGGATTTAATTTGTGCCAGGTCTCACCATGATTTCAGTCTTGGCAACTGTTTTCAGTGCCAGGAGTCCAAGACTATATCTGTTGTTGTTGCCATCAGTCTGTCTCAAGAGACAATGGAGTGCAGCCCCAGAGATGAAGTCAAATTACTGCATTAGCAGCACCGAAATCACTTCCCCGGAGCACAAGCCTAGGCAGTGTGTATGGAGGTCCTGGACTGCCCAGATATCAATACCCCCTCTTCAGCCATGCTGATGGGGTCCAAAGGAAAGCAGAGCAATAGGTTTGCCACCAGCTAGGCTGCAGGAGTTGCCAGAAGAAGGTGTACAAGGCCCCATCCAACAGTCTTAGGGACTCCACTCCTGATTTGTGTAGGGTTTCCTCCTTAGCTTTTTCTCCTGAAGATATCCTGCAAGGCAACAAAGGTTAAGGATCTGAGAACCCTTACCTGGTTTAGCTGGCCAGTCTACGCTGTTTACCAGAATGTGACTGCTGTCGCATGCTGACAGCTTCTGGGAGCCACAGGTGTGAGCTGAGTGCAGGATGTGGACCAAAGGTGGACAGCCCAGAAGGAGCTGTCCCCCACCACTGCCAGTACCTAGTGTAAACCCTCAGAATGCTACAAGGAGGGGGAAGAATTGGTTTAGCCAAGGTTCTGCTGGATCCTAAGCCCAGCTATCAGTGATGGACTAGATTTGGGCCTCTCTGATGTGCTAGCCTAGAGCTGATGCACCCCCCACCCCAGAATGTGGGGAAGGACACAGAATGTGGGGAAGGACACACTACCCTACCTTCTGCTCTGGCCAGCATGAGTGGCAGGGCTTCAGATATGATGGTGGCTCTGCTGCTCCATTCAGCCCCACTGGTCCCTGGTTAGGAGTTAGGATTGCTCCCTAATTTGGTTTGGATTCAACCCTTTTCTTCACTCTAGTTACTATGCATACCGATTTTGCACCATTAGTGCCACTTTCAGAAGTTATTGTGTCAAGTCTAATGCCATGTGTAGAGCTCAATGATTATTTCTTTTTTGAAAACTGCTGCAATAATGTTGTTTTGAACATTCACAAAGTATACGAAAAGCTAATGCATTTTGTGTATTATGCCAGCCTTCTTGCTAACATCTCGGTATTTGACCTCAGCATCTAGGACTATCAAAGCAAATACCATATGAGAGGTCAATGTGATTATAGATTCTATATCCTCAGACTTTTAAAAAAAATGTTGTCTACAATTATGCAGCCTTTACAATATTTAAATTGACTCACAATCTGATTCAAAACATCCACAAGAAAGTCTTCCTGGCCTGAATCCAAAGAACTGTGCAACTAGTTTCACATGCCAAAGAGAACTTTGGATACATTTTCCTTAAACAGCAGCCCCTTATTCCACTTGACAAACCTATTTTGAACTGAAGGGCAGTTTCAAAAGTAGTTTGTGACATGTCTGCTATTCAAAAGGGTGGGGAGCATCAACTGGGCATGCCCAAGCAGTTCTCTGGATCTCAGGTATTGGATTAAGTAGGGCTTGCTTCCTAGTAAGTCTTACTTAAGATTTCAGCTTCAGCCCACTGACCTTTCATTATTGTATTCCTACTTATAATTATGCCCTCTCACTGGAGCATAAAACAATTTTTACTGCACTCTTTTTGTCTTCTTAATCTACTGCCTTATCTGTTAAACTACAATTTTAAGGATGTCCCAAGATCTTACAGAAATTTTTATGTGCTTGTGTTGTGTGTACCTTATACTCTTGCGAAGAGTCTACTCTATGTGATACAAAAAATATAGCAATTTAACTTTATAGTTGTATGGAAAGTAACATCATTGAGCTCCCTCTGCAAATATTTTTACTGCCATTTAAATTTAGACTCTTGTCATATGTCACATTTGATTTTATTTTATTTTTAGGCTAGTGAAAGCATAGCTAAAGGAAACAATCTTGGCTAAGCATGCCTTGAGGGTCCTCTCTGCCTGCTTTCTTCATGCCTTATACTTTTGTCACTCAAGCTGCATAGATGCACTCCAATAATTAATAGTAAACTGGGTGGGGAGAAAAAATTATTGGACCCCTTCTTGAGATCTTGTGTATAAAAAGGAAAAGTTCCCATGAGTGAAGTATATAAGTTAGCTTTTTTCAGGAAAAAGAAAAGGAATGAATTACATTTTTCTTCTTGTCCTTTAAATGAATAGCATAGTTTGGGTGAAATTATCAGGCAATTGCATGCCTTTTATGCAGATAATGCTATTTGATGAAAGCGGTGTTTTGATCTGCTAAGGATAATACAGATCCAGGGTTGGATTCATTGGTAAGAGTAAAGCTGTCTTCTGTGATAACTTCATCTCAGCATGAGGTCAGACGGGGGAAACTGGGATGGGGGATTAAAAAATGACACAGTCGGAGCAGTATTCAGTTCCCTGCTGTGCTCCTGGCTGCACACTATAGCTTATGTTTCTGATCTGTTATGGTATTGTCTGCTTTTCTCTCCCAGAGCAGAGATTGCTTAAAACTTTTCTTTTTTCAGCTAGAGGGATTAGTTCAGTGCAGCTTTTTTAATTAAAGAAACTGTATCTTTTTCAAGGCAATTTAAGGCTGCAGTAGAAGGCCATCAGCATTCATAACTTAGTACTATTAACTATAACAAAGAGTTGCTATACCTTTTAAATTTTAAAATAGGAGCCAATCTGCAGAATTTTAGAATTCATAATTGCTCCTTACCCAAAATAAGTAGCACTGAATGAATTACTGTCTAGCAGCTTCAAATATGATGCATTCCATTTGGCTTAGCTTCCTTTATTTAAACCCCCATGGTAATTGTAGAGTGTTTTAATTGCATAAATAAGTGAAAATAGTTCTGGTGTATGCTTCCTTTGTTCAAAACTTATAAGGAATATTTATCCATTAAAAAAATGTCTGTACATATGCAACACACACATGCATAAAGTATTCAGTACTCAGGAAATATAAATTTGAGATGAATGTACAGCTCAATTTAACCAAGGTAAATTGATGGAATCCTCAAATATTTCAAATAAGGCCCATATGGTGATCACTTTACAAAGCATATAGGGATGGTGCTTGGGTTGCAACATACACATCTTCAGCTAAATTCCATGTCAGATCAATTAGAAACAGTTCTCCTGGACAGACAGGAACAGAGTGTGTTGCCACTAGACTGACAGGGTATAGACATGAAAGCAGCAAGACTAGGTCCTTCCTATTATTATTATTATTATTATTATTATTATTATATTACTTTAATTGGAAAACAATATTGTCTCCATATTTTTATTAGTAAACATATATAAGATCAGTTGTATAACCCCTCCCCCCAATGAAAGAAATTATTTCCCCCACCACTTTTCAGTCAGGCTGGTGTATACTGCTGGATGCATCAACTTGAAAGTTTTGCATTATGTAGTCCCTGAGACCTGTAGCTATGTTTGAGCTTAACAGTTGATGGCAACAACTGTTAGAAATTATTTCAAGCATTCTGTGGTCAGAGGAAATGGAACTTTAAGAAAGTCTATGAGAGTGTCATAGTTGAAACTAATTTTATTTCTACTCCAAAAAGTAAATATGAATATACCATAAATATATGTATTGGTTATCTGTATACTATATACAAATATATACAAATAAGTGAGTGATATATAATTAAGGACCGTAATTAATATAGCACTTTTAACTTGGAAAATATTTTACATTTGTTGTGTTGCTTTTTTGTTCCCATTTTATGGAGAGAGAATTGAGGCTGCGGGAGAACGATTTGGCTAAATAACTCTCTTGCCAGCTTACACACTAAATCAGCAGCTGGATAATATTTTTCACTCAGTTTATCTACTCTGTCTTTCCATCATGGATGTTATAGGCAATTACCTTATAGTATAATATTTGACAGTAGATCCTGAGAAAGTGAACGTAATTCCATTGATTAAATTTAACAAGGTTGTGTAAGTGGCCATTGGGGAACATCTACCAGTGTTAAGGATTCTTCACAATAACTCAAGTGTGGGCAGGGGGAGCTGAAGCATTTCATATCAGAACAGAAGATTGTACATGCCTGTTTTACTGTAGGTCCTGGGAACCTGCTGTCAGTCATAGTTTTCCAATAAAAGTGTGTATGATAAATAGACATATGAGCAATCGTCTCACATGAGATGGACATGAGCATGGGATCCTCACACCTGTGTCCGTTGCAGAACCAGAGCAGCACACAGAAATGCCGTTTACCTTCCCGCCAGAGCGGTACCTATTTATCTACTTGCACTTCGTACTTTTGAACTGCTAGGTGGGCAGGAGCAGGGGCTGAGCAACAGGAGCTCACCCCGTCGCGGGGATTCGAACCGCTGACCTTCTGATCGTCAAGCCCTAGGCTCTGTGGTTTAACCCACAGCGCCACCTGCATTAGGATTCCCTTAAAGACAGTTTGGTGACTGATAAAGAATTTTGCTGCCAGTTTATTGATGCGTGTGGATAGGGGAGAACATACCGTATCTATTCTGAGTTATCTGCATAAGCATTAGCTAAAGTTGTTTTTAGACAAGTTTTTATAGTAAATCCTTTACATGCCTCAGGTCTCAAGTATATTAAACTCCCTACGGTTTTAAGAATGGCCACTGTTACCTTCCGATAGGTATTGTTTCTAGGAAGGCAATGATATCTTACTTGATGAAGGTACTTTTCTATGGTGACCCCAGAGCTATGGACATTTCAGTAGGTTTCTCCTTGATTTATTTTTTGGTAGCAGGTTAAATTATGTTTAATCCACTGGGCATTTGGAAACTAGGTGTAGATATTTTACTGTAGATTTTTGGTACTTTTGAATTACGGTTTTATACTGCTTGAATTTGATATACGTTATATTTTTTGTTTCTAGCTTCTGTAAACCACATTGTTTACCACATTTTTAAAAAGAAATATGTAATTAATATGAAATTGCAATGACTAAAAATTTTGAGTGCAGCATACTTAAGAAATTACCATGGTTATGTACAATACCTTGCTCAGTTAATAGTAGCAATAGTATAGTGGTGGTGATGTATGACAGCACGAGGATCACTTGGATCCCTCCTGCCCCAAGCAATATGTGGACTCTATCAAGTTGGTTCTTTTATGAGTCCATAGTAAAGAGGGTCAATGCCTGGGTGAAACTAAAGTACCATGCTTTCACTAGAGGTCAACCTCATCTAGAGCATTGGTTTATGCAGTGGAACACAAACTAATGTAGCAGAAAAGCATGACCCCCATTTAAAGGTTGATTTGTATGATAATCAGTACATTCAGTGGCTCCAGAATGGATGGATGTAGGACCCTAGTTTGCCTTAATTAAGGCAATTAAGACATATTTCTCATTGCAGACAGCCATTTAATTTTAGAGCTTAGTCAGTGATCTGAGTAGAATATTTGTTTTGCTAATTTATGGCCAAGCAAACTAAATTTCTCAAAATACCCATGGCAGCTTAGTAATATTTCTTTGTAAGGATGTTTTATTTATTTTTTTAAAAGAAACTTATCATATTTCTCTCTTAATGTAGTAAACTGGAAATACCTGTACAATGAAAGCTGCAGCTACAGTTTTATTATATTTGACCTCAAGATCAAAAGACCCATTTACTAATTTATTAATGGGCTACTGACAGGGCACTGCAGCATACAGCATAGCTGAAAGATTTGATTTTAAACTGATTTACCTATTTAATTGGCTTACATCCTAGTACTTTATTTTGATGATATTGTGGATCAGTCTGCTTTGTGAGATGTTGAGTGATAAATTGGGGCTTAAGTTGTAAACATTTATTTCCCATTAAATCTGAATGTTCTACCTGCCACCCCCATTTTTAAAATAGAAAAAGATAACTAGGTTTATTTTCCTATGGCTTTCCTAGGATTTTTCTGCTTAATGAAAATTCAGAGTCTATAGTAACTTCATGTAATTACAAGATCTTCAGGCAGGCTGAAAGGTTTTTTCAGCTGTCGTTAGGCACAAATGGATACCTGCCCTGCCTCCCAAATATAAGAAAATAGCAGCAGCAAAGTACAATTAGTAAGTTGAGGGGGTTATCTTTGGAGAGCCTTTGAGTAACCTGATACCACGCTGATCTGCTAGAATGCTCTCAGACGGCATGGCAAATATGCCCCCAAAGGCAGAGGCTAAAGGGGAGGCAGAAAAATGACCTAACTCTGCTGTATTTTCCAGAGGAAGTCCTAAATGACTGTTCAGCCTGATCCAGCTCAGGGATAAAAACCATGGAGCTAATTGTAGGAAGAACAAATGGGAATTGTAACTGTCACATTATGGCCAGCCAATAAGATTGATGGAGCAACTGAAACAACCCCCCCTTCTTTTTTTAATATCATGCTTTCTTCTTATCCACAGTAATGCACAGAACTTGCTCTTTAACTCCCACCCAGGCAACCTCTTATCTAACTATCCTCAACCACATCTTGACGCATACCCCCAAAGCAAACTTAGTGGTTAGAAACAATTTCCTCGGATATGAGTTGTATTTCAGTGCCATTTGACAAGCATTTTTTTAATGCACTTGAGTACCTTTAAAAAGGAGAGAGAGAGAGAGAGAGAGAGAGAGAGAGAGAGAGAGAGAGAGAGCAGCAGCAGCAGCAGCAACCCCCCTTCTACATAGAAGAGGTAGATTAACATGGAGGGGGGGCCATCAGGGCAACTTTACAAGTCTGGAGAGGACATGCCAATGCCTGGATTTCCCCCCTCCCCGTTTTTATGGGTAGCTTCCAGCAGGCAGGAGCCAGAAAGTCGTGCGTCGGGGTTCAATCCTGCTGTTTCCTTTCAATTACACCTTGGATCTAAGAAGCCAAAGGGACTGGGAGGCTCTCCTTGACACTTTAATGCTGAAACACGTGCAACCTTTTTTCGTCTGGTACTGCAATATAAAAGTTTATTGCTAGTTGTCGTGGGGTGGGAAGAGAAGCAGTCTATTAAATTAATGCGCCGGCTAGACTGTAGATACGGGTGTGTGTTTTTTAATAAAAAAATTATTAAATATTTTTAGTTCAGTCACGTCTAGTGACAGACTTTGGAAAGATGTTAGGATATTAGCCAGATCAGATCTGAAAGAAACGTGACTTAACGCACTTCAAATTAGCTTAAAGGCTAAAGCGTAATTAAACTCCAGTAAGCTTCATCCTCTAGTATTAAACTTACCCTCCGATCCTAAAACGCATTACTTGAAAGTAAGCCTCACAGCTTTAAGCAAGACGTTAAGACTGGACTGCTCCACTCTGTTTTAAATAGTATTTTCTTTGCAAGGTACTTATCCTGTGGACTCGGTCTCTGAACTAGAAGGGGTGGCTTTCGACATATTCGCTACATCCCACGCTATAAAATACACTGAAGAGGAGAGGATAGAAAACGCCGAGGGCAGATCTGCCTAAAGGGATGGGAAAATTTGTCCTTCCCTTGGATCTTTGCAGTACTTTTCCTCTTGCAATTATAATCGTTAGATTCTTTTTTTCTAACTGGGGTGTGGGGTGTGACAATTACATTTACACTTAATTTTGTCCGGAAATTTACCCCCACCCCCCCAAAAAATACCCTTCCTACACTATACGTTCCTCTTTACTCAATCCTCCGCATAGCAGCCTCAAATTTAAGTGCAGCCCAGAAAAATGCTTTATGTTCGAGGATTTCTCCCATCGGTGCTGCGACTGCTTTTAGGAGGCAGCCCAAAGGCAGAGGAAGTTGCTGGGCCGTCGCTATTTTTTTTTAGGAGCGAGAACTTGAAAGGATTCTTTGATGAGCCTTCGAAGTTTCTTTACCTGCACCTTGCCATTTCCTTTCCACTACCATGGTGGGATCCGGTGTCGAAAGCTGCCTTCAGAGCCCCACCCTCGCCCATTGCCACGCGCCTCTCTCTACAACTCCTATTTCAGTGCCCTTTTCACACGAGCGGGTTGGCAGCCTCAGAATTTGAGCAGGCTGTGTAGATTACGAGGGCGTCGTGCCTCTTCCCCCGTCGTGGCGAAGAGATTTGTTTCATCACTGTGCCACACAGATTCCTGGTGTCTTCACCTACCGAAGGGTGTGTGTTTAAACACTCTCATTGCTTGTAAAGGCGCAGTCAGGAAAGAGGATTTTACGTGGTCAGAGTAGTGCCCTCATTCGTTAACCGACAAGGTGAGCGAGGTCTTTTGGAAGGAAAAAGTCAGCTGCCGTCGCAGGCACCGGCCACCATAGGACAGCAGCCCAACCGAGATTGCTCAGTATGTGGCCACAAACCTACCTGTTCGCCCTCGAAGAGCTACCTGTCTGTATGGCAGACTGGCCTTCTGCCATGCCTGCTGCACTTTTTACTCCACACACACCTGCTTTTCACCCACGGACCCACCCACCTACTTTGTTTGTTTGTTTTGAGCCTCGATCCTGACGAAGAGTTCTGTGAAGCTCGAAAGTTAGCTCGGTGCTCTGCGATTTCTACATGGTTCTAATGTATTACGATACAGGAGCGTAACGGTACTGTCTGTATCTGTTTGCATGTACATCCTCTCTTGTGAATTTAATAGACTTCCCCATCACAAGCTTTTGAAACCTGGGAAGGCAAGAGGGGGGAAGCGTGTATATGTGTGTGTGGTTTGTTGGGGGGGGGACGGCTTTCTGGCTGCTGTGTTACACAGGACGCAAAGAGTAAGGAAATGCTAGGATGTCAAGGAGACCATTTCTCCCTGTAAAGGCGCAGCCACCTAGGAATACTAACTGAGAAGTAAATGGCTTCTCTCAAGTGAGTGAGGTTAGTGTGGCAGCCTCAAAGAGAGAGAATATCCGCACCACCAAGAAAATAAGGTATACATAAGTTTTATAGGATCTTAACAGGGAGGCGTAAGACGAGACGCGAGAAAAGACATGGCTTATTATCTTCCTCGGGGCGGGAGAAAGAATTGACGAGGACGCGGGCGGGAGTCTCGGTGTAAAGTTCAGCTTCGGAGCGGGCAGTTGGCGGAGTCGTCTCTTGCCCAGCAGATGCCGCGTAGCCCAACGAGGCAAGAGCGCGCGTCCGGGTGCGTGCGAGAGAAAGCGAGCGAGGCAGCCACACTTTCGCCCGCTGCGCGCCGAAGAGGATTTGTCCCAGCCGAGAGCGCGTTTCCCGTGCCTAAATTTCAGAGGGAGCGCTGGTCCAAAACCCGCCGGTCATTAAGAGGAAATGAGACAGGGACCGACTTCCAGGCTTGCGTAGCCGTGCAAGTCAGCCCTGCGCCTTTGCATTCGGCGCTAAATCCCAGCAGAGTTCATTAGGACTCACTCCGAAGTGCGCCTAGGATGGCAGCCTTAATTACAGCCCTCTGCTATGCTTCATCATCAATCTCGGAGGCAGTCATTTGCTTAGCCACCCTCGCTCTAATGACTCAGCTGACCTAACATGCCCAGCCTATGAAACAACAGCCAAGAGGAGGGAAATTAAAAGTGGGGGGGAAACTAGAAGAAAAACAAACACGCGCCACCACCAAAGTATTGCCTAAGAATAGCAGCGCCCTTCCCATCGCTCTGAAGAGCACAGGGTCAAGTGCAAACATTGAGCGCAGTTATTCTCGCACCACCCTCTAGGACGTATAAATAAGGATAGGTGGAGAGATAAATAGGCAAATTCCATCCCAATCGCAAGCGGTGCGCACCCAAGTCCCTCTCCTCCTCGTTCAGGCGGCGGATCTGGGCGCATGTATAATGAGGATCTGTAAGTTCATTAGTGTTTGCAATCAGCGGCACGCAGACACCCTCATCAGGGCAGAAAGCTGCAAAGAGCCCATTCATCAGCGTGAAGTGTTGTTCACGGATGACCCCTAAATCATGGCACTAGTGGTAGATGCACTGATTGGACACAGCATGGGAGCCTCGGCACTTTACATTAACCAACGGAGGCAGTGGGGAAGAGAAAAGGGGACGAGGCGGAGGTGGTTCAGTCCATCTGACAGCAGAAGGCAGCAAAAGGGGCGCCTTGGCGGGAAAAGCTCGGGCAAGGAGAGCGGCTGCCCGTTTGCCAAATGCCGGGGCAGAGGAGCCGAGGATTATAAATGGCCAAGTCCATTCCCCAGCGCCTCGGCCAGGGGGATGGACCTCCCCTCGCTTTATGGTAGGCGCCTCTCTCCTGCGTGTGCGTCTCTCTCCCCCTCTCCTGCGAGGGAGGCAGGAGCTGAAGCGGCTGCCTCTGCCGAGCCTCCCTTTGGGGTCTCCCCCCTCGCTTTATAGTTAGATCCTCCCGGCTGCTGCTGCTACTGCTGCTCCTCCTCCTCCTCCTCCTCCTCCCTTCCCTCCCCCCGCCTTCTGTGGCACTTTATTTTTGGGGGTCGTCCTCGCGCTTTCTTCCATCTCTTGAGAGAGGGCGGGAAAAAATAATAATAAACTCCCCGCGCGCGACTCTTGCCAGGAGAAAGACGAGTAGCCCGGGGAGCTGCGGGAAGTGAACTCCTCGGGGCTTGCCCCTCTCCCTCCCTCCTTCCCCCTTCAGCCTCCCCCTTCTCTTCAGCCCCTGGCAGGACAGGGAAAGGAACTTGTAACAGTTTTCCTTTTTCTTCTCTCTCCCTCCCCCCCACAATTCCCCTCATTCTCCACCCCTTTCCCGCGATTTTCCCTCTCTCTGTGTCTCTCTCTCTCCCTCAACCCGCTCCCCGTTTTTGGCAAAGTGTATGGTGGGTGTGCTGCTGCTGCTGCTGCTGCTCTTCCCGGCGCTGTAGGGCTAACTGAGGAGAGAAGGCGGAGGAGAGAGTCCGCGCTCAGGCGCCCTGGGTAAGTGGCTGCGTTTCGCGCGCTTTGCTGGTCCTAGTGCCCGCGTCCCAGGCTGAGGTGCCGAGGAGTTCCGACGAGGAGCCGGTGCGCGCGGCGGGGGGGGTGGGGGAGAATAGGGGTCCTTCTTTCCCCGCTTCCTTTCCCTGCTCCCTCACTTTGAACTCTCGCCTATTTGGAAAGCTCCCCTTGAGTCGCCTGGAAACTTTTTTTTCTTTTGGTTTGGGCTTTTGTTCTTTCTCTCTCTCTGCCGGCGGCTTCGCTGCCTGTCAGCGGGGAGAGGAGCAGGGACGGCGAGCGGGCGCAGTTGGGGGTGGGGAGGGGGGCGAGAGAGACAAGAGAACCCAGAGCGACTTTCGTTTGGTGCCAAATGTGGGTCTCGACGGTGCCCTGTGGAAGCGATGCAGCGCTCCGCCGCCGCCGCCGCGAAGTATAGATGTTTCTGAGACTGTGGACACGCAAGAGGCGCAGAAGGAAGGGTAGCATTGCGTGTTTGGGGTGCGTGTGTGTGTTTTGTGGGGGGGGGGGCGGGGGGTGGGGTGATGGTTGCTTCAACTTGATCAGCCGCCACCTCGTGCGAGACAAGACAGAAATGTTGCCCTGACTAGGAGACTCGTCTGTTGACATACGTGATGTCGTCCTCGTTCCAGCGTCCTTTAATTTCTAAGGGCGAGCGGAGGATTTTGCCTCTTAGGATTCAGTAGGTTGCGCTTTGCTGATTTATCGACCTTCTCTGGTCACGCAAGGTGTACATGTGCATTACTTATCCGAAACACTTCCCTCCTAAGCTATCAAAAATCTAGTCTTCTACGCTACTGGACTCTATACTTTAGATTTAGCACAAAACTACTGCTTTCATAGCAATTTCATTTCTCTCCTTCCCCCTTCATTAGTCCAGACCTTTATTGGTAAGTGTGTAAAGGAAACTGAAGGAGTATAAATGCCAGCCTGGGCTTAACTTGTGGTAGACTTAGGTATGGTTTCTGTTATCTGTGGTGTGATCTGTATGGATAAGATTGTCTCTTTTCATAGCAGTGCACTTCTTATCTGTTGACAACGTATTTGTCAAACCTTTGTAGACAGTAGCAGAATCCACTGGGTGGTCTCTGGAAGTTGGACGTTCAGACTTTACTTAGGCTTTTGTTACTGTGCAGTAACAGAAAAACTGTATTTTGATCTTTCTTTAAACTGTCAAAAAAGCAAGCACAAAAGAGAAGTCTATACTCTAGAAGATCAGATTGCAGTATATGTTTAGTCTGAACAAAATCACAAATTGCTTATAGAATGTTAAATGCAAAGTATTTTTCTCCCATGCGTTCACTCCCTGTTATCTGAAGTTTTATAATCCCAAAATAACTTTAATGGTAAATCAGAATATATTTCTGTAATATGTGCCTGTTATGTTTCTGTATGCGGAATCTCAGTGCTATGATTGTATTGTGATTTGCAGTTTTAAATGCCTTAAAACATGTCTTTGAGAGATCCAGTTTTTCACATATTTGATTTCCAGATTTAGGACTGCAGGCTTGTTCCTGCTTAACATGGGAGTAAACTGTAGGTGATTAAGAAGCACTTAATTCCGAGTAAGACTGCAAAAGAATGCTTGCGCTCCAATTAAAAATGCTCATTTTCTGGGTATGAACCCTAGTATGCATCAATAACTATAATGCATTGATACCTATAGTGATGCACTCATACAGATATGCATACTGAAGGTGTTCAAAATTAACAGTTTTAAACCCCCTTAAAAATGCACATATATGCTTAAGAGTTACCATATCCTGGCAAGGGTGGGGGCATCTAGGCCACTATAAGAACTCTTGATCATATACACACAGTCTATATCAGAATCTAGGAAATCTTTTTTACTGTATTATGATGTTCTGCTTTCTCTATGGTCAACAACTGCTTACTCACTTTGTTTCCCAGATCCTTTGCTCCAATAAACTGAAGTGACTGGATTTAAGTCATTGTTGTCCCATTGGAGTCTATAGTATGATAGTTGGCGTAAATTAAAGTTATTGCACTTCTAATGTGGTAGATTGAGAGTAGCTTCAATAAATTAGAAGATAGAATGTAGGAAAATGGTAAGGCTTAAATGTGCTATGTATAATTTCTGTTGACCTAAGAAGTAAGGAGGAAGCGTTTTCCTGCATGTGAAGAAATAGAGGGGAAGCTATGGTTCTGATTCTCAAGCCAGTTATTTAGAAAGAGTCAATTCCTGCTCTGTAGGACTACTTAGGAGTAAGTGGTTGGCTGCGGTAAGTAGAAATAGTATAGGAAAAAGTACAGGAGAAATTGTATCCTGGAAAAACTATTTTATAGGACAGGGAGGAGACTGCAATCATACTCATGATACAGTATCAAGCTCATATTAGTAACATTCCTTTATGCAAAATACAGCTACTTGTCGTTCAAATGTCAGTAAAATAAAACATCTTGAAATGAATGAAGCTCAAGTATCCAATTGTGAAATTGAAATACAACACTATTGATTGAAATCAGTGAAAAATGCTTATTGTCCACTCTATATTTAGCAGCCATCACCACCCCATGCCTGGAAAATTGTCATATTGAATCTTAGCCATTTTCTAATATTTTCTTAAGAATGCAATAGGTTAAAAAAAAATAGTATGCTTTAAAAAAGTTTAGGCTTAAGACCTCCATAGAACCTTGCCCAAGATTCCAGTACTGTCAATATAACACTGCTGTTGGTTTCACTGATATTCAGATTAAATCCTACTGTCAGTGCAAGTCCACAGTTCCCGGAGAACCACCAGGCCTTATATATGATGGTGTATTGGAATGAGTAGTCCTCAAAAAAGCCAAAATGGCTTTAATTTAGGGTCATAAAATCAGGATTACCTGAATAAATGACTAAAAATGCTATCTTTAAATCTATCTTGACCCTATCAAGTAGTCCCATTGACCTCAACAGAATTAAGGCAGAATAGATAATTTTCAGATTGGGACAGAAAATTACAAGGTTTTTGTAATTTAGCAGAGTTCATACACATTTTAATTTTCATAATTCTTAAACACATCTATGACATTTTACTTTTTTAATACAGCAGTAGAGCAATTTTATGCATGGGCATGGCTACAATTTTCAAGGTAAATGAATAGCTTTCTCGGTTTGGTTTGGTTCTCTAACCTGTTTGTGAGGTTTGTTGTGTTAACAGGTATATTGAGGATCTTAACATTTGGTGTGCAGAACAGAAACCTTCTGTTACTTGATTGTGAGGAATCTGTTTGCTTTAAGAGAACTCTACTATGTCAAGTGTGTTTGATATACAGCACTGAAAGAGACCTTTTCCTCAGTAACTCTTTGAAGTTGGAGGTTTCAGTTATGTTTTCCATTCATACTGTCTGCTTGAGAGTGGCAAGTTTGAAAGGATTTTAGTTTTTTTATTGAGTTATGGTGTTAACAGGCAATGACCTAAAGGCTGGCAAAAATTGAAAAATATTTAAATGTTAAGTATAATCTTAAAATTGGCAGTTACTAGTTTTTAAGAAGCCAGGTTTTGAAAGTTACAGATGCTGTAGAGGATATCACCGCAGAGACATACTCTCCCCTTTTTGGTTCTGAAACTAATGACTTGCTTTTGTCTTATAAAACCTGATTTATTTTATGTTTTCTTCATAGCAAGGCATTATCATAAATGTTTTCTTATAATTGAGATTAATGTGGCTGAGCAAAAGGAGTGGTTTGGAGGGCTGTATTCATTTTGAGTGTTGTTCTAATCAGTTTTGGATACAGCATTTCACAATATATCAGTCTGCATCCAAACCTGCCTTATTATGTAGAATTAACTTGTTGGTGATTGATAGTAAGACTGCTCCATCTTGAGAAGTCATTTGTTTCTAAACAAGTGTTAGGGATTCTAAGATTTTCAGAGCACTGGGTCATGCAACTTTGACCTTATTGTGGCCTGAATGAAGCTTGAGAGGAAAAACTGAAGAGGAAACAAGTTTCTTTTTTTGGGGGGGGGAGGACAATACAGGTGTTTAATTCACTAATTAGAGACAGATTTGTACACTTCATCAAACCAAAGCATGACAGATATAAGAAACCATTTGTGATTATTCTATTTTTTCCCTCTGCACTTCCATTTATTTTCAAAAATATTTTGAAATATGACATTTTAAAAGAATCTTATATCAGTTTGTCACCTGACTATCTTATCTGTTGCATGCTAATAGTAATTACTCTGGGGATAACAGGTAATACACAGGGAAGTTGTTGTTTATCCTTTTCTACTGCTTTTAAAAACTGTTTAGTGGCTTCTCTAATTCCTGCTGTGAAATTTGCATATTTTCTCCTCTGTCTATATTCCTATCAGCTCTGTCAGCATTTAGTCCCAGACAAAAAGTAAATATTCACATTTTACAGTGGGGTTGATATACATATACAGTTCACTAAAATGTATTCTCTGACAGAAAAGACTGAAATCTATAAGCATTTTAAAATAAAGCAGAGAAGTAAAATATGATCCCAAGTAAAACAAACAGGGCACTTTTAACACATGTCAACTTAGGTCATTTCAGTAATATGAGATCTTGTTTATGTGGCATTACTTATATTTTATATTAAATATGTTGTTGCATGATTTATAGTTTGAAGGATGTGATTTTCAGTCTATATCCCTTTCTTGAGTGATGGGGGAAAAATAAATTTCAGGAGTGCAGTTCCATTCAATTAGAAAACCACAAAAATGTCCCAATTGTGAAATATCCCCTAAACTACTTTGTTTAATATTTGACACCTGTGTGGAGTAGAGGTGGTATGTTTCATAAATCTGTGGCACTGCTTTGTCTTCACAGATTCTGTTTATATTATATATTAGAGTGGAGTAGCTGCACTTTACTCCCTTACGAGTTCTTAGAATGTGCATGGAAACAGTATTGTTTGCAGAGGGACTCTAAATATCAGGATGATATATATTTTCTATATGCAAAACATTAAAGTTAGTAGAAAACCTTCTTCACATAAAAAGAGAATCTTAAATTTATTCATGTAGGAAATGTCATAGCAAAGAAGAAAAACCCTGCTTCTTACTTACTTTATTGGTGCCAAACTATGGTTAGGTACAAGGGATATTTATAATATGTATTTGATAGCATAAACCAAGGACAGGTTGATGGTTTTACTCTGAATATCACAAGTTTCATTAGTGTGATATTGGTAATCAGTGCTAATATATTATTAGTGTATTAAAGTTAGAATGCATGTTAATTTGAGTCAAGGAGTAAATAACAAACACATTAAAATTAAGATTATTGGAAGAGCTTGGTCCAAGTATGTTGCTTATTCGACCTTATCCAGCCTCACTGATATATGATGATCACATGGATGCAAATAACATCTGAGTTTCCTGAGTCATCCCATGTGTAAAAAAATTTTTTTTTTTTTACAATTATAGTAATGCATTGCAGTAAACTGGTGTTCAAGTGTGGAAAAGCAAACATAGTGAACAAGTGTTTGTCTTTGAGGGGGGAGGAGTATTTGCCTCTAAGATGAACCATATGACAAAACAGGCTTTAGTTCAAAATACTATTTTGTAAAGCAGCAGAATATTATTTCCCTGTCATTGTATATGTATGCACAACTCAGAGTCTGTACAATAAACACATTCCATCCTTTTATTTAATCAGAGGGGGACTTGTCTGCAGGATGCAAACATGCATTCTGTTTTTGTTTTTGTTTTGATATTCTTTGCACTCAAACTTTGTGGGGTTATATGATCTTATGGACAATATTAGTGTAAATTGTGTTCACACAAACTGAGAATGCATGTCTGCACAAGCTATTGTGGTGATGCAATTCGCCATTGAAAGAAATGAGACTACTACTACCACAATAATTTGAAGAAAGGACTTTACATTTCTTATGAGAATAAAAGCTTTATAAAACACCCACAAAACTGTGATATTTATTCTTTTTTCTATGACTATATTTAAAATATTAATGAACAATGTAGTCTACAAGGAAGAGAATAAACTATAGTGTAGTATTTATGTCCGCTTGAAGTTACTGCATTGGTTTGTCAGAGGAAAAAGTGTTGTAATGTAACATTACATTATCAGTGTTATATATTAATGTCTACTCAGAGATCATATTATGTTAATTTGGTATTTACTCCTAGGTAAGTCTGTATAGGATATGCAGCTTAAGTGAAGAAACAGCTGTCTGTAAACTAGTCAGTTTCTTTGCATTTTAAAGCATTATAGGAAAATGGCTAAATAGCATTAATTATAGAAATGGAATGAGACATGGAATAATGTACTTAAGTCGGAAATTTTAAGCTTACTTTCCCAAAATCAAACTGATTGGATTTAATGGGTTTTACTTCTGAGTAAATATACTTCGGGATCTTGCAAAAAAAAAAGTTCTATCAGAACTAATAGCACTCTCATGTAATGGCTGCAATAAAATGTTTAAGTCACACTGTTTTTTTAATGGGACTCCAGTATGCTTAGCTGGGTGTAGAATTGCAGCCATATAGGTACTGGCTGTGGGATGTAAGTTACAGTTGGGCTGTAACAAATAACTGCATTGCTTGCTATGAGCAGCCTGAGTTTTAAAATAAGAAGGAAACAACCATTGTGTCTAATTTCGAATTTATTTTTTTCTGCTACAGTGGTACCTCAGGTTACATACGCTTCAGGTTACATATGCTTCAGGTTACAGACTCCGCTAACCCAGAAATAGTGCTTCAGGTTAAGAACTTTGCTTCAGGATAAGAACAGAAATCGGGCTCTGGCGGCGCGGTAGCAGAAGGAGGCCCCATTAGCTAAAGTGGTGCTTCAGGTTAAGAACAGTTTCAGGTTAAGTACAGACCTCCAGAACGAATTAAGTACTTAACCTGAGGTACCACTATACCTTGAAAAAACTGTGGCATATAAAGAATTAAAAGTGCAATATTTGTTATAACCATTGCAAAGAAAAGTTACTAAAGATTTAATTCTCTTGTGAGTGTACATGTGCTGATCATTATTTTGGGCCTTTCTGGGTAACATACTGGTTAATTGAGTAAGCTGTGAGTCAGGAAGTGCTTGATTCAGTTTAGCCACACTTGCACTGAGTGATCTTAGCCAACCCAAGCCTCAACGCTTGCTTTGTAATATGAGAATAACAATGCTGACTTTTAAACAAGACTGTTAATGGCAGGGCTGAGCCTACAATCACTGGTAGGACAGCTGAATCAGAATTTGGGCATCAGCAATTATTTATGTTTGTATCCCACCTTTCTCATACCATGGTACCCAGGTGGTCAGTCATCCAGACATTGACCAGACCCAGACCTGCGTCTCATGTGACTTTAGGCCCTGAAAATTATCAGTCAGTTATTATTTCAATGTGTTGGTTGCTGTTTTCTACTTTGGATTCCCTGATATCTTGTATAGGTCCTGATTACTGATATCCTACATGTGAAGTGTTTTGAGCACTTAGAATATTGGGTGGAATCCAATTACTGCACTTGTACTCACAAAAGGGCTTTTGATTCAGCAGAGGCATCTGCTAATGGAAGAAGATGAGATAATTTTTGCCAATTCCCCCTTCTCCCACCGCTCCCCCCCAAATCAGCTCCAGACAGTTGAGGAATCCTCTCCAACAGGGTGGAAGTTAGTGTGGGAGGGTGAAGGAGGGATGGCAGAAATCAACTATATCCTCTTCAGTTAGTGGATGCCTCTGGTATATCAAGAGGATTTATGAACACAAATTCCCCACCCCCAGTATTATATAGAAATTACTCTGAAGTGAATTTTTGAAACCAAAGTGATGTTAAAACAGTGTTGCTATTTACGCAAATTATCAAGCAGAAGAATTTTGGTTAATGACTAATTCGTGGTCCTTTTAAATATCACTCAAAAGTTTTCTTTTAGCTAATTAGAAAGAAACAAGAATGTGTAGTGCTGTATAAATACAGTTGGCTCAATTTTGCCTACAGAGTGTCAAAATTCTGGTTAATCTGAAACTGCAAAAGTAATGAAATTTTCTTCAGCAGTAATACTTTCTCTCTATTTTTTATCTAATATCAATAGTCTATAACTACTGAAAAAACAAGAGGGGCATGATACTAATTTCGCAAAATGTCAAATTGTTGAAGTTAGTTTAAAAATTGAACTATGTGCAATTAAAGTGTGAAGTGTATTATTAACAACTACGGTAAGACTGAAAAAATAGTGTACACCCTCCTACAATTAAAATAGTACCATTCTTTTCACCACAAAATGTTTCGATACTGCACAGTTACTGAAATGTGGGTTCTGCTGCTAGTATTTCCCCTAACCCCCATGTGTTATTACTTGCTGTAATTTCAGAATGGGAATCCAATAGGATTCATCTGGTTTTTCTTAACTCTTTTTCAGTAGTTATTGAGGCTAAGAGGTCACTATAATTTGACGTAGTATTAGATATGGTGTATTGTATTTACTTTGAGATGGTCAATTTCATTGCAATTTATATCTGTCTCAATATTAAGCAACTATTCTGATTCATTACAATGCATCAATAAAACTCACCTCATTTCTAAACTACATAGTCAATTATAATTTTGTACTATTAAGTTTCATAAATTCATAATTTCTTCAGCTGATTGTCCACATTTTGTCCTGTACTAGGAGCACATTTAAAAGTAAATTTAGTTTAATTTTTGCATTGAGATTTACCAGTGAATATAAATTTCTTAACATCAGGATAAAGTCTGGTACTTAATTTACACCACTGGAGTGGAAAGCTATTAATTTCTGCTTAGAGCTCTATATCACTTATTCAGGTTTAGTGGCATCCTCTGTGGTTTAACTGGGGAAAAAGCTTGGCATTGTTCTCTCAGAACGTTCTGTAATAGGGGTAGAGCAGCAACTGGACATGAATGAGTGCGCATGTAATTCTCTAGTTTTGGGTGGGGTGGGGGGTGGAGGAGGAGGAGAAGGAACAGTTTTGAAGCTTTATTGTGCAATGACCAGCCAACCACGTTGCACGCAACCTGCTGTTGTATCCTGGTTTATAAGGCAAGTAAGTATCCCCACTAGTTTAGAAAAGCGGGACTGTCATAAAAGATGGCACACCCAGGTTGAATTCTTCATATTATGGAATGCTGAAAAGCAATGCTGAAATGTGACAAGACAGACTGATAAGACTTCAGGTGAGGCTTTTTAATTTTCTTTCATCCACTGCCGGTTGGCAAATCAAGATTTGGGGCAGTGGAAGCCTTTAAGCAGTGCAGTCTTTCTCCAGTTCATATTGAGCTTGAATTAACACGTATTGATCAGCTAATGGGAGACAAGATCACAGGGGTTAGATCTGTATTTTTACAATATTTTGTAAATTTGAATTCTCTTAAGCATCTATTCAGTTGCATAACTGCATGACACAATTGGATTTCCTCATATGCAGTTAATGAGAAGATGCGATAGTACTACTATAGTTTCAAGAATGGCATGAGGTTCCTTTTATTTTTAAAAGTTTAATGTTTTCAGGGTGTTTAGTGTATTATAATTCTGATGTTCAGTGGCAGCCAAGGACATGAAATACTCACTTTTGTGGGGGGGAGACCTTCTTTCCTCCATACGACTGGGCCCTTTTTTAAAAAAAAAACCCTCAGTTTAATCATGTCTCTTTTATAATGTAGCATTTTTAAACTTGAGTACTCCTACCAATGTAGATGATTGTAATTCTTTTACAAATTAAAAATATTTAATCAGATGTTTAGCTTTCAAAAAAATAATTGCTTGCTACAGCAAATCAAAACTAGCTCTTTCTTAAGTAGTTTTGGTAGAAAAATGTCTTTGTGGCTGCTATCCTATATATACACCCGGGAGTTAATTCCACTGAATGCAGTGGTGTTTAGATATGTATAGGATTGCATTGCAGATCAAATACTTGTGTTTAGCATTGCATTAAAATACTTTTAATGTGTATAGTTCATGGTGAAAATGATTATAATTAAAATTAAATAAAAGTTAGATATTGCCCTCCATGGGATGGAGATTCTCCAAGTGTTTTCCAGATATTGTCAGAAGAATGTTAGCCATACAGTAAACAAAAAAAGAGCATTATCTTGCAACATATACATTTAAAACAGTAATGTAAATCTATAAAGCACATTTTTCTTCAAATAGAATATAAAAACTTCAGTTAATTTATTTACTAACACTATAGCCTTGTGCCCAATCCTATTAAGATAAGTGGGACACATCCGATAAATATGTATAGGATTGGGCTGTGGTGAATTTAAAATGAATTTCAGCTTATGTGTCAAGATTTTTGTATCTGTGAAGATTAAATAGTATTTGCAGAAGCAAAACAAAAATAAATAAATAAAAGAGCTGCAGAAAGTAAATATCTGACATAAATTGTTTTTTAAATTAGAGAATGAGGATGCTTTTACTCATTTATAATTTTGCTTCAAATTGGTATTTTTATATTGTAAGAATCAAGTCATTTGATAATTATTTTAATAGTTTTATACATATTGCAAGAGTGAATTACCTAATTTAACTATGGAAAATATAAATGGTGCTGAAATGTAACAAGTTAGCTACCTTGGTCCACGCCTCTATGTTTATGTATTGCTATCTGGAAAAGTAATGGCTCACTTGGAAATCTTTGGTTGTAGCTAAAAACATTTAAATAGTTTACGTAGCCTATTTTAAAAGGTTTAGAGGACAACAAATGTTCTACAGGATTTCACGTGTATGAGTGCTTGTGTGGTTTATTCCTATTTTAATTCAAAGGAAACTTGAGCAACTGACATGCTGATTATAGGACAATCCTGTCCCATACTATCCACTTATTATTTCTCAACCTTTGCAGTACAGTGATGTTGTACTTTGGAATGAATTCTGATTTGAGCCAAAGGTAAATGTGGTCTTGCTGCTACTTCTGTGGTGATTTGTAAGCTGTTAAGGCTAGGCAAGAGTGACAGATATGGCGACTTTATAGTGTTGTTGTTTTTTTGTATTATTTGTAATGGACAAGGATAGGATTGCACAGTTAAAAAATATTTGCTATTTATATTGTTGGACTGCGGTTTAAAAAATATTCCAACATTTACTTGTAAACTGCTTCTGCTGTTCTGCAGGAACACAATCAGAGTCTTTCACACAAGTAGACGTATTCATTTTTGTCTTAAAATTTTACGATATGAAAGTGACACTTGGTTTGCCAGTCATATATACTTCTAGAGGATCAAGATCAAATCCGCAGTTAAAGTTGATGTTGACCAACTTCAATGTCTTTGCCTAACCTACTGCACAGGGTTGTTGTGAGGATAAAATGATGAGAGGGAGCAGTGTATGCCAACAGGAAAGATGAGATATAACAGTAATAGCGAAATAATAGCAATAGCTTAGCAGGTGGCCACTGTGCCCCAGATTCTGAGTTTTTGAATGTCTTTCCCACCTAAAATTGTATGAGCAATATTTATTATTTCTGTTTGATAGTAGAAACATCTGCTATTTTATAGTTAGTAAATAAATTAGGTTTGGTCTTTGACGTAAGGCAGCCTTAGGATGTATAAAATCAGTAATAGCTTACAAAAGGTGATGATTGCAGTTATCTTCAGTCAACATTTTCATTTGTGTGTTGCCTGATTTAAAATCTACCTCTGGCCTTCTCATCACATGGCCACCATGTGGATATTTTTTGAAATGGCCTCTATGTGGCACACATTTGATAATGCAACCCATTTCTTGTGATACAATTTGTTCTTTTTAACATGGCTTGTGTCCATGCTCCTAACAAACATTTCTGTCAGTGATTTGTGACTGTAGACTGTAGTCAGAAAAGTCACAGAATATGGCCACCACACTGCAGAGGCTGGTCTATTTGATAGCTATATTATGAGAAGCAGTTCTCAGTTTTCTTAGTCTGTGTTTTAAAAAACTTCAACAGATCAGTAGTATTCACTAGAAACTGCCTTGAAACTCTGAAACAAATTAGTGCTTTTCTGACGCAACAAAGATTCTTTCAGTGTTCTATTCTTATCTGCTGTATGTAAATATTTACACATTTCCATAAATTGAAAAAGGTACACATTGTTTTTTTAGCAGATTTGTAATTGCATAATAATGTGTGGTAATGGTAGCCATTGCTTACATGTTAATGTAATATTAGAAAAGCAATAGCTTGTTTTTAATAGAGATAAAAGTAGAAAACAGGAACGCAAGCTTTGTATTTTTGTTTTTGTTCTTTATGAGTTATTGCAAACATTTAATTCCTTGCCTTATGGTTTAAACATCTTTGCCTTATGGTTTAAACATCTTTGAAAGTAGATTATATAATGAAAAGCATTGATGAAAATAAAATTAATAATTACTATTTTTAAAAACCAGCAGCACTCAGTTCATAATGAAACAGAATGAAGATTCTTCATGTATCTCTGGTCCCATACTATTTAGGCTTTCAAATGTTAAACAATAACAAATACCAGTGCTTTGATTTGTGCTCAGCACAAGACTGGCAGCCGGTACAATTATTTCAGAACTTGTGAGATATGTTCCCTTTGATCAGTGCCAGTCAGAAACCTGGTACAACTGGTACTTAAGAGGCAGCTGCACATACAGTTCATTACAGTAAGCTAAGTGGGATCTTATCAGAGCATGAATAATCATAGCCAGACCATCTCTGGGTAGGATAGTCAAAGTTAGTGAAATGTACATCATGCCATTAAAGTATTTGGGGCTCCAAATGTAAGGCTAGATAGAGCAACGCCAAGGTACAAACGTGATCCTTTAAATAAGACCACAAAAGCTATTAGTCTGCAAACAATAAATAGCTCGCTGATGACTGGCAGAAGAGGGACAAAGGATGTTGTCATTTCTACAGCAGGCTACTACATTTTTTATTCTGTGGGTGGAGAGTGACAATAGAGTGTTCTCTTCCTCATCTGCTAGTCCATTAAGGATCAGCTAACAGTTCTTGTTTAAGGCTACCAGGCTAGTGCTTAGGAGCTGAGTTTCACCTAGAAAAGGCTAATGTAAACTCTGTACCAACACTATCTCCATCTGGACTAAGTTTCTGATTATTAGTCATGATCAATTTCCCTATTCTTGAGAAGCAGATAGATAGGGTAAAGCATTAAGAAAATTATCCAGGCTATCCCATCTTACTCTATTTTAGTGCAAGCATGAGCCTTAGACTTCAAATTGTGCTTGCTTTGTGTGAACTTGCAGTTTGAGCACTGCATTATTTGTAGAAGTTTCAGTCACTCTTGACTGGCAGCATTAAATAGAATTTTGGCATGAGATCACACTACCTCTGCATTGTCTTATCTCTGTGTAGTTTTGTGTACATGGATGATGTCACTAGAAAGCACCTTAAAACCCACTGATACAGTATCAGGATTTTCTTTGTTTAGGATCCAAAGAGGTAATTTGTGTTCCTCAAAGGACTTGGCCATGACCAGTAGGATTTTCAACTTTGAAAAATGTAAGCCTCATTACCTAAAACATCTCAATCAGTTTTAACTAGTTTTTAAGTTTTGCTGTTGTTAAGATCCTGGCCTTTTAAGCATTGCTGTTTTTTTGTTTTTTGTAATGCATGTCTTTATGAGCCAAACCATTCTTGCTAATCTTAAACTTTGCTGTAAATTGCATGCCCCTAGGAAGTCTGTACAAAGGACTTTTCTTAGATGTAGGAAGCTGACATAGATGCCAGGCACAGCAAACACATTTCATATTCCGTTTAAAAGTCTTGTTGGTTAGAGAGCTCTGCCCTACTTGTTTCCTACAAAATCTGTGCCAGTTGTTACATCGTAATCTGAAGTACTTGTTTTGAAACTATGCTTTGCATAAATATGTTACAAATGTTCGGCATTGTTAATGAATTATTGCTGTCTTGGCCTTTCTATAAATACCATGGATGGACCTGTGTAAATTACAGGTATGAGCTTCTAGATGAGCCTTTTTTCAATGTTTATGCCTAGGCATTCCATTAAGCTGCTATTTTGCCCATGAACAATATCATATTCTGAATCAGAAGGTTGCTGTTAGTACAAAGATGGATTGTGGCAGTTTGGGCCAGTCCCAGTTATATTACTGATAAATCATAAATTCAAGTCAGAAACCATGGGCTGTTAATTGTAAGGGCTTTGAAAGCTTGACTGTGAATGCTTGCTTATTCTAACATGTATAACAGAGATCTTTTGGGAAGCCTTATTCTGGCATATAAAAAAGATACAATGCTGTTTTCTCTAAGCAACCAGGACACTGTGATAAAGTTGTCTAATACAAGGGTTTTTAAGGTAGACACAAGTCTGCAAGGTTCATGTTAGACTAACAAGCTTGTTTTAAGTGAGATGACACACAAAAATGACCTAAGCCAAGTAGCGATGTCACAGTTTGAGTTGCATAGCTGCCCTTGCGTTGGCACAGAGGTCATCTTGCTTGCTGTTTTCTTTATACATCAGGCTGGTGTAGCAAGCTATTGGCATTTGATAAAAAGTTGTCATTTCTATCTTCCATTGTACGTGGTACATTTCTATTAGATTTTTTTAAAAAAACGGCATCTGAAAAGAAAACCCTGATAGTTGATAATGGAAAATAACTATAAGCAATTCATCCAATTGCACATGCAAAAACTCATAATCAAGCAATTGATTGCAAAAACAATTGATACAAAATGTGTATTCTATGAGTTTTGAATCTACCAGATCTTCTGCTTCAAATACATTATCTTTCTCTGTTGCTATTACTATATTTTCCATCACCATACACTTGTATTCAGCAATTTTTATTTTATTTAAATGAATTCTAATGTTGAGAGGTGAATTGTGGATCTTTAAAAATAATAGAAATTTTAAGTAAGTTCAGCTGGGTTCATGTTTTTGTGGCAACACACAGAAATGTTCCAAAGTTTGTGCATTAGGTACTTTAGTTGCAGTGGAAAAAGATGAGAGAACTGACTGAACACAGTTGACATTGGTGTATATTTTTGGGTCAAATCCAAATCCAACTGAAAAAGTACTAACATTGACCATTATGTATTCATTATTCTATTCCTCTCATTGTTACTAATTTAATGAAATTGCTCCAGTATAAGTTGTTGCATTACATAAATGTTAATTAACATTTAACACAGCAAAAGGATAAAAAGCGTTTTCATCCAGTCTTGTTCATAAGCCCAGAGAAAGGTACTTGCTTGTACTTTCCCCCCTTGTTCTAATCTGCTATTTATTTGTAAAAGGGGCATCTCTTAAATTCAGGCTAGTTGTGTTTTTTTTTTAAAGTAAAAAAAGGTTAGCAGAGTAGAAACATCTGCCTCAATGCTTCCCGCCGCACACATACACTTTTTCCTGCTGCGCAGGTCACTCCATTAACCTTGCCCCCTCTTTACCAGGTAGTAGGAAAGGGCTTCTTTTTTGTTCTTTCCTGAAGGAAAGTGCTACCATAGTTAGTCCAGCCACACTTGTTATATTAATTTTATTTTTTGATCCTATGTGACAGGTGTGGTTAGAGGTAGGCTTGGGCACTGCTTGCATGTGAGCCAGTTGAGCTGGCAAAGGAACGGTAGAGCACTCAGCTTTCCCAGTCTGATCAGCTTTCAGAATGGTGATGCAAAGTATCCTGTCACATTTTGTCAACTCAGTCGGCTTTTCTGCAGTCAGTAAAACCCAATTGGTCTGGCAAAGCAGTGCGCTCACACCCTGCTTTGCCAACCCAGTTGTTCACCATTTAGTTGCCAATGGTGGCCAGGTGAGTGGTTAAATATGAGACTATAATCAATTTCCCACTACTACTTGGAGATCAAAGAGAGCTTTAATTTCATTTTGATAGCCGTGACTAAAATTGAGAAAATAATATGACATTGCAAAGGAGAGTAGAGTTGTACCCTTAATGGTGTGTATATAAAAACGTTTTTATAGATTCTCTTCTTTTCCTGCAGCATCTAAAAAAGCTGACCACACTGCTCAACTATTAAAAGTTATGTTGGAGAATAGCCCTCATTTATCTGGTCACATTATATGAAAATAAACCTAGAGAAAAAGGTGGCTTATAAAATTAATATTGCAAAACCCTTTTAAAAGGTAAAGGGACCCCTGACCATTAGTCCAGTCATGACCGACTCTGGGGTTGCGGCGCTCATCTCACTTTATTGGCCAAGGGAGCCGGCGTACAGCTTCCGGATCATGTGGCCAGCATGACTAAGCTGCTTCTGGCGAACCAGAGCAGCGCACGGAAACGCCATTTACCTTCCTGCTGGAGTGGTACCTATTTATCTACTTGCACTTTGACGTGCTTTCGAACTGCTAGGTTGGCAGGAGCAGGGACCGAGCAACGGGAGCTTACCCCGTCGTGGGGATTCAAACCGCCGACCTTCTGATCGGCAAGTCCTAGGCTCTGTGGTTAACCCACAGCGCCACCCGCGTCCCTCACAAAACCCTTTTAAAAAGTCTAAAATGTCCAGTGTCCATTTCTAAATATGTTGTTGTTCTCTGTATTTGTGATTTTGTAAAGTGAGATCAGGGTAGTGTGGTGTGCATGGTAGAACTAAGTTATGAACGTAACTGTTTACAATAATCTAACAAGCTTTGTGATACTTGTTAAATGGTTTGAGAGAAGGTATCCAATGATATACACTGCCCTAAATCTAGTGTTCTTATGTGTATCATCAAATATGATCAACATAACTAGTTTTCTGAAAAGTACTGTTTTTATTTTATTTTTATTTTTATTTAACTCCTCTGACCTTGTACTGTGTTCTAGTATCTAGTTCTTGGATTAGAGTCTATGGAAACTGTAGTGCTGCTTTACCATTATCTCTACAGACATAAAATAGAGTGTAGTAGATAAGGCTTTTGACATCTTGATGAGTTTATGCATTACAACTTGCTGATATTATTAGTGCATACTATAGAGCATATTTTCTAGAGCCACTTCATGTTACCTTCTAAAAGTCCTAAACGGCTTTGCCCCTTCCTTGTATGATAGCTATATACACAACTCTACAGAGAAAGCCAAATGCTGCATCTTTGACCTTTCTGTTTATCAGTAATCTAATGAGACATATCTGCTGTAGTTACAGCATTTCTTGCACTAGTTCTTGCTAACAGCACAGACCCTGTCCATTGGGGGCTAAGAATATTTAATCCTTTAACGCTGACATATACAACACATAGCCATGTCAGCTACAGCTGTTTCCAAACATCAGTAACAAAATTATAGACAGGTTTTGAAGCTTCCGTGGTGAAAATGAATACATCTGAGGATTCAACTTGCTGACAGTGTTTATGTAATTTAATCTTACCATCTGGAAGAAAGTAAACATTTTTTAGAAAATTAAAGTTAAGGAAATAAACCCCTTGTGGTTTTTAAATTTTGTTATGTTCATTAAAATGTACAATTGCAAGTTCATTGTAGCTTTTCTCTTGAAGATTATTATTCAGAAACCCTTGAGACATCAACTCTTATGTTAAAAATTACTTTTTTATTCCCTAGTTGTGATTTTATTTTTTTGCACAACCTGTAAAAAAGGAAGAATGAACAAAGTTTTTTGTTGTAGTGGAATTGTGAAATAAAAATATCATTAATCTCGGGATCCAGCAAGTGTTAGAATTTAATCAAGACTTCTAATTCTTGGAATAGCCAAGCAAGCCTCTTGGTAAGGTGATAACCTGGGTGATGAGCCATTAAGCGGGAATAAGGGGCTTGGTGCAAGATGGCAAATGAGTGGAGCCCCTTCCCTCAGCGGAGAAAGCCATAGTTTAGAGTAGAGAGTCTTGGAGCAGCGATGCGATCTAGAAGGAAAGCAGCAAGCTGGAGAGAGAGTTAGAGAAATATTTGGCAGCAGTTAGAGAAATATTTGGCAGCAGTTTTGATTTCTGTTTGAATCTTCTGTTTGAATGTTCATTAAAATGTACAATTGCAAGTTCATTGTAGCTTTTCTCTTGAAGATTATTATTCAGAAACCCTTGAGACATCAACTCTTATGTTAAAAATTACTTTTTTATTCCCTAGTTGTGATTTTATTTTTTTGCACAACCTGTAAAAAAGGAAGAATGAACAAAGTTTTTTGTTGTAGTGGAATTGTGAAATAAAAATATCATTAATCTCGGGATCCAGCAAGTGTTAGAATTTAATCAAGACTTCTAATTCTTGGAATAGCCAAGCAAGCCTCTTGGTAAGGTGATAACCTGGGTGATGAGCCATTAAGCGGGAATAAGGGGCTTGGTGCAAGATGGCAAATGAGTGGAGCCCCTTCCCTCAGCGGAGAAAGCCATAGTTTAGAGTAGAGAGTCTTGGAGCAGCGATGCGATCTAGAAGGAAAGCAGCAAGCTGGAGAGAGAGTTAGAGAAATATTTGGCAGCAGTTTTGATTTCTGTTTGAATCTTAAGGCTGCAGCTGTGGGAGAAACACGACCCTGTTGGCATGGTAATGCTGTGAACGCCTCCATCATAGACTCAGGTTGTATATATGTGTAAATAAATAATATATCATAAGGACACCACAGTCTCTACTGTGCCTCATTCCCAAAAGGAAATACAAACTCTGGGTAAGCATCTGGAACCCCTGGAATTTTTCACTACTCAGAGATTGGGGTGGTGTGCAACAATATGATTAGGTCTAAAATATTTTAAATATTGTTTATACTTAAGTTTTGAAGATTTAAGCCAGAGGGACTTAATAGAATCCAGTTGGTGTTCCTGCGCTCACAGAAGGGCTTTTTAATCTGGATATTATTTTTTCTTCCCCCTCTCCTTCCCCATGTATCCCCCATGCCTCATTCCATTTTGTCAGGCAGGAGTCCCCCAACCCTTTGGCACTGATTTGTGCATAGCACTAGGGGCTGCAGGGGGAACAGGGAATTTGCAGAAATTGTCTTCATTATTCCATTAGCAGAGGCATCTGCTGGATTGAAAGCCCTGAGTGCAATGGCACCAAGTGGATTTTTGCACATTGATAATAGGCTTAGGTTCACTTACAGTCCAATCCTAGGCATGTTTTGTCAGAAGTAAGTCCCACCATGTTAAAATAGGGCAGACTACTTGCTAAGTCTATTTAGGCTACCTATATGTTGCACTGTATGTGTTGCAATTAGAGTTTCTTCTTGACTCATTCGTTCTTTGAAGCAATTCCAAGTTTCCAGTTTATTTCTTTAACATTTTTTAAATTATAGTTATGTTTTTGGAGTGGTTCTTCTATTTTTTAAATCTCCCATTAACCTTAATCTTTTCCTCCTCTCACTGACGGCAATGGCAAGGAATTTACCGCACCATTTTTGGGGGGCTTATCAAAGGAATGAGGAGGCTTTGGATACTGTTGTTCCTTGGCTTCCTCGCAGAACACATTTTTCTTAAGCTCTAACTTGCATGGAGAACTGACAGCACACCATGGAGGACTCTGCCCATGGACCTCCCTTTCTGTCTGCCCAGAGGTAAGTTCACAGTGACCTCTGGGATCTCAGCTGCTCTCATGAGAAGCAAAGGCTGAAAAGGGGTTCGTTATGAGAAATCAGGCCTTGCCATAAAAGTGAACATTCCTGCTTGATTCCACAAGTAGCATTGGAGTGAAAAACATAGAACTGCGCCTCTTAATTGCAAATGTACCAAGAAATAAAGGAGTAAGGCAAAAGCGATGGTTAAAATAGGACCACATTTTATTAAATGCATATGCAGGAGAGTGAGAAGTATAGGAAGCTAACATTAACTTCAACCTTTGGCAGCCCGTACCTTGTCCAACTTAAGAGCATGACAAAGCATAGCTCCAAACTAAAAAGTGGTCCAAAGCAGCCCATAGAGGTATGACCAAGACCTACCACACTCATGTTCTCATGACACAGGCACCAGCATGTATTTACGTTGGTGCCAGGTGTCCCTCATTTTGCCTTCTCCCTGGCCGACGGCATCAATGCTTCCACACTTAGCATAGCAGGATTGTATTCACACGTGCAAACTTTTCTGGCCAGTGAAGTAGGCATTTTCCTGAATCATCAACCACTATGGAAATGGAGCTTCCTGCCTCCACAGGAACTAATGGAGCAATTAGTTCCTTAGAAGGTTTGAAAAAGACTGTATGGAGGGAAGGTTCAGAAGGTAGGAGCTGAAGGCCTTCTCCTATAGATGAGATACAGAGGTGGGCTTGACCTCACTCCCATTCTTAGACATCTGGCAACAATAAAAAAAACACAACCCTGTACATTTGTCTGTCAGCATGCTCTGTTTTTTTCTGGGCAGTCAGGTAGGAGCTTCTCTTTGTGGCCAGCAAGAATAAAGAGAATCTGAATCCTTTTGAGTGGCAAACCAAACACCAGCACCCCAATGCATTTCAGTGCTCATGGGGTCCCAAATAATGTTTTGGTGAAGCAGAATGCTGCTCCACCATCCTTTGCTAAAACCAGAACTTTGAATTGGGGCATTAATAACTTTATTCTTGAAATGCACAACACAGTTCTTGAGGGCTCCTGGGGTCCTTTCTCCACAGTAAAAGCCAGCAACCTCTAAATTGCCCCAAAGTGCTCCTCTAGTCATTTGTCCTTGCCACCCACACTCCCACATGGGAAGTATGATTATGTGCATGAATCAAGATGTGGTAATTTGATCTTCAGCATTTTTTCTTTTTTATAGCCAGGCAGTAAAAAGATTTCAAAAAACACCCTTCTGTAATATTGTTGCTTGCTCCTCGGGGAAAATGCCCATTATTACTAAACCAGGATCCATACTGAACTGTAATTATATTTATAGTATCAAGTCCTGACACAGACATCATGACTTGAGTATGACCACACATAGATAAAAGTTCTGGATTCTTTGGAGCCCCTTACAAAATTGATTGAATCTCTGACTGAAATGTTTTCTACTTTAATGAAGGTAAGAATTGGTTAGAATGCCACTGACATTTTCATATCAATTTCATAAACGCAGAAACACTTGTCTCACTGTTGCTTCGATGCATCCCATGTACACTTCCCAGCATGATTTCAATGCTTTAGAAGAGTCATAAGTTATACAATAACTTATGTAGCAACAAAACAATTTTCTACATTCTGGAAGGTTTATATGCATAACTGTTCAAAGCCAGTTAATAAAATACAATATGAGTGAGAATATGATTACTGTTAGTTACTTCAAAGATATACAGAGACCATTTCAAATTACAAAAAGGAGGCAATACAGAAATAAAATTAGATTCTCTACTGAATAATACCAATAGATTTTTATGTGTAAATAAATTTACAATGAGGGCAGTGATAAGCCCTGGACCAGCTGATTGTGAAACACACACTGCATTGGTTTAGATCTTACCATTGTGCATTTCAGTACCTTTGTAAAACTAAGTGATGCGCAAATCTTGCCAAGTCCTAACTTTATGAATCTGACCTAGACAGCTTGTTTGAAATAAATACACAGATGAATAGGTTCTTAAACATTTATAGTTGTGCCCTGTGTTAAATGAAAAGACCATGTTTAATGTTGATGCAATAAAAATTAATTAGTTGTAAGTCAGGTTTTGCTTCAGTTGTAATTAGTTTAGTGCATAATTATTATGTCTAATAGCAATCTGAGATCTGCAAGCATTTTGATCTTATTCCAAGTTTTTAGAATAACGCCTTTGTTAGATTTATATCATCAGTGGGTAATAAAATCTTATTAGTCAACCATATTACAGACACTGTAATTTTTAAGTGGCTGAAACAACATTTACACTGATGTCAGTTCCATCATGGAGACATATTTTACAGTGAACATGTTATTTACTTAATTGGAAAAGAATTAAATAATATAATGGTCATAATTCTCTTTTTGGAAGGAAATGTTTCACGTCTCTTTCCTAAAGTATATATTACAGAGGGCAAATAGGGGTTTCCAAAAAGCAAACCCAGAACCCTTTCACGCACAATTTGGCATTTAAAAAACCACAATTTCTCCACTACATATTTCATAAAGCTTTTAACATAATAAAAACAAACCTTAAATGATTTGTGTGAACCTTTGATGTTTCACATATCTACCAAACTCTTGCCCTCCAGCTGTGAAAAGACTGAAGCTAACAAATGCTATAGTTTTGTAGAACGTTCGTGTTTTGGGTGTGGATTTTTTCCATCCTGCGAGCTATGAAAATTCAAAGACTGCATTTCCTTACAAATGTTTATAAATGGGAAAGCAACTTATCCACCCATATTGCTAGGGACACTGAAGCTGCTTCCTCACAAAGTGATCATACACTGCTGTGTTAAGCCTATTGCAAGAGTCTATCCAGTTGGAAGATCCATTGGAAGGAGAATCTATACGGCGGATGCCATGTGCCAGCGCAGGAGGAAGGTGCCTCAGTGGAAGCCAAACTGCAGGATGGAGATGAAGACCTGCTGCTTATAGATCTCTTCATTCCCACTGCATGTCTGTGTGCACCAGCATAAGAGGAAAGTTCCTCAGCAGAGGGCAAACTTCAGGAGCTGCTGCTTACAGATCTGTTCACTTCATTTGTGTCAGTGGAGCAGGAGGAGTAGCTAGCATTGAAGGAAGTGCTGGTGTTTTCATCAGTAGAGGAGAACATGCAGGAAAAGTTTGAGGCCTGTGTCTGTGCACCAAAGGAGCAGCTGGCTAATGCTGAATTGGGTGAGAGAGAAAACCCCCCACTGATTTTCCTCCTGGGTGCCCCAAGATGGCCTTGTGGGCTGGGGACCAGTCCCTACGCTGGGTGCAGCCCTTAAGCAGGCCTCAGCAGCAAAGGTTACCCAGGGTCCCCGGGGTATGGGGGGCAAGAGCGACTGGGAGGATTACCTGTCTTTGGACCCAGGAAGCATTTGAGAGATGTTGGGAGTGAGCAGTGAGGGGAATTCTGGGCCGCCAACTTGGGTGGACTGGGCCAGCTGATCCTGAAGAAGGTTTCCCCAGTTAAAGACTTGTGGCAGGACATGGATTTGCAGTTTGGAGCAGAGGATGAAGTGGACTCACCAGGGGCAGCAAGAGGAAGAAAAATGAAGGTGATTCCAATGAGGCAGCAGATATGTTCCTAGAGTTGTGTCTTGAAGCCCTGCTTGCAGTTTTGGGACTGGAGTGTGAGTTTGGAGCCTCTGATCCACACCTAGAGGGGAGGCAGCAGAGGGCTCAAAAAAGACTGAATCTGTGATTTGAGCCCCAAAGTAGCTGTTGAATTGAGAACTCTGTGAAATTGTGCTGTTTTGGACTCTTTACCTGTTTGCTGCAGGGTTCCTTCCTGCATGGTTTGGCAACAGTGTTTGTTTTTATGCTGTTGATTTGTGTTTTCTGCATGTTTGTGCCAATGGGAACTGCTCAATATTTTTAAGGAATTGTTCAGATAACTTTGTGTGTGTATTAGAAAGCTGCTTTGTACTGCAGCAGCACAAGGGAAAGAATGAGCAAGGTCTTTGGGTTTTGCAGCTCTGGTATTGAAGCTTGCATCTTGGCTTAAACATGTCCAAAACTCATCAACTCTGGGCTGCCAAATGTGGGTGTCTGGGAAAACTGCTTTGGGATGCAGAACAGTGACTAAGAAGTGTGCACCAAGGAGAAATTGCAAGGCCTGAAGAGATCCTGATCGACTGAAACTTGCTGGAAAGGAATAAGCTGTTACTGTAATAGTTTTGAGTTAAAAGTGTAATTGTGTTTTATTATCTGTGTATGATGATGTGTGTTCTAATGCCTTTGCTAACTTGTCTGTTATTTTTTTTCTACAGAGAAGCTGTATTTTGCTGTTTGTTTGCACATCTGGGGACAGATTCTGTTTCATGTGGGGGGAGTTTGTGGGTGCCAGACCTCTCTAATCCCTGAGTCCAGCAAGTGTTAGAATTTAATCAAGGCTTGGGATGTTAAGTTGAAAGGAAGTCCTCTCTGATCCCCAGATTCAGCAAGTGTTAAAAGCTAATCAAGCCTTCAAATTCAGGAAAGCAGCTAGGCTAGGCTTCTGGTGAGGCATAAGGAGAACAAAGGAAGGGGCTCTGTGGGAGATGATAAATGGGTAGGGCCCATCCCTCAACTCAGATAGTGAGAAGAGCAAAAGCCAGAGTTTAGAGTTTAGGAGTTTTGTTACTGAGAAGCAAAGCAGCAAGCTGTAAAGCCAGAGAGGCAGAACAATGGTGGATTTCTGTTTGAATCCAATGCTGCGGCTATGGGAGAAACAAGACTCTTTAGGGCTGTTGATGCTGCGAACCCCTTAATTGCAGGCTCAGATTGTATATATGTGTAAATAAACAATGTATCATAGACACCACAGTCTCTGCTGTGCCTCATTTCCAAAAGGAAACACGAACCCTGGGAACCCCTGGAATCTTGCACCGCTCAAAAATTTGGGTAGCGTGCAACAGCACAATATCATGTATTTCTGGTATTCAGATGCATACAGAGTGTGGAATTTCGCTTCAGAAAAGCAGCTGCCATACACGTATATATTAATGGGGCTAAAACTTTTTATTTTGTATAAGTATACTGTACACTGGGATGGGTAAAACCTCAGCGCCTAGGACTTGTCGATCGCATGGTTGGCGGTTCAAATCCCCGCGGCGGGGTGAGCTCCTGTCGTTCGGTCCCAGCTTCTGCCCACCTAGCAGTTCGAAAGCACCCTTAAGTGCAAGTAGATAAATAGGTACCGCTTTATAGCGGGAAGGTAAACGGCGTTTCTGTGTGCTGCTCTGGTGCCGGTTCGCCAGAGCAGCTTCGTCACGCTGGCCATGTGACCCGGAAGTGTCTGTGGACAGCACTGGCTCCCGGCCTCTAGAGTGAGATGAGCGCACAGCCCTAGAGTCTGTCAAGACTGGCCCGTACGGGCAGGGGTACCTTTACCTTTATACTGTACATTGGTACCTAGGGTTACAAACACCTCGGGTTACAAACACTTTGGGTTACAGACTCCGCTAACCTTGAAGTAGTACCTCGGGTTAAGAACTTTACCTCAGGATGAGAACAGAGATTGCGCGCCAGCGGCGCGGCGGCAGCAGGAGGCCCCATTAGCTAAAGTGGTACCTCTGGTTAAGAACCGTTTCAGGTTAAGAACGGACCTCCAGAATGAATTAAGTTCGTAACCAGAGGTACCACTGTAGTTCAAAACATGTAAATTACCCAACAGATAAACCTTGAATAAACTAAAAGAAGAAAAGTGCCTATTTGTGTTATTTCCTTGAAAGTCTCAGTAAGCTTTACATCGACTACACTTAGTTGTTGAAGTTGATCCACAAAGTTTCATGGTAACATTTTTAGTCAAGTAAGTTCCTCCATGTATTCCAGTGGGTCTGAGACAGTTTTCTCTGCTGATATTCACAGTGCATGAATGAGATGTATAAAAGAAGTCTGATTTGCTTTGAGACTACGTAAACCTTTTATTTACTTTTTATTTTTGAAATCTGTAACCCACCTTTCAGCTTTGATTTTCCCCCACTTAGTAGTAAAGTATATAACTACCCTGCAGGTTTTTAGGCTGTTGATTTCACTTAGTTTTATTTGCTGCTTGTTATCAATGAAAATTTTATTTATTTTTTCTGCTCCCTGCTCAGAAATTGATACGATATTGGAAATAGATCAAATCTTAAGTATACATACCTTGATATTTTCCCAAGCAAAGCATAATGCATATGTGGATGAACCTTTATGTAGTACAGTTAAACAGCAGTGCTTACAGTCTTTCTTTTAAAAATACCTCCCCACACACTTAAATTGGCATTAAATTTGACTTCAGGTGTTCACATTTCTGTCAGAACTATTGTTTCAGGCTAGATGCAATCAGCAAGTTGTTTAAGGAATTATCATACTAATAACATCTTGTGTTACATTTTGAATGATAAGAGGAGAATAAATTTTTAATATGAAAATTTATTCTAAATAAAATTTATGCAGAGTTTTCAAAGGGGTTGGCCATTTATGCAGCTGCTTTAGTTGCATTATATGCAGCAACATGCTCAAAGACTGATTAGCAATCTAATGAAATCATTAGACACCTGGGTTTGGGCAACCTGCAGTAACATAACACTGGTAGTAAATGAACTGTGAAAAATCAGTATTTAGGAAATGCAGTGTTGTTGTTTTTACTAAGTGATACTTACCTGGAGTAAGCTCCATTGAACAGTCAATTGAACTTACTTCTGGTAGGTATACATAAGGTTGTGCTGTAAATAACATACAAGGGAAAGTATCACCCAATTGGTGACAGAACACGTTTTTTTAAAGCTACTAGAGTAGTCACTTTTTTATTGAGAAAAAAGAGGAAATGCATATCCAAGGAGAAGATACAGATTTGCATTTGCTAATTAATGTTTAGATGCAAATTCAGACATGATTACTATAATTTAAATAGAAATAGAAATACATCTTGTCGTGATGGGGAAAACCTGGTGACTTAGTCCATATGCTAACTGTTAAGGGCACTCCTCTCCCTTCTTATGGTTCCTCAACTGGACACATTTGATTTCATGACGTTGTTCAGCTGAAACAAAGCAAGACATCTATCAGAATGATGAACATTATAAGATGCTCAGTAGACCTTGTCCATTAACATTTGCATATTCTTTGCAATGCTGATAGGGTTAGTTGTCCAAGTGTACATTATACCTGTGCTTTAAGCTCCTCGCTGGCTTTCTTATTTCCCAACATAATTCATCCATGCACAGGGGCGCCGACTTATAAAAAATATTGGGGGGGCCCATACCGGGGTCCTCGCCACAAGATCCTGGCTGCAGGGCGCAATTCGGGAGGGCTCGGCTGGCCGGGCCCAGGCCCGCGGGGCTCCTCCGCGCCCCCCTCCCGCGGCCGGGCGGCGCCTGCAAAGGCTGCGGGTTCCGCTGCACCTCCGTCTCTCTTTCCACTGGTAGCGAGAGCGGGTGGGAGGAGGCCACCCGGGAGCCGGAACCGGGCACCAAATAAGGAGAGCGGGGCGGGCCTGGATCCTGGCCTTGTTTGGCGCTTGCCCTCGGCCGGCGGCCCAGCCAAGCCCGCGGCGGCGGCGAGGCGATGCCCACGCAGGGGGGCGCCCACCCCTCGGCCCCCGCCCGGCGCTGCCGCCCCAGCACCTGCCCGCTCCTCCCAAGGGGCCTCCTCTCCCTCCCACCTCTTCGCAGCAGTAATATAATTTTCTTAAATTATTGGGGGGCAGAGCCCCCCCAAACGAATTTTTGAGGGGGCTCGGGCCCCCTCAGGCCCCATGGAGTCGGCGCCTATGTCCATGCACAAAGACAAGGTGAAAAGCAAAGGGAAGATAAGTAGTATGTTTAGTTGTTGCTGTTGGCATCTGTCTGTCTCGGGGTACAGTGGAGGACTGTGCCTTTGGGGCTGAAGTCAAACTGCTGGAAGGTTACAGCACCTGCTGTGGCTGTAGAGACCAATACGGGAGAGACATGTTTTGTTGCAGATGAAAGAGTTGTGCAGAAGGAGTTGCTGCAGATGCAGTTGTGCTGCTGCTGATGCAGCATGGTGTTTCTTCTCTCCGCACTCCCCCCAGTGGTCATTCCTCCTCTGGTCACTGCCATGGATGCATATTCTGACTGACTGTCTTCGGGCACTGAGGTTGTCTGCAGGGTTGATGTTGCCAGCCTTCATGTCATGTTTGCAGACACCTTTGTAACACAGAGTTCGTCTGTCAATAGGCATAGTGCATGTAGCCAGCTCCTCGTAGAGCATGTCCTTGGGGATCCTGCTATCTTCCATTCCGTGGACATGACCAAGCCAGCATAGGCGTCACTGAGACAGGAGTGCAAACATGCTGGGAATGTGGGCTTGGGACAAGCACATCTTTGATTGAGACTCCTTCCTGCCATGTGATGCAACTCTAGTTTTTTGGAAGCAAGTTCATATTGGGCTTGGGCTGGCTTTAGCTTAATCTTTAATTTGGTTTTTCATCCGCTATTTTCTGTTTTAGTGGGCTGATACTTTGAATTTACTGATAATTTCATTATGTTTTTATGTTGCGGTTCTTGTGTGTAGTTTGTTACTTATTAGATCCTTTCACATAGAGCTGTAAGCTTAAAGAAAGAAGTGAGCCATTCTCTAGAATTGTTTAATATTCTGAGCAATACAGCCGCAGAAATATTTGGAGAATTGGAAGAGTGCATTTGAAATAAGAAGCCTCATTTATGTGAGCTCCATTCTGAAAGCAGAAGCTTCTTACTTCAGATGCAGTACATTATTTAAGAGTTTATTAATTGCTTGGGTTTTGTCAGCAGGAAGCATATTTTACCCTAGGTAGTTTGACAAATTTGGCAGCTAAATGATGGATCTTCTAAGCAGGATATTACCCTAGGACAACAGATCTGTGAGGATTATGTAGACAAGTGCTTTGAAGATGTAACATCCAGTATGAGCACTCTGGTTAATAAATGTGTAATGGGAGGCATGCTCACTGTGAAACATCTCTTGGGATAATGCACTTTTATGGTCTTCAAAAACAAGCAGATATTGAGAAGAGGATATGTTGAGGTGGTTCAATTGTCATGTCCAGGCAAGGACCCTTTATTGAGAAGGTGTGATAATTAGCCAAATGTGTTTATTTGGTTAGGTCAGGGAAAGATGGCTGTGGCGAATAAGACACATGCAGGAGCAGCACCTGTACTGTTGTATCATAGATAGGGAACTGAAACTCACCTTTAAATTTAAAATCATAATTACACAGCCTGGAATCCAAATGGCCTTCTTTTACTTATGGCAGCCCTCGTGCTTGCCCAAGAAATAATTATGGGGTGCTGCCAGAAGCTAAAGTCAGCATCCCTTCTCATGACATAAGTGATTTAGTGATTTAGATTCCACCCATAGTAGGAAAACGGCTTGTGTGCAGCCCTTTTAGTCTTCAATCCTTACACAGACAAAGACTTAATTTTAGTAACAGTCTAAACACAAAGGAATACAAGATTGAATATGAAACAAAATTTAAAACACAAAACAAATGGAAAATATTGGAAAAAAACAGAGTAGTTTGTATACATATAAAGGGAGGGGATCAATACAACAAATGGTAGTGAGATAACATTTTTAAAAAGTGAAAGCCGACACAGGAAAACTTGTTACACTCCTTGTTCAGACAGTAATGCTTGTTTAATCTTGCTGTTATAAATTTCTTGGTTGGCAGCAAAATGCATGGCAATAAGACATATACTGTATGAATGGAACAGCGAAGATGTCCAGAACCATTCATATCGAAGTCATTAATGATTTGCAGGCCATTTATTTGCACTAATGATCAGAATCTTCAAACAGCATTTATACATTCTGCACGGCATTTGTATCACAAACTTTAAAAGGCCAGTCTCTTCTTTGTTTGTTTTTAATGTATTGAGTGTTAAATTCAGGAAGCAAGAGATCAAGAATACATGAACGGAAAGTGATAGAGAGGCACATTTCAGACTGGTGGCTAAAATAATTTATTTTTCCTAGTGGATTAATATAATGTATTCTAAGGGTTGAAAAGTCATAGCTTTGAAGTGTACTCTGGATTTGAGTGAATTGGTTTGTTTTTTTCGTATCAGTTTTATAATTGAAGCAAACTTCTTAAAAGTTGTTGAGCACGTAATTTAAAATAAAGACTTAAATTTAGTTTGTTTCATTTCAGTCTGCTCCTACAGACCTTTTCCGTATTCCCTTGGTGGTCTTTCAAAAGCCAGGTGTTTGGGATTGTCTCCAGCCTACTCAAAAAGCACCCCAGGCCTTGGATTAATGCATGAGAGCTGCTTTTTATTTCAGTCTGCCCATTTACATAATACCTCTAAATGGAATGTACAGTCAAATCAAACCAGACTCTTAGCTGGGCAGTGGTGCATGGTCTCTCCGCCCCCTCTGAATTTTTAAAATTGCCCTTCCCTAACTTGAGTTGATACAAACTGTGGCAGCATCTCTGTATCCATGTTGTACATATACACAGTACAGCATTTAAAAATGCATAAAAGTATAAATGGCATAAAAGCATAAAAGGAGTCCATAAAAGGAGGACAAACCTAAGGAAGTTGTCCTTAGGTCACGAGAGTAATTTTAATATCAGAATTCCATATCCTATACATGTTATAATTGGCATGATTGTTGAGTACAAAACTCTCAAGCCTTGTGTCTTGCAGTTGACTTGAATATAGAATGTCTTGAACAAGATAATCTAGATGCAGTGTTAATTCTGTACTAAAATACTAATACAAGGGCCAACTTGTTCAGATCTGGAGGCACCACATTATACAGCATGTTAAAAGTATGTACTTTCAATACCCACCCCAACACCTTTAAAAGGGCATCAGATGTCAATCAGCCAAAGCCTGGTTGAAAAAGAACATTTTCACTTGGCGCCTAAAGGTGTATAATGAAGGTGCCAGCCAAACTTCCCTGGGGAGAGCATTACTCTGCAGATGGTCCATTGGCCTGATCCAGCAGGCTATTATTATGTTATTAATAAATCCTATACACACCTACCTGAGAGTAAGTCCTGTTAAACTCAGTGGGGCTTATTTCACAGAAGATTTGTACAGGATTGCACTGTGAGACTGCAATCATTCACACACCTGAGAATAAGTCCTGCTTAAATCAGTGAGACTTGTTTCTCAATAGCCTCATCTAGGATTGTGTTGTAAAATGAGAAACCTTCTTTGCATAGCTATACCTTTTGGTAAATTACCGTATCTGGAATGAAGAAATGGTACAAAGTAAGAGTAAATGAGAATCAATCTTTCATAAGCATGTTAATGTACTGCAACTTCTATTTCTGAGGGTTATGGATTTTCATATGTAAAATTTTAAAGTTTATTACTGTAACATTGCATAATGAACTGATGTCTAACATAGCCAACCACCATAGGCCAAAGCAGAAGGTATAATGAAAAATCACAGTAAATATCCAGTTTAAAATAATAAAACAGTATTTAAAACAAAAATCAGACTAATCCAATTGAAATGTATTATTTTAACTCACTGTTAGTAGTAGTAGTACTAGTAGGACTGTAGTAGTAATAATATAATCGGTTCTGGAGAGCAACTCATTTGGGATACCATTTCTCAATATGTTTCTGTGTTCTTTCTAAAGCTACGAACAAAAGCTGTTCTTTTTATATTTATTATATTTGAGATACTTCATAAAATGATATATCTAGATATTGCATAAATAAAGAGAGACTAAAAAGCTTAATGATAAAACCACGGTAAATGTGACACAACCAACATAAAATCTCTACTACAAAACTAGCCTCTTGTTTACCAAATGAGAAGATTTTGATAAATGTTATTTTTTTAAAAAATAAAAAAGTCAAGGCAAGGAAGATCTGCCAGGATGAGCAGCTTGGGATGCAGTGGATCTATGGATCATCTGGTGTTAACGCCCTAACGCTCAAGCACAGATGTTCTGGTGTAACTTGTTCAGCCGGGGCTGAGCCTGTTGAACTGAAGCTGGCTAAGTCAAGGCTGATGTAAGTCCTATAAAAGCTGGTGTAATGGGGTAGAACCAGAGAGGGGAGCTTTAGACTTGAGCCTAAGCCTCAGTCACATGACCTGGCCACTCAGCATAAAGCATCATTTTAAAGGCTTATTTTCCTTCTTCTAGGCTTAGGCAGAGCAGCAGCAACCCTATTTCTGGATGCCGTTTGGATGTTGTGTAACTTTACGCTGGCTTAAGTTGTACCAGCTTGCTTTACCCCAGCTTCTCATGCCTAAGATTGCTCACTAAGGTACTTGGTGAACTAGAGGTCAGAAGCTAAATCCAGCATTTGAGTGCAGAAGACAAAATAAATGATGGTGAATTCGGTTCTCAGTCTGATCAAATCCACAAATGCAGAAGAAGAAATAATAGCTAATGCTATTAAAATGCCATCCCGGTACTGCTGAAAGCACAGACAAAAACCGTGAAAGCCCAGTTAGGTCGCATAAGGGAGAAAATGCAAGTAATAATTCAATGTTTAGTCTAACTTGAAATATATTGGCTATAAATATAATCTTGATAATGAATAGCTGATGTATTCAAATAATAATGATTGAGCCAACTATTCTGATTTACCTGAACAATTATAATAACTAGACGTTTCTCTTGTTCCTATCTTTGCTACAAAGGGGGTTGGTATACCCTTCAGTATACCAAGGACTCTCCTTAGAAACATTATGAACACTTTCTAAATTCTTTCCACTCTTCTTCTGTTCTGTTCCTTGATTATGGAAAACCCCACAGCATACAAATCCTGAGTGCTGGGACTGAATTCAAGTCATGTCATGGCATTTTGAAGGCTGTAGCCTTCTTCACAAACAGCAAACTTAGTATATAAAAAAGTAAACCACCGCCCATGAAATCTTATGCCATTTTGTAATTTTTTTAAATAGTCTTAAGGCACTATCAAGACATTTTATATTTGTGGCTGAAGTACAGGTACTGTTACCAACATTTTGACTTTAACACAAATGCTCATTTCCAAAGCCCACAGCTGAATATCATAAGTCAAATTCAGTATTTAAATTTCTAGAAGAATTGTAGCAGCCCATTCTGAAGTTTTAAGAGTCATGAAAACCTATGGTGGGAAACAGATTTTTCCCAGCTCTAAAAATATGTGAATCAAATTGGCACCTGCAAATTATGTATAAGGAGGAAATATGGGGCTTTGGTGAATTCATTTATTGTGTAAATGTTTAGCCGTGGGCCGGTCCACTGTCCCTCAGACCTTGTGGCGGGTTGGAGAAGCAGCACCGGGGGGGGCTGGAAGAAGAGGCGAGGGGGGCAAGTAGTCCTCCTCCCCACCACCAGCCGCTGCGCTTAACTTCCCGGGGCTGCCGCCGTCACCACTACCACTGCTGCTGCTTCTCATGGGTAGGCAGAGCAAGCTCGTCTGCTTCGCTCTCTGGCCCACAGAGCACCAGGGCGGCGGGGGAGGGAAGATGAGTGACGTGAAAGGGCTGGCTCTGGAGAGGGGCTGCTTACAGTGGCACTCAGCCAGCTCAGCCCAGCCCCCTTCCTCCTCTAGGCAGGGCGGGGAGAAGCCAGGAGGAGGGAGGGAGGAGGCGCCGATACGGTGTGTGTGAGGGAGGGGTGGAATGGAATGGGACGGGCGGGGAATGGTGCAGCCTGAACAGAATCCCCATGCCAATCCATGGACAATCCGCGGGCCGGATCCTGAAGGCAATTGGGCCTGATCCGGCCCGCAGACCTTAGTCTGCCGACCCCTGGTTGTGATTCTTTCCAGAATAAAATTTGCCAAGGTTCATCCTTGCAGTGTTTTTGAGAGCACAGGCTGGCAATCTATGCATAAAAAGAAAAAGCATCTATAAGTATTCAATTACTGAAGTTATTATTCATGCCTGATGACTGACTTCCAAAAGTTTGTTTAAGAGAGGAAAACCAATTTAGTATATCTGATCAAGTATTAGCTCTTACTAATGTAAAAGAAGGATTAAACAAGATGTTTACAATGGGAAAGACAGACAGAAAGATAGGACTCTGCAAACCTAATTTGTTCAAATCTTGTGAGATGTGACAGGCCAGGCTTCTGCAATACTGCAAAGCTTACCAGTTGCTGCAAGAATGCATTTGATCATGCAGGCCCAGGGCAGGAAAGACGGTTAGCAGTTTTCTACCAGCCTACAAACCTCCCCTCTTCTGTGGGTGTTGCCATGGGTTGCAGGAGTATTTGGCTAATATCAAGGCTAGTCCTTGTTTCAACATGGATTTGAAAATGATTTGCCCAGCATTCCTAACGTATTTTTCGCCCTATAGGACGCACCGTCCCATAAGGCACACCTAGTTTTTTGGGGGGGAAATAAAGGGAAAAAAATTATTTCCCCCCCAGGCGCAGGGCTGGGGCGGGGGAAGCCCGAGCTTCCCCCGATCCCAGCCCCCAAACAGGCAGCTCTCTGCAAGCCGTGGGAGCCCAGCACTGGCTCCCGCTGCTTGCTGAGAGGTCCGCGAAGCCTGGACGCGCTGAGCTCAGCGAGGGCAGGCTTCAGCATGCAGGCAACTCTCCGCAATCAGCGGGAGCGCTCCCGCTGCTTGCGGAGAGGTCTGCGAAGCCTGGAAAGCGAGAGGGGTCGGTGCGCACCGACCCCTCTCGCTCTCCAGGCTTCAGCGAAAGCCTGCATTCGCCCCATAGGAGACACACACATTTCCCCTTCATTTTTGGAGGGGGAAAAGTGCGTCCTATAGGTTGAAAAATACGGTAGTTATGTGCTAAGGACTGAGCCTACCCTTCTTTGAGGGTGGAATTCAGCATCGCACTATTGCAATCATTCTGTCAGCCCAACTATTTTTGCTTGTCAGATGAAACAATCCCCTTCCTTCTTCTCCCATATGCTGTTCTAGGAGATCGCCTGACCCACCTGAGCCAATTTGGGAGATATGGGAGGAGGAGGGAAAAGCCCTATTAAAGCTTGACCTTTTGAATCTCCCAGTCCTGTATAAAAAATGAGAGGTCTAACTATTACCCACAGCAGCTTTTTTGAGGTGTGGCAACTGACAGTTCATAGGCTGCATACAATGCAGCTGGCTTCAGTATTTTTTGCTCCATAAGACACACTTTTTTCCTCCTAAAAAGTAAGGGGGGATGTCTGTGCGTCTTATGGACCGAATGCACTGGATGCCAGAGGGATCCCTTGGCTGCTGCTGCAGTCACGAGCTGAGGGATGCCTCCGCAGCCGGAGCCATGGCTCCCGTCCATCGCTCGCTGTAAAGCCAGCAGAGCAAGAACCGCTGACACGCTCTGCGCAGCTCTCGCTATTCTTGCATTAAAGCAAGAGCCACGGAGAACGTGTCAGTCCTTCTTGCTCTGCTGGATTTACAGCGAGGCGGGAGAAGGGATGGACAGGAGCCATGGCTCCCGTCCACCCCTCATCCCGCCTCGCTGTAAAGCAAGCAAAGCACCTGTCCCGGTATCTCCTCCTCCTCTTCTTGCTCCGGCATCGCCTCGCTGTAAAGCGAGGCAAGAGGAGGGATGGGCAAGCAAAGTGAAAGCTGTGCAAAGCGGGACAGAAGCCATGTAAGCTGCTCTCGCTTTGCTTGCTTTAAAGCAAGAAAAGCAAGAGCCGCTTACACGCTCTGCAGAATATATATTTTCATGTTTTCCTCCTCTAAAAACTAGGTGCGTCTTGTGGTCAGGTGTGTCTTATGGAGCAAAAAATACGGTAATCATTTTACCTTTGTTTCCAACTTATAAAAAGACCCATATTCTGTTCATAAGCATTCTTTCAGATTTTTGTATGTACACAACATTTTGAAAATATTTTTCCTCAGACCTCCTGATTCTCCCCAAGACCTATACAGTGGTACCTCAGGTTACAGATGCTTCAGGTTACAGACACTTCAGGTTACGGACTCCGCTAACCCAGAAATAGTACCTCCGTTTAAGAACTTTGCTTCAGGATGAGAACAGAAATCGCACGGCGGTGGCGCAGCAACAGCGGGAGGCCCCATAAGCTAAAGTGGTACCTCAGGTTAAGAACAGACCTCTGGAACGAATTAAGTTCTTAACCCGAGGTACCACTGTAAACTTTTTTCAAATCACATCACAAGTAGTGTCAGGCCTTGGCTTGTGCACTTTCTCTCCCCTCTGCTTCTGCAGTGTGACTGTGAGGAGATTGGGAAGCTTTCATTGGAAGCTGTGCTCTGAATACCTTTGAAGACAAGGTTGAGTGGCTGTCAGTAATAGGTCCTTCCCAGTGGGAGAGCCTTCTCCTTTGAACTCCCTCCACCAATGATCCAGTCATCTGTTGCTTTGTAACTCTGTTGCTGAGGTCCAAGATGAGCCAGGAGTTGTTCCAGGGCAAAGTCAAGATAGTCATCCCTAGCTAACAGGACCAGTGGTCAGGGATGATGGGAGTTGAGGGCCAAGTTTGCCTATGCCTGTAGTAGGACAACCTAGGAAGCAGAATTGGAGAGCAAGCCAGTGGCATAGCATCTGTTAATGAGCTTAGGTGAACAGGGAGATGCTTTTGTTTTGTGTATATTTTATACAGGTTTCATGTGATGGTAAAGTGACATTTTGAAACCACTGGAAAGGAAGAAAATACTTTGGCTCAACAAAAATTAATTAGGACAAAAGCAGTAAGGGACCAAAACCCAGTTGCTTAAGAATGCTTTTTTAACAGCTGTAAAATGAGAACTTGCTAGCTCATTTGTTAATATAATTATATAAAAAGACATTTTTATATTTCCCTATTCTAGTATTAAAAATAGGTTTTGTCAAGCAGTAACAATTTATTCCTTATGGAAACTGCTCTATTATTATCTGATGGGCATTTTACATCCATAAAAAGAAATGGGTTAAAGAAAATTAAACAGTATTTTAAAGACTTGGACAGTATGTGGCATGCTAACAACAATATTTATCTAAAGAGATTGTAGGAAGGAGACGCTTCATTTTGCATTCCAGTATTTAACTAGATTCTGTTTTCTAGGAACCCAGACCATTTGGTGGCTTTTTGGCTTAAGTCAACAGTCAAACACAACCCAATGCAGAAATCCATGTCAAGTGCTTGGAAGTAAACCTTGCATTTCAATCAATTGGAGCAAATTGGTTTAAATGTGTATTCTGGCTTACTAGTTTGTGGATCACAGCCCAAAGACAATCATTCTAAACTGTTTTAGTATTTCAAATTGTATGTGGAAAATATATGTGCTTAATTTTTCTTATCCTACACTGCACTTTATGGAACAGTTCCTTGTGTAACTTCACTTAACAAATGACAGTTACTTCTGTTCACCATTACTTTCCTTCTCATTGAGAATCTCTGATAAGCTGCTGAAGATATTTGGCCATGGTCACATAGTTTACTGGTGCCAAGACCTAACTGAACTGCATATGCCATTACATGAAGCCCCAGCTGTTGGACTATAGCTGAAATTATGAAACAACATTTAAATCCACTTAAAATGTCAATATTCATTAATATTATTTGTTTAAATAATAGACATCCATGAATAGGCATAACTAGGGCAGATAGATTTAAATCAAGTTCCCATTGATACTTCTTCATTAGTTTCCTAAACAATGATGTAAATCTGGCAACTAAAATAATGTTGCTTTACAACTAAATTGCATCCTATTTGGCCAGGCCCTGCACCTGTTTGTCACACTGTGTATATTTTGCATACATTCCTTTTTTAACCTATAGAGTAGGAGCTCTAAATCTGTGGTCTATGGGCCCCTATGGTGTCTGTGAACTGAGCACAACCCCCAAATGATTTATTTCAAAATTATATTTGTGAGTACAGTTGTGGCGAGGGGATCCATATCTTTCATCAGATTCTCTAAGTAATAATAATAATAATAATAATAATAATTTATTATTTATACCCCGCCCATCTGGCTGAGTTTCCCCAGCCACTCTGGGCGGCTCCCAATCAGTATTAAAAACAATACAGCATTACATATTAAAAACATCCCTGAACAGGGCTGCCTTAAGATGTCTTCTGAACGTCAGGTAATTCTTTATCTCTTTGACATCTGATGGGAGGGCGTTCCACAGGGCGGGCGCCACTACCGAGAAGGCCCTCTGTCTGGTTCCCTGTAGCCTCACTTCTCGCAATGAGGGAACCGCCAGAAGGCCCTCGGCGCTGGATCTCAGTGTCCGGGCTGAACGATGGGGGTGGAGACGCTCCTTCAGGTATACAGGACCGAGGCCGTTTAGGGCTTTAAAGGTCAGCACCAACACTTTGAATCGTGCTCGGAAACGTACTGGGAGCCAATGCAGATCTCTCAGAACCGGTGTTATGTGGTCCCGGCGGCCACTCCCAGTCACCAGTCTAGCTGCCGCATTCTGGATTAATTGCAGTTTCCGGGTCACCTTCAAAGGTAGCCCCACGTAGAGCGCATTGCAGTAGTCCAAGCGTGAGATAACTAGAGCATGCACCACTCTGGCGAGACAGTCCGCGGGGAGGTAGGGTCTTAGCCTGTGGAGCTGGTAGACAGCTGCCCTGGACACAGAGTTAATCTGCGCCTCCATGGACAGCTGTGAGTCCAAAATGACTCCCAGGCTGCGCACCTGGTCCTTCAGGGGCACCGTTACCCCATTCAGGACCAGGGAATCCTCCACACCTGCCCGCCTCCTGTCCCCCCAAAACAGTACTTCTGTCTTGTCAGGATTCAACCTCAATCTGTTAGCCGCCATCCAACCTCCAACCGCCTCCAGGCACTCACACAGGACCTTCACCACCTTCACTGGTTCTGATTTAAAGGAGAGGTAGAGCTGGGTGTCATCTGCATACTGATGAACACCCAGTCCAAACCCCCTGATGATCTCTCCCAGCGGCTTCATATAGATATTAAAAAGCATGGGGGAGAGGACAGAACCCTGAGGCACCCCACAAGTGAGAGCCCAGGGGTCTGAACACTCACCCCCCACCACCACCTTCTGGACACGGCCCAGGAGGAAGGAGCGGAACCACTGTATAACAGTGCCCCTAGCTCCCAGCCCCTCTAGACGGTCCAGAAGGATGTTATGGTCGATGGTGTCAAAGGCCGCTGAGAGATCCAGCAGAACTAGGAAACAGCTCTCACCTTTGTCCCTAGCCCGCCGGAGATCATCAACCAGCGCGACCAAGGCAGTTTCAGTCCCATGGTGAGGCCTGAATCCCGATTGGAAGGGATCCAAATGGTCCGTTTCCTCCAGGCGTGCTTGGAGTTGTTCAGCAACCACCCGCTCAATCACCTTGCCCAAGAATGGCAGATTTGAGACTGGGCGATAGTTGGCCAAATTGGCCGGGTCTAAAGATGTTTTTTTAAGAAGCGGTTTAATGACCGCCTCTTTCAGCGGGTCTGGGAAGGCTCCCTCACAGAGGGAAGCATTCACCACCCCGCAGATCCCATCGCCCAGCCCTTCCCGGCTCGCTTTTATCAGCCAGGATGGGCAAGGATCAAAGAGACAGGTGGTCGGTTTCACTCGTCCAAGCAGCCTGTCCACATCTAAGGGTACATGACCCCAAAAAGTTTAAGAACCACTTCTATAAAGGGCATGTCTTCAAACTTTTCTCATGTAGAATCTTTCTTGCAACCAGCAGCCATGACCTACATACTGGACAATTGTGTCTTTTCTTCTTTCCAGTGTTGCTCCTTTTTGCTTTACTCTGTCTTGAACCATCACCACCCTTTCAAAAAGAAAGTAGCAAACAAAATTAGATGTCAGTGTCTGATAGTTACTGGGCAGCGGTTTGGATTGATCTTTATTACGGCCATTGGCCTGTCACACGACAGTTTCATACCAACATAATATACTTAAACCTCCAAATTTAAAATCGCTAAAACTTACAAAAGACAAACAGAAGCCAAAGCAGAACCAAAAACAAGGACCACCATCATACATTACAGTAAATTTGTAACCTAAACATCGCCCTCTGCTCATAAATTAATCAAGGATATCAATGGTGATATCACCTAATTACATCCTAAAACATAGATCATGGTTTAAAGGGATTATCCGAGCCACACAGGAGTCCGTTTCTCTTCTTTAGGGATAGGACGCTGATCAAGAATCTGGCAACCATGAGTGATCCTGGGCAGCGGTTTAATTTGGTCAGCTGAAAAACGTATGTCCATTACCTTTACCTACCTTACTCACTGAAGAGAAAGGAAAAACATATTTGTTCATATTCACCATTAGGTCATGGTGAAAAGCCTGCAAAGCACAGTTACATGTCTCCTGTTTCTGGAAAAGGCACACCTTCTTAATTAACCCACTAACCTACTAATAAACTAACCTACTTTATTACCATTAGCTTTTATCAAAACACGAGAGAAAATATTTGTTAGAATCTACCAGGCACTGTTGGTGAGCAATATTCCTTTATTTCAATGTGTCCTGAATGGAGATTAAGCAGCAATACAGTGAAGGTTAAGCAAGGAGCAGTCCTTAATGGATTACATCAACTGCAGTAGCAGCATCTTTTGTTGGGTAAGGAAATCCTTACCTATCTCTGGTTTAAGTACCTTTTATAGTTTCTCTTGGTATTTTTTTCATTTTATGAAAGCTGTTTGTAGAATACCTTTGTGGTTGAAAGGCCGTACCTTGAATGTCCTGAACGCAGAGCCTCTACTAAAGCAAATTAGGATATCAAATGTATATATTTTATTTTACATTGGAGAAAATATGCAGCAAGAACTTAACTGAATAATACATTACACATATAATTACTGCTGAAAGGGTTTGTGTTGATAGCCCAATTCAGCTCAGACTGGCATTATATGCTCAGAAGCAGGCTTCTAGTGTGTATGTACCCATAATTGTGAAACTGTGAAATAGATGTTGAATGCCTTTCCTTTCTTGCCAAACAGTTGCTTAGGGTTCCTGTCTGCTTCTTGCAAATTCCATTGGATTAGGGAGTCATATATGAGCCACTTTTGTGTATGTGAATATGCACATAAAATACCTAAAAGCCCTGCTATTCTATCTAGTTCTGTATCCTGTTTCTCATAGTAGACAACCAGGTAGGTGGTTTTATGTAGGTTTCTTAAAAAAATGTAAATTGGTTTATTTAATGAAATTGTAGTATACAAATACTTTTTAACAAATAAATAGATGCCTATGGAAATACCACAAACAGAACATGTGGGGAATAGAACTCTTCCACTGTTGTTCCCCAACAACTGACACTTGGAAGAATGCTGTCTCCAATCCCAGAGGTAGCATATGTACAGTGGTACCTTGGGTTACATACGCTTCAGGTTACAGACTCTGCTAACCCAGAAATAGTACCTTGGATTAAGAATTTTGCTTCAGTATGAGAACAGAAATCGTGCGGCGGCAGCGGGAGGTCCCATTAGCGAAAGTGGTACCTCGGGTTAAGAACAGTTTCAGGTTAAGAACGGACCTCCTGAACAAATTAAGTTCTTAACCTGAGGTACCACTGTAACCATCAATTCCAGTAACATTAGTGATCAATCTATATATATTAGGCCACTTTTGCAATCATATTTAACTTCTCACTGTATATACCCATGAATATAAAATAAGATCTCATTATAACAAGGAAATATATATTCTGATTCAGAACAATTTGGCAGGTTATAGTTGCTGTGTTCACAGCTAGGGTTCTTTCCTTATTTCACAGGGGAAAGCCCCTATACTGCATTGATTGCTTCAGTGGATATAAAGGGACTTTCAGAGATAATGTACTATCAGCTGCACATGAACAGCTTGTGGTTTGAAGAGGAACCTGGGATAGAAGTATTCTACCTCCTGTATCAAATTTTACCCAGCAGAATATGAAGTGAAGACTCTCACTCTGTTTTAAGAATTCCATTTCATCTTTTAGAATAGTGAACCATATGTTTAAGACTTAGCAATACAAAATTGGTATACAACACATTTTCATCTATTTTATACTTGAGAAAGCTCAGATTCTTCCTTTTCCAGGAAAATAGATTTTTTTTTCATTTTTAGTTTAGTAAAAGTAGGTGACATAGTCTGTGATTTATTTACTTAAGAACTGTTTTAGATTATAAACAAAGTGTGGTGGGTGGTTTACCTTTTTCTCATAATGAAATTCTGAGTTCTGAAATTATAAGATATATGAAGGAGAACTTTAAAAACTGTGAAAAATAAGGCAGGGGGGATACCAAGTCATTTGTTACCAAATAACTGCTTCAGTTTACATGTTGTTTGTTGGAGCAGTTCTCATAAGTTTGTATTTTAAAAGAAAGCACTACATTTCAGGCCCTACCACAGCCTATGTTTATTCACTAGTTAGTATACTGCTTTTGGCTAATGGAATACATATATCTTCTTAAAATAAACATGTAGGGCACAGGGTATCTAAATTGTATCTTGTAAATGTACCCAGATAGTACTACTGCCATCTGATCCTAACAGTGGTAATTCAGTAATGAAGTTAAATGGTTAGTTTTCATCATTTACTGTCCTTATGGATTATTCCACAGAGAAGCAATAAAGAATTTTGTTTCTTAAAATCCTGGAATGCTGGACTTAGCAGAAGAGTTGGTGCACACTCATTTTGACATGTGCACACCACACACAAAGCTGTAATTCGTTGATAAATTATATTCTGAATGGGCAGGCATAGAATATGTTGGGGCAATAATAATGTGTGCAGCTTTGATTAAACAGTTTGCTAAATAATGTATTCAGATTGACTAGTGTTTCTCAACTTCGACATCACCCATTATGTGTTGAAGTAAATTAAAGCTGGAAAACCTTTGTCAGTGTTATAATACTCAAACTGACATCCAATTCCCCCAGACAATAGGTACAAGTCTGCAAGCTGCTCTAATTCTTTCCAGTCTTTACATTTATTGATTCTTTTGTAGACCTGTTTCATCCAATCTATTACAAATGGCACCAGTTAAAAGTGTGAAGTTTATCACATTTGACCTGAGGCACATGAGAAACAATAGGTTCCTAGCATATGTTCCACCAATCCCAGGGTTATTTTTTAATCACGGGGGGGGGGGGGGGAATTGTCTGGGTTTTTTAAAACCAGTTTGAAGTTTTTGTCTCTATTTAAAAGATTGACATGACATGTTAATTTTTTGACTGACCTTTAATCCTTTGTGTAAAACACACACACACACAAAATCTACTTCTGATGTGAACTTAATTCAGCTGGTATGTTACCCTAGGCTTTAAATGTTTTATCAGTTTAGTTGGCTTCTATGCTGCAGTTAACTTTGATTCAAATCTTACTTTGCCATGTCTTTGAAACCTATTTTGCATATTTAAATAAAGTACATTACACATAGTGTTTGTGAGCCTGAGTGAAATATATCTTCATTGTAATTTTTTTTTGCCCCTGCATGTTAATAAAAGAAGTTCTTCTGAAGTTTTCATTTCTAATCTCTCTACAGATGTATCGGTAGAATAGGTTTACCAGAATTAACTTAATATAACATTTTTATTGTACATGGTTCTTCAGGATTATGCCTTTTCTGCATATCTTGCACTGTAAAACATACCATATAAATAATTGATAATAAACAAACAAATCCTACTTTTGCCTCTCTCTGTTCTTCCTTGAATTTAAGGCTTTGAAGTTCAGTAAATAATTTATGCTACTTATTAGAGTAGACGAATCAAACAGTATCCTTGATCCTAGTTGTTTTTTTGTCCTTGTTGTTTCTGAGGAGAATTTTTAAGTGATCTCTCTGATTGGAAGATAAATAGGATGATGGAGAAAACAGAATGATATATTGTAGCTCATGTTTCAGATACTAGATCTGCCTTTATCTCATCGTAGCAATGTCTAAACTAATTTCTATGCATCTCTGTGTATTTATAAATATATAAGCTGCAGAATTCCTGAACCATTTAAAATGGCAAAGTGTCCTTTTGGTAATAAATGTGTAAGCAATTTTTTTTAGAGTGACATCATGGGAAATTTGACTATGTTAGACCACAAGAAAAGCTCCCCCAAACAGGTTATTAAACCAACCTTCTGCAAACATAAATTCACAAAGCTTGTCTGAAAACAAAATTAAATGCATGTCAAAGACTCACCAGGGATATGAAATTGGATATAAAATGTGGGTTTGTGTAGAAATGGAGTGGAAAATTATGTAACAAATTCTGTGAACCTTTGGCTAAATAGAGAATATTTAGTCCCACTTAACCATACAGCTAGAAGGAACACCAGGAAGTGGTGTTCAAAATGTCATTTAAAAGAATTCTACATGTTCTAAATGCACCTATTGCCATACTCCGCAGAAACATTTCAAGAAAATTTGTTTTCTCTTCCAAACCTTGGGTTGCCAGCAAAACAGAGTTGCCATAAATGTAGTAACAAGACTGCACATCATAAGGCGTCAAATGAATTTCAGGGGAAGGAAAAGAGCTATGATGTTAAAACTGTGTAACTGCAGCTCATCCTCCTGCAAGAAGTGCTATTGTAAGAAGACCCAAGCAGAGGGAAATAACACAGCATAATAGTGTTGCTTGCAAATATGTAAAAAGAAGTCAGTCTGTGTTTTGCAATGCAGGTATGCAATTTTCAGGATGCAATTCATTTTTAAGTGTGAGGCTATAAATAGCTGTGAGGCAGGACTTGCAATTCACCTGTTTATTGACCTTGTTTACATTCTTTTGAGATAACAGGACAGATAAACAGTACTGGAGCAGTCTTTTTCTTCCTTTTACAATGAAAATAGAAAGTCAAACTTGAGTGGAGTTACCAATAATTTTATATATGTTTTATGTGTGTTTGTGACTCTGGAACCTTTGTATGTTACCCCTAACAGCTTTCCATCAAGTTAATGTGTCCCAACCCTGTGAAAGGTTTACCACTCCTACTCTAATGTATTTATGAATGCTCCCAAAGCCTGAGATATAGGTAACATCTTATCCTTAGATTCTAAATGCTGTGTCCAGGAAAAAGGTCCTATTTCTCTTTAGTCCAGTCACAATATGATTAGATGTCAAAATAATTATTTAAAAAAGTATACGTATCTGATTCCTACAAATAATGTGTTCAAGACTGTGTGTATTTATATTTAAGGGAACATATTCAAAATTGGAGATTTCAAATACAGCTGTCATTCTCATAAGATCTAGCATGGAACTTTGGCAAATCCATACAAAATTATGTGCTTAAATGTTGCATTTTATGCTTTCCGTCTTTGATAAATGTGTATAAAAAGTGTGAGAATGATCCCCTAATGCAGGGGTCAGCAAACTTACCGCGCCTCAGGCCGGTGTCTCCAGCGCTGATCGTGCGGCGGGCCAGAGGGCGGGGGAGCGCATGCCCATACGCATGCACACACGCTATTTCAGGCGCACTTCCGGGTTGGAGGAACACTGGAAATAGCTTGTGTGCATGTGCACGGGCCTCCTCCAACCCGGATGTGCACCGGAAATAACACTTGCGCATGCACAAATAATGCTTGCGCATGCACACAAGCTATTTCCGGTGCTCCTCTGACCCAGAAGTGGGCAGCCGTGCAGCACTGGTAAGAGTGGGCAGCGGGGGTTGCCGCGGGCCAGATAAACAAGTCCCTCGGGCCTTAGTTTGGGGACCCCTGCCCTAATGCACTGGATCATAAACTGTTATCACTACCTGTGATGGGCCTGATCCATGCCTATCTGTTGTGCTAGCTTGGCGCTTGCACAACTAAACCCAGCATTTTTACTACCTTGGCTAGCATGTGTGGTAGGACTTTCAGGTGTGGTGGTGTCTCCACAGATCTGTTCAGCCATACTGCTCATGGCTGGGGATTAGGATTTCCTTCTGAAACTGGTTACAGTGTTAATTTTTTTTTTTTTTTTGACACCTACACCCACACACCCACCACAGTAAATTCATCTACTCTCCCTAAAGGGTATCAAGATTCTTATCTACATTTTGATGCAAGCAAATGCTTGAGTTGCTTGGTTACATGCTTTCTTTTAAAAGGCCTTATGTCCAAATCAGCCCCTAAGGAAATGAGAATGTGCTCTCCCCAAGGTGCTTAATTGTTTCCGGCTTTCAGAGTGGTCTTAAAAAAATAAAAAATAAACTAGGGTTGCTTGTCTTCCTAATATAATAAAAGATAGGGTGGTGGTTTCAATTAAAAATAGTTCTTTCCATATTTTTTGTGCTTTGAGTGAGTGAGAATTTTACGTTACTTTGCTTTCAAACAACTGAACAGTTAAATGTCAAAAAGAAGAGAAAGGGGGAAGCCTTATATAGGCATTGCGGAAATATTCTCCAAGGTGGTATGTTTAAAGGAGACCAGCCTCAGCCTATTATCTTTCCAACCCTTCCAGAATTCTAATGGCACCTCTCTAATCTCTAATCTATCTGCTGCTAAACATTTACAGAGGAGTAGGAAAAACTATGCACGAACGGACATGGATGTGGGACATTATATACTTAGGTACCATAAACCTCAGCAGCGTAATTTGATTTGGAAATCTACATACATACGTCACTTTATATTGGTGCCTAAATTCTGCACTTGGAAAAAATATGAGCAATACCAAGAAAGCTTGTTTATGTGATTAAGTACTAGGAGATATATCAAGAGACCATTCTACTGCTCTGCTGTTCCTCAGCATGATGTTGACCGGTCCATCTGCTTTGTACTGAATGATAATGGGGAAATAAGATAAATAAATAAAAATTGTAGGCTTCCATGTGCACAGTGTTTCCAGGGCAGGAAGCATCTTGGGAAATAGTCTTATTTTCTGTTCCTTTTCTAGCTGTGCTGCTAGACTAGCTGTGAAGGCAGATGCTTGTATTTCTGCTTGTTTCTTACATTGATTCGTATTTATGTATGTAAGTAAAAACCTTGGAAATCTGTTTGCCAAATCATGTGGTAAATAGTCATGCTGATGACTGCAGAGTTGCTTTGGGGCTGCTGTTGTTAAGCACTTATTACAGGAATCCAACCGGGCAAATTAAGAAACCTGTGTGTTTGCTTGTTATTTCAAGACTTTTATGCTTGGCTTCTGAAGAACCCCTTACAGGACCTCATGACCTAAAAAAGGCTTGCTGTTCCTTAGTCAGGGATTGCCTTGTGAAATCTGAATCACTGACCTGGCAACAATGAAAATGATTACCTCCAAGGGAGAGTTTAGCTTTTGTTATTCTTTAATGCAGTATGTTTGAATGTCTGGTATTAAAAATGCATGTGTAAAATAACTATGCAGTGTTCAGTGCAGTGTTGTAATGGCACTTTAAGATACACTTAAGAGTGAATTTCTCTTTATTCTAGCAGATTAAAGAGTGTATTTTATATTTCACCACAATAGCTATTAACAGATTTCAAAGAATAGGGAAATGCTATCTGACATTTATGAAGACTTTAAGACATTGCAGAATTTGTCAGAATACAAATGTATTATATTAGCATTGAACATGGAAGACTTTAGAGTTTCAGGTGCAGAAATTTCAGCAAGTGTTGCTGAAATGCCCCCCCCCCCTTTGACACAGTTATTAAAGCTGCAGGATGTAGGTGTGTTACTAGGTACAGAAATACTCAGGCCCATTACAAAAATTAGCATATGCTTTATATATACAGTGGTACCTTGGTTGTTGAACAAATCGGCTCCAGTATGCTGCAAATCTGGAAGTGAGTGTTCTGGTTTGTGAATGCTTTTTGGAAGCCGAACATCCAACACGGCTTCCGATTGAGTGCAGGAAGCTCCTGCAGCCAATCGGAAGCCGCACTTTTGTTTTTGAACTATTCCGGGAGTCAAACGGACTCCCAGAACAGATTAAGTTAGACAACCAAGGTACCACTCGGGTTAAGTACTTAATTCGTTCCGGAGGTCCGTACTTAACCTGAAACTGTTCTTAACCTGAAGACCACTTTAGCTAATGGGGCCTGCTGCTGATGCTGCGCCGCCAGAGCACGATTTCTGTTCTCATCCTGAAGCAAAGTTCTTAACCTGAAGCACTATTTCTGGGTTAGTGGAGTCTGTAACCTGAAGCGTACGTAACCTGAAGCGTATGTAACCCGAGGTACCACTGTATATATATATATGTATATATATATATATATATGGAGAGAGATGCAAATTTAGCTCTCTGAGCAAATAGTATGGGTTGGGGTCTCACAAACACTATGCTATGTTGCCTGCCCAGCAGCCCTAAAAGCAAAGGTATTTTTAAAAGGGTTAGGAGGGCAGGATACCTGAGGCCAAGTGCAAAAGAGCCAGGGCTGGGCCACAAGAATGTCCCTAGGAGAAAAAAGCCATATTCTGCAAAACCTTTAAAGTTGCAGTAGCCTTGTCCTCTTTTGCACCTACTCTCCCTCCAATGGGCCTCATAGGATGGTCTCAGGGTCTGGATAGAGAACAGACGTTAGGTTGTCCCTGTCCTGATAAGGGCACAGCTAGACCACCAGCCGAAGCTGATGAAAACCTCTCCATGCCACTGAGCCACCTGAGCCTCCTCTTACTTATACATCCTTTACTTTCTTCCTTTTTGGTTTATCCAGAAGGAAGATGGAAAACTTGAACCTAATTGTTTCCTATTAGAATGACATATTGAGTCACTGTTTTTATTAATTTACCAATGAATATACCAATATATACCAATATAACTTTACCAATTTTAAACTAGTGTTAATTGAATACCTCTTTCTCTTCATGAAATCTGGCTTTCTTTTTATCCAACATTTTTCTTTCACTTTATTTTAATGAGGAGCAAACTTATTTTCTGCAATGTAATGTGTTGTGTCTCAAAACTTTCTAATGATATTTCATGTTTGTCACACATGCTCCATTTCTTCTCTCCCTCTCTCGGTTTCTGGTTCATTTCTCAGTCATTATTTAAAGCCTATTATTGTTATTGGCTCCCTGGGATGGGGCACTGGCCTTCCTTTATCTGCAAATGCATGGTTTCTGCTTATTATTTTGGAATGTACAATTTAGCTGAAGAAATATTTTACTATTGCAAAATATTACACGGATTCCAACACAGAAAAGTTGTTAGGCTAATCCTTGTGATGAATTTTGATCCTAGTGTCAGTTTTCAGTCACTAACTACAGAGAAATATGTTGCATTACAAAGTGTGGTGCTTTTAATGGCAAAGAAGGGCAAACCAATTTAAACAAACACAAACCAAAACTACAGGTACTGATGGGAAAGATCACTAGAAATTACAAACTGTGCTGTGACATAATCTGTTAGTAAATGCACACATTTTAAAATGTAAAGTGGAAACACTGATTTGTTTCATCAGCTAAAAACAGGCAGCACTATACATCTCCCAAAGATGTGAAAGAAACATGTTTATCTAATATAGGAATTATACAGAAAAAAATTGAAATTACATGCAAGAGATGTAGTAAAAAGCTAATTACCTATTGTATTTGTGCATTATCATTGCTTCTAAAATGTCTCTGGAAGAATGGAAGCTAGTGTGTCTTTGATTGAGAATGTGAGCAATGCACACTGTAGATAGAGCTGAATGACCAAAGGCTATCAAATGCTGCTTAGCCATCCAGCAGGTGGGCTGGTGCCCTCTTGTTTTGCACAAAATGCCCCCCCCCCCAGGAAACTATTTGAGATTGCATCCACATGGAAACCACACCATGGGATAAGCCCATTATTGCCCACCACAAGGGTCAGCCACTGCCATTTTATTTGCTTCTGCACTGCTGAAAATATGGTTTTCAGGAGTTTGTAGCAGCATGGCAAAAGATGTGAATGGCACATTTTATTTGCTGCCACTGTGAATTAGCATAAGACTTACATAGTCGTCTCTGAGCATACATCTCTTTTATTACACAGCTGTTTGTCCAAAGCAGTTTTGCTCTATAATTTAAAGTACTATTATGAATATTATCTAAAGCTTTTAAAGAGCTCATAGAAACTTAATAAATAATTGAATAAATTAGAGACCATTTAGTTCTTATTAAGATGCATTGGGTTTTAGATTAACATGACGCCTACATGTGGGTATACACTGTGTGATATAAAAGTTGACAACTAGATAAAATACCATATGAGAGGAGTTGTGAAGTCAAATGTTGTGTCAGGCTTTTGAAACCAGGTAACTGTTTCTTTCAAATGTATTTCATTATTTAATGGTTGTGTGAATAACAACACAACTCAAAAATACACCAAAACATCAGATATTAAAAACTTTCCAATACAATGCTGCCTTCAGATGTCTCTGGAAAGTCGTATAGTTGTTTATATCTTTGACATCTGATGGGAAGGTTTTCCACTGGGCGGGGGGCCACTACTAAGAAAGGGATTGAGATGGCATTGCTGCTTCAGGAATACAGAGCCAAGGCCATTTAGGGCTTTAAAGGTCAACATCAACACTTTGAAACTACTGGTGACTTCGAAAGAATATTGCTATTGCTTTCAGAAAAGGATGTTTGTTTTATTGTGTTATTTATTCAAGTACTGATTTGCAAACTTCAGACTCCCTCCTTCCAGCCACCTTAATATTTCAGTTTATCATAATCCTCAGTATTCAGTTTGGTTGATGGTTGGAAGACAGATGAGAAGATCAGCCTGGGAAGATGTTATCAACCTGGGACTTCTCTTATCAAGCCTGCATTCTTAGACACTACACTAGTCCATCTCTGTCATCTTTCAGTTTGCACCCAGATGCATTTGTATTTTATACAAAGTGAAAATGTGACTAGCCTCAACACATGCATTTAACTTTCTGAGCTGTCTTTGGATGGGCTGAAATCTTAAACAGAAGTGAGAGGTTTGATATATAGTCTCTTGTATTTTCTTTCCTGTTTATTGAATTCTTCTAATACAAAGCTTTAAATATCTTTCACTTTCCTGTCCCTGAGAGACCTTTTACTTTTCACGTAATCCTTTCACAGGCATCACAGCATTTCTCCTTAAGCCACAGTGCCTTGCAGCCCATATCAAACTGTGCCTTCCAAATGCGCACACACTCCAAAGTTGCACATACATCCCATAGTCTCAGCTTTTGAATCTCCAGTCAATGAACAAATACTCATGGGAGTTACCATAGAATATAGACCAAAGTGTTTATTATTTGTTTTGTCTCATTTGTCTCAACTTTTTTCAATATCACCTTTCACTTCTTTAATGCGTACTTTCTTGCTATCAGTTTGGCAGTTTCCTCCTACAAGAAAGTGCTGGTTTAGCTAACACTTACTATTTGACCCATTCATCTATTTCCCCAGTCCTTCTACAGACTTAATCTTCATGTTTATAATTTATCTCCTGTTGAAAAATCCATATAACTGCATCCGGGTAGTGAAAACAGCACAGTGAGCGATTTGGTGCACAAGGCTCAAGAAGCTCAAACTTTCAGTTTCCTAGCCCTTTACTTCTAGCTGAGAATACAGCACAGCAAGATACAACTTCCTAGGTCATGACTGTTTCTCTTAAAGGAGTCATGGACCAGATATTAACAAACATGGATAAGAAAAAGCAGACTCTATGTATTTGACTCATACAAGGTTACTCTGAAGTAATACTAGAAATAGTTCACATTGAATAGAATGTGCAAGAAGCTCCTACCTATACACTAACACACACCAGAAAGTTCTAAACTTTCTATGGACTAAACCAGACATGGCCAAACTTGGCCCTCCAGATGTTTTGGGACTACACTTCCCATCATCCCTGACCACTGGTCCTGTTAGCTAGGGATGATGGGAGCTGTAGTCCCAAAACATGTGGAGGGCCAAGTTTGGCCATGCCTGGACTAAACACAGATGGAGAATTCATAAGGCATACTATTCTGTCAGTTTAATGAATGTTTTCACTTGCTTTTGCGTTATTTGGTAGCTTGCCAGATAATAGTTATTAATACAATAATCTCAAACTGATGCCACACTTTTCAGATGTTCCACCTCTTGCTGGAAAGGGTTTGGAGGCTTGTGAATGATTTTCTGGTTGTCTGCACGAACAGAGAGATTGGCCATAGGAGGAACAATCACAGAATAGTGCAGAATCTTCTTTCCTCATAATGTTTGGTTCCACCACAGTGCAGCTCAAGTCCCCAAATATGCTAAGCTTCCTTTCATGCTCTAGGAAATTTGCTACTGACAGAACAGTATCCATGTGTCCTGCTAGATGCTGTGGCATCCCCAGACACTCCACACAGCACCCACTCCATTTGTCTCCCAAGTGTGTGAATACATACACAGCTTTATTAAAACAAAAAAAACAAAACTTGGGTGGGTGGACTGGGTAGAAACTGAAATAGGCTTCCAGCAGCCATGTACTCTTCCCTGTCTGTCTGCAGAAAGCCTCTGAGCTCCACATGGGCCCAGAGACCGTCTTTGAAGGTAAAGAAAGGAAGAGGACAGCAAAGCTAGAGGTATCCCTGCCACTGCCTGGTAAATTTGAGGGGTGGGGAAACCATGGTGATGTTTTCACTATTATAGGGGGCGGTGCTGTTGTGCAGTTTTGGTCTATACCTAGCCTGTCCCTTTGACCTTACCCAGTTTCTCTAGTCCTTCATAATGTGTAAGTGGAGGTGTCCTATCTCCCCTCAAATTCACAAGCTGGTTGTCTGACAGAAAAGTTGAGCTAGTCCAGTAGTAACTAGCACCATGACATGTCCAGCTCACAACTTCCCCAGGTGGTAACAGCACCTTCCTTGCCAATATGCCATGCATTTGATTGGTTGGTCAGAACAACCTGTCAGTCAGAACCCACCTGGACCAAGAGGCCTTAAAATGGGAGTGTTGCCCACATTCCTTTGTCCCTCACATCAACCAAGGGGCTGTGTTGCTTGTGAGAATGACTCTACCTTTCGTTAGCATACTCCTAGACTTAGCTAGCTTTCTAAAATGTTTCTTCATTTTCTTCAAGCAAGATTCTGTCTTTTCCATTTGTCATCACTCCTGTTACTTAATATTGGGTGTTGGGACTCCTGCATGTGCTTGCCAGACTCAAAGGAGGATTTTACCCTTACATGCCTAGACTGTTTAACTTCATGGTTTGTGTGTGTAATGGTAGGATTTGACGGAAAAAATCAAGCTACCTTGGGCTTCAGTGAGACACAGGGGAAGCTAGATGCTCTCTCTGTCCCTTCATAAGTATTTGCCTTGTATCCTCAGACTTCTCTTCCTCCTGAGAATAGAGGGAACATAATGGAAGTGTGGTAGCAGTTTAGCTGACAGGGCTCTCTGGTCTACCCAGCTTTCTCAGATTGGCAGGCAGGCAGGCAGGCAGGCAAGAAAGTAAGAAAAGTAATAAAAAAAATAATTTTCTGTGGTCTGTGGGTTTCCCCCTGGATGTTCTTGGTCTGCTTTTTACCTGCTTTGTTCAATTATTGGGGATAGGAGGGATATGATACCTACATGTTGAAGGTTTGGCATTTTTAGATGGGAGTTTGCCTACCCTGTGTTTCTGCTTTGGGGATGTTTTCCTCCTCATTTTTGTGGAGTGTGTGTGCTTTGGTGTTTTGGCTGTAGTCTTTTGAGAGGTGTTTCTGAGTATCACCAGTTTTTCTTTTGTGAAATTGTTATTTTGTGGTGTCTGTGACAGTTTATTAGAATTCCAAATGTGCCCACAAGCCCCCAAAGGTTGGGGAAATCATTGCTAGGCTGCAGGTCAGCTTCATGCCCACAAACAACCCTTTTATAGCTGCTGACATTTTGCAGAGCTGAAAACCTTAAGCAAAGAGGCTTAGTTTGGCTTGCTTAGAGTATTTTGATGCTATTTGCATATCATATTGCAACTTTGGCACTAGGATACAGTATAATAGATGTAGAGGGTAGGTTGGGTTTGACTTTTGAAATAAAACTGTTTGGAAAATGCTCATTTGGAAACAGAAGGTGTCCTTGAAAAGCTCAGTAGTGAAGAATGAAGAATTAGTTATGTTAACATGGAGTCTACTGGTATTATACATTATTATATTAGAAACCAAAAGAGGGAGTTTGATTAAATACCAATTTTTATTTTTTATTTTTTTATTTTTTTTGTAAAATCCCCAAATATCTAAAAGGGGTAACAGGCTGGGAATAAGGCTATAAAACTCAGCATCACAATTGGCAATGTTACCCACTAAACTGGGCATCAAGTTTATGTTGTGGCTCTGATTGATATTCCTCGGTGCCTATTAATAAAGTTGCAAGCTGTTTAAGCCCGGTTTGGTAGACCCACTGCTTCACTTTAGGGCCTCTTGTTGATACTGTAAGATAGAGTGCAATAGAAGGTAAAAATAAAAGTTCTGTGTTTTCAGCTCTGTCCAGAAATGTGAAACCTTTTCCGCTTGGGAATCTCAAGCCACTGATGTTCTTTGCCTTTAAATCAGCACTTGGTTTTTACATGTGTTGTTAAGTTTTGATGGTCTATGAATCACTATGCAGTGATTATGGCTTTGCAAAAAGCCTTTGGAATGTTTAAATCTCTGTGTACTATAAAGTCTTCTCATATGTTTATTGGGGGGGGGGCATTTCTTAGCCTTGGAGATTTATTCTAATGCACCAGCAATGAATGTTGCAATTCCATTTTGCATTCGTTCATCTTTCTTTTACAGCTAGCTCTGTGTGATACCATGCTATTTCCACATCTCAGTAATTTGTTTGAGTTGAAGGTGCTAGGGCAAGTTTCATATGTGGAGTTGGGCAGTATTCCTAAGAACATACAGTGCCCAAGGAAGGTCCAGAAGAAGGCAGCATACTTTTGTGGATTCATGTTACATAAATAAATTCACTGCTTTTCTATTATGTAAGCCTCAAGCCAGCTAGGAGGCTAAAAATGAAATAGCTGCTGAATTGTCCACAAGGCACTGTCATTTGTCAAGATTATAGGAATGGAACTGTTCTGAGGAATAGAACCCATCAGTATCCTTTGAAGAAATGTTCTGAATGACGTGAAAATGGAATGCAAGTAACTAGAGCTGTCACTGGTTCAGGAGTGTTGTAAATGGTGTTCTCGTGATGTCTAATGAAGGACAAGGTAAGGAATTAGTTGAGCTGACAGCTCCATAGCAAATTTAGTAAAACCTGAGATGCTGCCCTTCTTTCACAGGACAAATGTGACCATCAATATGAAAGGGAAAATATGGGATTCATGAGGGTTCTTCTGTAAAATATATACTGGGTCACATATGATAGTGTGTTCACACTCTCTCTCTGCTGATCTTCCAGTTCTATTTCACTACATGAGCCCAACCAGTCAAGGGTTTTGTACCAAGTAACAATATGACAGCAAATCGGATTTGGCCTCATAGTGTGGTCATTATGGGAAAATGAAGCAACATTGTGCACATTGAAGTGGGGGAGAACAGAATGTGTCTTCGCATTGCTCAGGCAATCTGACAATGTTCTGTACCTTCTTACTTTGTGGTTTGGCAATTTAATTACCTGCTGTCCTGTTGTTGGATTACAAGAAGCATGAGACCGTTGTCTAGGCAGGGTGGGTGTTGTATGGAACATATTTCTTATAACACCTGCTCCCATGGATCCTGATTTTTGTTTTTCTTTTTATTTAGTCATTTGGCAGTATATATCTTGAATTTCACATGCTCGTTTCAAGACTTGTGAAACTGCATATACTTCGGTTGGTTGGGAGAGTGACTGGATAAATCAATTTGTGTTTCAAATGCATAATATATAAAGTATTTGGCTTCTTGCCCCATATTTGCTGATCAAGCATTGACCCTTTAATGCAACCTCTGTCAAATAGTATAATGGGTAGAAGGTAGATGACAAAAAACACCTTAAAAATTAGTTAATGGTATTTTAGAATAATCATTCCCGCAAACCTATGCACTATGATATTATGCCAGCACAGCTGTCAATCATATAGCAGATCTTATTCTTTATATGTCTAAACAGTTCTGCACTGAAATATATTTTTAAAGTTCAGAACTTTAATTTACGTAGTTCTTTTTCTAAACTATTTTGAATATATTTCTTTTAAAATTTTGTAATGTATATTATAGCAGCTCATAGTCCAGTGCAAGATTTATTTGAATGAATGAATGGAATGCAACAGAGGATGTAGAAGATTTCTTTTGGGATTTACAGTTGTGTTCAAACTTGGTGGCATACAAGAAGTTGGTTTGATGAACAAAAGCAGTCAGTCTCATATATCTTGACTGTTGAACTGCTCAGGGTCCTGACAGCTGGATCACTTACTGACCCTTTTCTTCATGCAATCTCTTCAGGGATCAAACAGAGTACTGCTATACTGAGCATTTTCCAAATGCAGGAGGACTGAACTGGAGACAGTATCATCTTAGATTGATGGCTAGATTGATAGTAAAAAGCACAAAAGGTTCAAGCCCCTCAGTAGCATGAAATCATCTAACAGGTAGACATATTTGCTTATAAACTGAAAAAGTAAGTAATAATAGTGTTTCATGATTACATTATATGGTATTTTATGATTACAAAATAGCTAGCAGATGGCAGAGTATACATTTTGCTTGTTTACCACAATGATGGATAACAGTGATTGAAAAAATATTTTTTATCTTTATTTGATGAACAGTAGTGGACAAGCCATTTGCAATATGAGTCAACAATAATTTATATGTATTTAGGGCTTTTAGAGTAATCTGTAATTTTCCCTTCCCCATCTTTTTTTAGAGAGAACCTTCTCTTTGTGTGCGTGCTTATAATTCAGATTTGTATATGTGTGTTTCTGTTGTGAAACATTTAATGCCCTTCATTTTAAGGGAGATAGATACCATATTTTCAAGTTTTTAAAAAAAGAATCATCAGTTTTTATAAGAATCAGTTGGAGCCTATGTACTATTTTTCTGCTTTTTGCTGGTGTAGAAATGTTTGAGAGTACATGTCATTTTTCTCTTATTTCAAGCCACTTGTGTTATGTCTTCTTGCTTTCAGACTTTGCTGGTAATCAGTGTGTCTTACTTGTCACAAATTTCTTAGAAATTTTGTTCATTATTGGTCTATAATAGCACTGGCTAGATTCAAAAGCTCCTTAAATTTTAATATGCCACACCCTCACAATACTAGCTGACATAATTCTAAATTTTAATTGAAGTTTCAAACAAAATATTAATATTACACAATCGATGAAACAACATTACTGTAACGGAATACCACAGACATTTGTTGGTTATTTGTACTCCCTGATTTTAGTTAGAGCCAAAGAAATAACTGCATTTAGTTGGAAGAATGTTATTTTGTTGAAGTATGACATATACCATCTCTGTGTATGATTCCACTTTGGTAATGGGCATTCTTCTCCTCATTGTGCATAGTGCAGAAATGAAAGTGTGCTGCAAGTTCACAGGAACTACTAGACCTTCACACACACACTTTTCTGACCACGTTCTAACTGGAGAGAACCGGTCATCTCAGACACAATCATAGGTTTATCTGCATGTAGGTTAGTTCCTATTTGTTTGTTTTTTAACCCAGAAATGAAGAGCTGCTATGTTATGGTTTATCTACTGTGTTTTGGCCCAAGCGTCCCCAAAATGGTGAACAGCATGTTAATGGAGTAGTTTCTAGCAGGGGTGTGCTCTATGTGTACTTCAAAGTATGAGACGAATAAGGGTGATTCAGATAAAGTTCTCAAATTTCCAACTGGGATTGTGCTGTTAACAAGGCATTTCTGCAGATCAGGGAGTCCCTAAGCTCTGAACGGCACTGCAGCTTCAGTTCTCTGAAAAATGCATTGCAATGTTTTCCCTTCCCCAAGAAAGTAAACCAAGCTGTCTGGAGAAGTGCCTAGAGCTTGAAAGGGGAGAGGCGGGGGAATCTTTCATTTTGATGAGCAAGTCTAGCTTTTAATTGTGGTGAATTGTTTTCTGAAGCAATTTCCAATCACAGCGATTTAGGGCAGGTATGTTGGTGTAAATAACCAGATTTGTTCTGGAGAGTGGGCTGGGATGGCCTGCTTCCTTCCTAATCATTCTTTTCTCTAACAAGCAATTAAAATTAATAGCTCTTTCTTTCTTCTTCTTCATGGAGGGTACTTCCAAGAAGAGGGTGGGGGAGAGAAAAGCTCTGACTTTCCCAGTTTTGTTATAATGACGGTAAAATCATTAGCACGTTAGCCCTTATTTTCCTGAACTTTGGCAAGTTTCTTACAGAGTGGTATCTTTCTCATATCCCCAGTTTTTAGTTTGGACCCAAATAATGAATTGAATCAAAATGACATGGAGCAGATCTGAAACGGATCAGACTGCTTACAAAGGCTACAGATGAGTCTTTTGGTCACAACACATCCCTAGTTTCAGAAAGATCCAGGGACAGATGAATCCCGCATCCTTTCCAGATCAATGACATTATTTTCTGCCCACCCAGGGGGAATAGGAGAGAAAGGAGAAAGGGTAGGGCAAAGACACACATAAACCAATAACCTCTTCCCTCCATCTTATTGGCTTCAGAAATTAGTTTGTCTAGGTTCAGAATTCCAATGGATTAAGACCTATTTGCACTTGACTGTTCATAAAAACATATTTATCAGTTTACTAGCTTGGAAAATGTCTCAGTAATTGACATGTGCAATGCCACTTGCTCTCTAACCCAAAGCAGGGTCTAGATTGTCAAGAAAAATAATAATACATCTGGTAGTTATATTTCAAAATATGTAGGAAGCAAGAGTGAATTACAGTACTGAAAACATCATTGTCTTGGTCTGCCCTTTTTGGTTTATTGTTTGGCATTCACCCAGATGATTTGTATACCTCGAGGTTGCCAGTGCTGCTTTTCAGAGTGCTTTGCACATTAAATTAGATGACTCCTCTAAGAGAAAGGGACAGTAATATCTGCACATGCAGTATAGTGTTAATACTATTTCACAGTAATATAATTCTGGCTTTGTAAAACAGTTTACAATCAAGGCTGCTCCTCTTTAAAAGCCTACATTTTATGGCTCCTTTACAGTTTTTTGATAGTTCCCTTGTGGAGTAAAAAGGACTTTACTGTTTTCTATTTAAATTATTGCTTTCATTGGCTCATTTTTAATTTGATCATTTTGATTCCTATCACAGTTAACCCCCTCGCTTGAGTCACTTAGAAGTCTTTGTAATAGCAAAAAGCTTCCATTAACCCCTATCAGTGATTCCATGCAGATTATACATATGAGCCACCAAGCTGTTTCTGAAATTTGCTCCAGGGATTCTGCTTCTACATATTTGCCAAATTAATTATTATGTGAGATGGCATTAATATTGATCAAATTTCAAAAATGAATGGTATAAATTAACCCATGGATTGTAACACTCAAGTCACCATGAAGTATCTTCAGAATCCCATTGGTAGTATTATTTCATATGAATTCTCAAACAAGAAAACAAACCAATAGGAAAAATGAGGAAAGGGGCAGTGGCACAGTGGTGCAATGTGCATGATTTTAGTATTGTTTGTACAATATAATTCTGTCCTTCAGCCTCTTAACAACATATGGAGGACTCAACCAAATACATAGTTTGGTTCAAGCTTCAAGGTTAGGGCCTTTCATATTAGAAAGCAGATACATAACACTGTTAGTGTATGAAAAATGTTATTACAGAATTACTGCTTTCTTATACAATGTGAAACAAAGTAGCCACTGTGGTGGTCTAATTATCTTGAAGAAGAAAAAGATTAGATAGATAGCCCTTCCTTCCAAAGTAACATATGGTACATTAACAAATATAAATCCATTTTTTAAGCCAAACTATTGAAGCCATAAAGTCTTTATTTGCTTGGTTGGCAACATGGTTTAACCATGACCATACTTGAATTCTAGCAGTGGCTCAAGGACAGCAATATTGTCCTGGCTTTCTGTCTTGTTCTCATGCTAACCAAAACAGAGGCAAGACATTCTTTATAAGTAGCTCCTCTTAGTATGGGAGAAGTTTTGGCACATGTATTCCCATATTAAAATAAACTTCTCACTTTTATTTATCTGAATTTCACTCATGTACAGGTGTGAGCAGCTGAGGTAGAACAGGCTCACCCTTCATCTTGGAGGTAAGGGGTTAAGCAGTGTCTTTTTTTGTACTACAGTTCTGGAGAAAGGACTATTTAGGAGTGAAGCTGAAGGTCATGCTAGAAACCTTTGGTGCTGAATTACTTATACAGATCTAACCTTATTCCATGCTCAGTGTAATTCAACTTTTTTCTTTCTACTACTGTATCCCGGGGAAGCCTGTTTAAATGAAGTTCCAAGTTTATAGAACCTATGCATGGAAGGTAGAGGAGCATGATGCTCTATACCTGCCTCATAGAGTAATCTGTCATGACTCCAGGCCCCTTCCATTGGATGTAATGTTTGTATTTGATGGGTAACTTCCAACATCTGAGTTCCAAGCCATGCAATTGCTGGTTGGATGTTTTGTGACATGTTTTGCTGGAAGTTACATAGCTAAGCCCTTTGCATATGTTGTTGCCAACAAAAGGATGTGAACAGATGTGGGGGAGAGGCACAACTGTGCTCCCTAACTCAAATAGTAATCAGGTTATTAGGGGAATTATATTTGGAAAATAAATATAATTGGAAAATAAAAGGAAGTATAGTTTTTACAGTATAGTTTTTTACAGTGCACAAATATTTTCCATGGTATCTTTATCTCATATCAGTTCTTTAAAGTAGTCTCCCAGGGGGTTAGTTTTCAAAGCATGTGTCAGGATTTCTCTGTAATAGAAGCTTGGTTTCTGAACTCTCCATTTACATACACATTCCATGGCTGTGTATAGTAATTAAATATGCCAGTTTCTGTAAAATGAAACTTGATTCTGCACTCTTGTTTTATACACAGAATGTAAAATTAAGACTGTTTTACGTTGTTGAGGATAATGATTTGAGAAAAATGATGCTTCGGTGTAGCATGTGATATTGGAGATTTCAGTGCACAAAACAAACAATGCAATAATGTTTTATTACACAAATGTTTATAGGAGAGATGATATGTAGGTTCTACATTTTGTTGAGATTGCTTTAGGCATAAAGTGAGGTGAATTAGTAACTTGCAGAAGGATTGATACACTGCTTCACTGCTTGCACTCATTCAAATGCGTTTTCTCATCCTGAACCTGAAAACCTGAGTTTATGTATGTACCTTAAACATAGTGTAATCTAGAGCACTTGTGCAATATCAAATAATATATTAACACCAGCACAGCAATATGTACCTTCTGAGCTAAATATTCAGACCAGCTTGTTAGCAATCCAAAAGTCAGTATGGTGTAATGGGTGGAATGTTGGACTTGGACCAGGGAAGTAAACTAAGCTGTATTAGCATGTTAATGAACAATTAACATACTCTTCAATTCCTGTGCTAGAAAATGTGTTCTGTGGTGTTAAGGGACCTCTTCCTTTAGTTATTTGCTTAGGGTGAGTTCACACATGAATGACCATCACCAGCGAATGCAGTATCAGTAGAAGACTTCCATGTCTAAAACATTAACAACAGAACAAACACAATGGCCAGAACTTAATTATTTTGATATGAAGCAAGGTGTTCATTAATGTGTGATACATAAGATGTGAATCTATGTGTTAGTCAGTAGTTAGGAAATACATTTTTTAAAAGATAAAGCTGACAACACCTTTTTTATTTTTTTGCCTGTTCATGGATTAATTGCACCCGAAAAGCTTGCAGTCATTAATTCATTAATAAAGTAGTCATCTTACAAAAGTTTCTTTAATAATTAGTTTCAGTTTAATTTTGTATATAGTCTACTTTTTCCATCGCAGTTTACATTTCATCTCTGTTTTATGAACTGAGATAAAATTGTAGTCCCATAGTTCTTACTTAGTTTTACTTTCCTCTCAGATTTCTTTTTGCAAAATCAGATGACTTTTTCATTTCATTTCATTTAAATTATCAGTATTTTGAGTAAGAAATGAAATTCTAAAATTAAAAGTGGACTATTGAGCTGGAAGGCAACTTCAAAGCTAGAAAAAAATAGAGTAATGGATATTTCACAACAAAAATTCTAGTTTTTGAAGCCCAAATCACTCCACTTCAAAATATACCTGAACCTTCTTCCTTTTTGCCCCTTTAGCATTAGTCTTATTTCCACCTTATGAAATGAGCAACTGGATTAGTTTAGATCAGTTACGCTTTCTTGGAGAGGCTTGAGGGAGAATTGGAAATGCATCCACTATATCTCTTGTGTAAATTAGGTTTTTGATCGTTTTGATGAGGGATAATTGCTTAAACATGACAGTTAATTTGTGTTTTGTATTCCTGCATAGAAGCTTCAGAGAAGTATGTTATCCTGGATATTGCTGACTTTAGTTTAAATTTTCTTGACTTTATACTACTAGAGGCACTATATCTAACTACAGGAGCTTCCATGTTTTACAGTGCACTAATGCAGCCATCTGTGAGGAGAAATAGTTTTCCATTTTTTAAAAAAGTGTGATTGATAGGAATGATCCACCAAAGTTTTCAGCACTATACCTCCCACTGAAGTCAATGGAATTTAAAAGTACGGTACTGAACTTTGACTGGCTCATTCTCAATTATGTGTGTGCGTGTGTGTGACATCCAGAGTCATGTGAGCAAACTTCCACTCACACAGCAGGGCTGCAGGGGGAAGAAAGTTGCTTTAGCATTGATATCCATTTTGCGGCTCAAAGGACAGTCCCTTAGACCTTTCTGAATCTTTGCCATAGGTGTAAAGTAGAGTCTTTCTTTTTAATCCAGTTTTTATATGCTTTTAAACAATATATTTTAAATAATAGTGTTAGCTGTTCATTCCATATTGCTTTCCTGTAAATTATCACAATGGTAATTGTAAAAGATATAATTTGGAACTTAGATCAAAAGCATAGAGTATGTGACTGCTAAATCTTCATAGAACATCAAGCCTGTCTGGGCACACTTTACTGTAGTGTTACAGCCTAATTCTTACCTGTCTTTGGGATAATAAGTGAAGGATCTGGGAAACAAATTATAGCAAGCCCAAGTATTTTGTTCCCAGGAAAGCCCAACCAAAAGCTTTCCTTTGCAGCAGTTTGCGTACAAACAGTTCATTTGAGGTGGAGATGGAAGTGTAGTATGCTGCTTTTATATATATATATATATATATATATATATATATATATATATATATATACACACATACATACATACATACATACATACACCTTTTCAGGTTCTAAATAGTCCTAGACTATGAACAGTTGTTTTATTTTTATAAAGAACTTTTTTATAAATAACTTAATTTTTTATAAATAATTTCTCAGATGCAGTTAAAATATGACTTCGTATTTCACATGCAAATTGTTTCTTTTGCATATATTCCTTGTCTCCTGATTTTAATGCCATGCTAATTTCAGTGTTAATTGCTTCACTCTTACTATGCCTACATGTCCCAGTGTGATCTACTTTTGTTTTTGCCTAATTTGCCCATTTCTTTAACAAGCAAAACATTGTGGATATAATTAAGTATGTAAGATGCTGCATTTCAAACACTGCAATCTGTATTTCAGAGACTCTAACATGTTAGCCTGAATCGCATAGCCCTCCACACTCACTGTAGGATCACTCAAATTTGCTACCAGATAATCAAGACTCCTGCCACTGGTAAAATGAAAATGAATAGTGCCTGGAGCGATTCTAATATAGTATTAGTTGTAACCCAGCTATAAAGTCCAACTTCCCTAGCCTTGACTTTATTTAGAGCACATCTAGCACATGAAACAGGAAGTGCCTGTTCCTGCTTAAAGATGGTAAAGTCTTTGCTTAATTTAAATGTAGACTAAAAAGATGCAAGTACAGCATGCAGTTAGCTGAGCTTTGTATTATTCGAGGTTAAATGCAGGCTGTTAAAAAGGCACATTAGTGTACCTCTCACTTTCCTAGCTTTAACATTTCTGGAATGCTTGAAGTATAGACACATACTGCTTCTTGAGAGACAGACTCCTGCAAATCTGTCTCCATTTACTCTTGTTAGAATTGAATCAGTACAATTGATAAGAAATGTCAGACAATAATGTGCCTGGTTAAACAGACCATCTGCTTGTTTCATAACATTAACATTTATGCTTAGTACATTTGAAGAACTGTGTTTTGGGAGCCTGGTGGTCTCTGTTGTTAGAAGTCTGTGGGGGAAAATACACTACACAATATCTCCCAAGTTGTTTTCCCCCTTTATGATTAAACTTAATTATCAGTGAAGGTTGTTCTTTTCTGTTTCCCCCCGAATCAGTTATGAAATCACTATTTTCACAGTTCCTCCGCATGAAATACTATAACCTTTAATATATTCTGCTACTGGTATTTGTATGTGCATATCATACAGAAATATGTCTGGGGTCTGTACAGAGGATCTGGAAGCTATTTGTCACATTACTGTATTATTATTTTTTTTAAATGTCTTCTTATTTAAAGAAAAAAGTAGTAGTCCTCCAGACTTAAAAAACACACACATGCACAGCAAAGCTTTATGCTTCTCATGTCACACTGTGTGAAGCAGCCTGTAGTGTAGATGATGGAGATTTAAAAAACCCCAGAGACTAACAAGGAGAAGAACGAATTGAATGGAAAGGATAAAAATCACCTCTATTCCAAATATTCTCATTTCCATCCATTTGTATTTTATTTTTCACTCTAAGCATCATCCATGCCTGGTACACAGGAAACACTTATTCACTTATTTTCTCTAGCTGTTCATTCCTTGGTGGGAAAAATTCTTCTTATTTTCACACTCTTTCCCATTCATCTGCTCTCTTCATGGCATTACTAACTTGCCTTCTTTCCCGTAGTGAGTCCTACCTTCAAGAGACTGACTTTTATTCTGGCTGATGTTGCTTACCACCCAAGCCTGAGGCCCATCCCTTGTCCCTTCAGTAGCTCATTTCACACACACACACACACACACACACACACACACACACACACCCATCACAGAATATCCTGCTTCAAGCACATCCCCATCCTGAAGACAATACATCAGATGTGGATCTCACCGGGAGCTTAGTAAGTTTGTTCCTAATTTCTGGTTGGGTCTGCCAAAACAGGGAATTGTTAAAAATCAAAAATATATGGCTTGTGAGCTGCATCACTTTGATAGGCCACAAATTGGAAAACCATTTTGATTTTTAGAGAGACTTCGAAAAACAACTACTACTTCTTCTTCTTCTTCTTCTTCTTCTTCTTCTTCTTCTTCTCCTTCTCCTTCTCCTCCTCCTCCTCCTCCTCCTCCTCCTCCTCCTCCTCTTCCATTTAGTTTTCTTTTTATTCCACCTTTCCTGTCCAAAGAAGATTGACCTTGATAGGCATGAAGATTTTGTGTTTCTTCCAGTGCAGCACAATACACAAAGCACTTCACAATAACATCAGAATGAAGTGCAATAAGATAATACATAATAAAATATGATAGCAACATTCTAAGACAACTCATTATCAATTTATTTCAGAACATTTCAGAAAAATATAAAAAATAGACTCAACACTTCAATAGGCCCACACAAAATCTCTCATTAATAAATTTAACATGACATTGGTTCTAAATAATCCACTAACAGTTCAATAATATATCAACCCAAACTAAACAACAATAAGACAATAGTATGGAGCAAACTATAAAATCTAATTTCAAACAATTCATTTCAAATCGATTTAGCAAAGCTTATAAACAGGGCAAGCTGAAGTCTGGCTGGGAAACTGTGCTGCACAGATCACACTGGCCAGTGCAGAAGGTGAGGAATAATAGTGTTTGCATGCTTGTTTTGTTTATTTGTTTGTTTGTTTGCTTGCTTGCTGTGGTACTTCTATGCTTTTTGCAGTTGAGGAGCCTAAGGATCAGGCTTTTTGAGATCCACAGGGCTTTCAGTTCAGCAGCATGTTGTCCCAAAATGCCCTGTTCCCACTAGCTGCCCTAGCAGTGTCCTGAGTGCTTGAATTGAAGTGAACCTGACTTACATCAATCATACAACCTTGGAGTGCTGAAATAATTTGCAGACCTGAAGGGCAGCACCCTCTGCATTCAGCTGGGGGTGATTAAGAGCCATTGAAAGGCTACATTCTTCCTTTCAGGGAACATATCACAGTAATGGGATACTTGGATGCATCCATTGGCCAGTGAAAAAGCAGCTTGGGAGAGATTGTTTCCTCCCTCCTTGCAGAAATAAAGAAACTGCTTTTTGACTTGGAATTGCAAAAACAAGGAGAAATGACATTCTGGCCCCATTGACCAGGCAAAAGAACAAGAGCCACCAAATTCTACTCAGGCAGAAACACTAGAAGGGAAGATCAGCCTGGTCCAAACTGGAAATCAATGCTTACAGCTTCGCGCTGCTTTTTGGCACTGAAGAACTGATAGGTTTTTTGTTTGTTTTTGCTTCTGCTCCCCTTCCATTGTGCATGTTGTTCTCCCTACCCCTCCATGAAACTCACTAGGTGATCATGGACCAGTCACTCACTCTCAGCCTAACCTACCCCAGGGACGTTATTGTGAGGATAAAATGGGGAGAAGGAGAACTGTGTATGCCACCTTGATCTTCTTGGAGGAAAGATGGAATACAGATGCAATTAATAATTATAATTATATAAAAACAGCAGGGGGCAGTGAATCGCAAGAGAGGCATCAGCAAAAATCAAGATGCGGGGAAAACTGTGAAGCCAGCCAATGCCTCTACATAGCTTCATCCTTATTTCAGACATCATGATGTATTGATATATTGCGATGTTTAGCTGGTGATGTATCATGATGTTGAAAACCAGATATTGTCCAGCCATACTGATCGCCTCTACATAGTTCCATCCTTATTTCAGATACAGTGGTACCTCTGGAAACGAATGGGATCCGTTCTGGAGCCCCGTTCGTATCTAGAAGCAAACGTAACTAGCAATGGCACATCTGCACACGCACGGGTCACTTTTCTCCGCTTCTGCGCATGTGTGTGACATCATTTTGAGCGTCTGTGCATGCGCAAGCGGCGAAACCCGGAAGTAACGCGCTCCATTACTTCTGGGTTGCCGCGGAGCGCAACTTGAACGCGCTCAACCCGAAGCACATTCAACCCGAGGTATGACTGTATTGTGATATATTGGTATATCACAATGTTTAGCTGGTGATATATCACAATGTTGAAAACCAGATATTGCCCAGCCCTAATTGTAAAGTGATTCTTTGCCAGTTAAGTTTTATTTCTGAAAAACATGGACAGTTAGAGTTAATTCATTTTTTTACTAGTTCTATTAGTCTAGAATTCAGCATAATAAATCCAGTTAGATTTTTGTAACATTTAACATTTGTTTCAAAATGTTAATTAACCTCAGCAAAAAATGTAAAGCTTTGGTTTGATGGATAGAAAGCTGGATGAGAATTGTTTGGACAAGTATTTTACTACTGAGATGCAAAGGAACTTGGCACATAGTTAATTGTTCTTTGATCAAAGACATTAATATATTCCTAAGGTACGTCTTGCCACATGGAATGCCAGTTATTGCTGATGTGTGATGGCATGTGATATTTTCAAGTAGGAAAGATCGGCAAGTCAGAAATTTTTTAAAAAATATACCACCACCTGCACTGAGGTTTTCACATATGCTTCTTTGTTAGAAATGTTGTCTTAGTAAAATGTTAATATGTCACTTCTGTAAAAAAAAAAAAAAATTATGTATGTAAAATGATACGTACTTCAGGAGCCTTAGCAGTCTGTCCCATCTGTATTGAGCTATGAAGCAACCAGTGTTTTAAATTCTCCTCCCCAAGGCATTGGACCCTGGAAGATTCTAAACATGTATCAAAAGGAGGAATGGTGCAGTTTTTATGATTCTGATTAGTTGTGGTTAGGGAGATCTACTGAGACTGGCATGCTTGCACAGGTAATGAAGATATGGGAATCAGATGTGATGTGGCACTTTTTCTGGTCTTCTGTGTTTCAGACAGAGGCAATTACGAGGCATTTACCCCAACACAGAACTGAATTCAGCGTGATGTTGTGATTTATTTAGCTAGTTAGCTGTTTGCTAGCCACATACTAAAATAAAGATGCTTATCTGCATGACTTAACAATTATGGCCCCAAAAGGAGCAGTAATACTACTGTAATGTTTTTAATACCCCAAAAGTAGGAATACTTTCGCCACCTTCTTACAGTAGCAGTACTTCATTCTCTACTGGAAACACCTATCCAGCCCTAGTAGAATGAAGTTGACTCATTTTGAATCCAAAGTGTCACAACTGAATACATCAGAATAAAATTTATTACAATATCCCAGATTGGGACTAGGGTACTTAAAGGATTTCCCTTTCCCACATGATATTGCCTGCCTACTTAGACAATTTTTGGAGGTACTGCTCAATCTGACGTCACCATTGTAGTTGATGGGAAGTTGGCCCCAGTTTATTCTACACTAGTCAGATTTTATCTGGAGTAATGTGTCTGGGTTTTGGTGACACATTTTTAGAAAGAGAAAGACAAATTGGAGAAGGTTCAGAAAGGGGCATTGGAGATGGTTGCTAGTGTAGAAAACAAGTTCCATGAGGAAAATCTAAGGAACTGGTATTTGTCACCTGGAAAAGAGAAGATGAAATTCATGACAGTACTTTTTAAAGATCTTAAGGTCTATCACATAGAAGAAAGCAAAGACTTGTTCCTTAAATTACGAATGGGTGAATTTCAGTTGAACGTTAGACAAAAGACAGTAAGATCAGTCCAACAATGAAGCCAATTATTACCTAGAGAGGTGATAGGATGTTTCTTCCTAGAGACTTTCTAGCAGAGGCTGGACAGCTGTCTGTAGGGCATTCCCTGCATTGAACAGGGAGATGGACTAGGCTCTCTGGAAGACCCTTCTAACACACATAATTCTGTGAGGCCCTTTTTGATAGCAACACCCAGACTCTGCTTCTTCCCTTATCTGATGGTGTTTCACTGTTCTTATGGGATTGAATTACAGTGGTACCTCGGGTTACATACGCTTCAGGTTACAGACCGCTAACCCAGAAATAGTACCTCGGGTTAAGAACTTTGCTGCAGGATGAGAACAGAAATCATGCTCTGGCGGCACGGTGGCAGCAGGAGGCCCCATTAGCTAAAGTGGTGCTTCAGGTTAAGAACAGTTTCAGGTTAAGAACGGACCTCCGGAACGAATTAAGTACTTAACCGGAGGTACCACTGTAATCATCCCCTTTGTTAATTTAGCAGTTTTCCTTGTAACTAGTTTTAGTACCTATTATATTGACTGAATTTTGACATGTCACTTTAGTTTGCTGGTAGCTGTATTAAGGTACTCTTTGGGATCTGAATGGTGTGATAAAGCTATTTTAATTTAAGCCTCATGCCCTCAAAGTATCTTTTGATTTTTGATTTGAGGGACAGTCGTTTTTGCACTTAGGCTTAAATTAAAAGTCCGCTGAATTTAACTTATTCATTTCACTATCTTTAAGGTCACTGTGGAAACTGAAAGTTTGTTCAACAACTGTTTAATAAGGAAATCCTGAATAACTGTGGTGGCTTGTGAAATGGTCACTTCAGAGGTGTCCTTATAAAATAAAATTTGTAAATGTTTATGAATTTTGCAAGTGACAAATTAACATCTAGATTTGGGGGAGGGGAGTGTCAACAGCTTTAATGATTATATTGGTGAACAAACATGGTCGTCTCTTAAGTTTTAACTTGTAAAGACTTCTAGACTGTATTCAGTTATAAAATATATGCTACATATTCAAATGGAAAATGAAATATAGCTCTAGAAAAAATGAGAGAGAGAGAAAGAGAGAAAGAGAGAAAGAGAGAAAGAGAGAAAGAGAGAGAGAGAGAGAGAGAGAGAGAGAGAGAGAGAACTCTTTTGGGTTATGTTATGTTGAAAGTTCCAGTTTATTACTTTAAGAAACATGTTTCTAATTAAGTATTTGAGTGACTATAAACTGTGTTTTAACATTTTACAAGTAAATGCAGACTTGTAATTTACCCAAAAGTAACTGAATACCTCCTTAATAAACCACAGAATTAACTACAGAAATAATTTGTTGCTAGGACTGGGCTTTTTTAAAAAAACAAAAACAAAAAAACTATCAGGTTGAATTGTTTGCAATTTTGTTTCTTTTTGGGATTTTTGTAATGAATGAAAAACATGTTATATCCTTAAATTTAATACACATGCTGTTAATCTCGACATCTTGGTCTGCAAAACATTCCAGGGCTGTGCTGCTTCCAAAGAATCTTTGTTCCGGCCAAATTGGGCTCAGGAGTCCTTAGTACATTTCCAAGATTTGTAACCTTTGAGCTCAAATGAGCAGGTAATGTGGATTCTCTACTGGGAACACAGCACTGACACTTGTTGTAATTTGTTGCAGCTGGTCCTTGTCCTTGCTTTCCCCCTGCATCAAGAAAATGGTGCCTTAGCAAAGAAATGCTAGTCCACCCTTTCCAAAATTTACTGTTCAAAAATTTGAGGAAACACTTTATTGCCTTTAAATAAATATTCATTCATGAATCCATGTTTCCCAGGGACAACTTTCTGAGTCTTCACTTGTTGAAAAATTACATACCGGTACTGGTTTCAAAATGTCAGGGTTTTGCCCTGTCAGTTCAGTATGTTGATTGTCTCTGTCCCCTATAATGTGTAGTCAGTGTAGTATTTTGGACTATGACTCCCATAAACCCCTGCCAGTATGGCCAATAGCCAGGGATTTTTGGAGTAGTGGTTGACAACATCTGGAGGGCAGCACATTGACTATCTCTACTGTGCAGCTTTTGGTTTGTCATTTGGGGAAAGCAATCCTTGTTCCCTTCTTAGCGTCTGAAGAGGGTGTTCAGTTAGGGAGAAGCTAGGCTAGATCAAATTTGCTCTGTTGCTAAAATGAGTTAGGGTGAGGAATGAAGAAGGTAGTGGTATTCAGGAAAGGTCCCTGCCTTGTGCCTCCTAACTGCTCACCAAACTTGACAGATATTTTCATAGTAATTAATATAAGCCAAAAGCTACTTAACTGGGCCCACATTCTTGCCATCATAGTACTAGACTTGATCATGTTAAATCACAAAAATACGAGGTTTGTTTTAAAGTTACCAAAATATTTTGTTTGAAATCTTCAGTGATTGATTATGTTACAGTACGCCTGCTCAAAATGAATTGGCTATTGTTTGGATGACAAAAGATAATCTGTCCATTTTATGATTTATTTGGTGTGTTTTTTAAATGCAGAGGGTTGCTATCATTCGGTGTTCTTTATAAAATCACTCCAAAATACTTTTAAAATGAGTAAGATGTTAATATGAGCAAAAATCATCTTAATCTCTTGGACTTGTTTTCATGAGAATACCCTGGTGACTGTGTACCAGATTTCTTCCAGGGCTCTTCAGATGCAGCTTTCGAAAAAGGATTCCTAGGCCAGTTAGGTGCAAAAATGGTTGAAATACTTGCATACTTTGGCATTTCATCAAGTCTTTAATATTTCACTAAGTTTTCAATATTAATATTATCCCCACTTAAGGTAAAGTTGCTTTCTTTTGAGCTACATTTCACTTTTCTCTCTGTTGTTGCAACCAAAAAAGTTCTCAGATTACTTCATTCATGTAAAGGTTTAGTTTATAACACTGGGCAACAATTTTTTACTTTTTGAATGTTGTCTAGATTTCTACAACTGATTTAGGGTATTTTTGCACTGCTGAATCAGGAAATGGCATCCGTTTCTCTCCATCAGGTCATGTTTACTGTAAACTGAATGGTGGGCATTGATAAAGGTAAGTACACGTAAATTGCATGTTGCTTCACCATTTTTCAAACTTCAGGGCTTGAACTTCCGTTTCTTGGAACTCTTGGAATGCTCAGCGGCGGGGAGGTCTCTCTTCAGAGTCCAACAGTAGTCAGCCATCATGACTGCGTCCCAGCAACCCTGATACCTGGTCTCCATCTCTTTCATGTCCTGATGGAATCTCTCCCCCTGCTCGTCACTTATTGAACCCAGGTTTTCAGGAAACCGGTCCATATGTGAAAATAGGTAGTGCATCTTGACGCTCATGTTGCAGCCCAGGTTTCTGAAAGCAGTCAGCATGTTGTTGACAAGTTCTGCGTAGTTTCTGGCCTTATTTTGTTACCAAGAAAGTTCTTCACTACCAGAACAAATGCCTTCCACACTTCCAGTTCCACTTCGTTCGCTGACTTTCCGAACTCTGGATCTCTGATGAGCTGGCGGATCTGAGGACCGTCAAAGATGCCAGCTTTCAACTTCTCCATGGTCAATCCTGGAAAAGCCTGCACAAGTAAGTGAAGCAGTCACCATCCTTGTCCAGAGCCTTGGTGAACTGCTTGATTAAGCCGAGCTTGATGTGCAGTGGTGGGAAGAGCGTTCTGTCTCTGTCCACCAGAGGGTCGTTGATGACATTCCTTTCTTTGCAAGGCACCAATTACTCCCGCACAGGCCAGTCCTTCTTCGTGTAATGCTGAGCACGGTCCCTACTATCCCACCTGCACAGAAAACATGGGTACTTGGTGAAGCCAGACTGTTGTCCCAACAAAAAGTTCACCATCTTCAGGTCAACACAAATAAACCACTTATGCTGATCATAACCAATTTTCTCCAGCACATACTTCACCGCTTCATAGTGCTCCTTCAGTGTAGTCGAGTGAGCCAGGGGTATAGAGGCAAACTGGTTGCCGTTGTGTAGCAGAACACATTTCAGTGATCACTTGCTGCTGTCAATGAACAGTCTCCAATCTTTGGGTTCGTACTGGAGCAGAAGCTGCGCAATATCTGCACAGTACACCAAATCCTTCTCTTCTGAGAAAAAACGGAGGTACTCTTGATGCCTGTTGCGGAGGAAGCTGATGCGAGCACTGTCAGAGAGGAGGTTTTTTCCTCCAATCTGGATGCCAACAGTTCGGCAGAGTCCTTTGACAAGCTGAGGTCGCGAACTAGATCATTCAACTCCTTTTGGGAAAATGGATGTGGAGCATCATCTTCAAGAACCACTTCTTCTTCGTCTTCATGTCCTTCAACACTGGAGGCATCTTCATTCACTAATGTCAGGAAGTTCTCCGACGATAGGCACTGGAATTTCATCACAATGAGCTACAGGACGACGTGCTGATTTAAGATCAGGATACTTGAGGCTGCTCCGGTTCTTTCTGTTGATCCCACCAATTTAAGGAGCCGCACCAATTTATGGAAGATTTCGAGGTTTTATGATTTCAAACTGATCCCTTTTCGACATAATCACCCAGAACTATCGGACCTGAATACTTCTTGTCATTAAAATAATCATTTCCAATCAAAACAATTATTTGACATGGCATTTTACCCCCAACAACTTCTTCTGAAATGCTCCACACAAGCGTACATGTGAACAAAAACGTAAAAAAACAACATGTGGCCATAGCTCAAAAACTTGACCTGATTGAGCAAAACCAATGTGATTTTTGGATTCAGCGCATCTGATTCGTCCTAAATCAACTGAAAAAATGCAGACAACAAATTTGTTGTTGACCAGTGTAATAAAGGAAGGGAAATCAAACCAAAGTATAACTTATTAGGGTAAAAGAAGCTATAATTATACGAATAGAATGAAGTATTAATTTTCCTTTTACTTCAGCTGTATCATTACGGTTCAGTAGACTTCACTCACTGTGACTATAGTAAATCCTTAAACTAATACAAAATAGAGCTTAAGAAATGCTCTCATTTTTAGAGCAATGCTCATATTTGTGGGATGCCCACCTATCCTGTTAGACTTGCTATGCAAAAATGCCTATATTAGTGTTTATTGAATAAAACAAACTTTTTACCAGCCATTGTGCAGTGAGCCCAAGCTCACGAGGGGCAGATGGCTTGAAAGCAGCAATAAAGACATGACAAGAGCTTATTATTGAAATGGCCACATCTTTAATAATTACAGATGTTAGTAGGCTTTGGCATAGGCATTGAGTACGGGGTTGCCATATGTCCTTTTTTCCCCAAGGCACTTCCTCTTTTTCATGGGTAGAGTCAGCATAGCGATCCATAGTTACAAGCAGAAGTCAGCTAATGTGTCTTCCTTTTGCTCTTCAAAATATGGCAACCCTAAATGTGTCCTGAATCAACCAGACTGATTTGTGGTTGATTACTCCACCAGGGTCAGCCCTGGGTTAAAGGATCCCCACTACAACGTGGATCAAATAAGGTGCACCCACCCAAACATCATTTGGGGAGTTCTGCGGCCTGTTTTCTGGGCCTTCATGCAAAAACTCTCCCCCTGGATCCCTTTACCGGGTTACCTTTTCCTTCAGAAAGTTGTGGCAGTTTCTATGAGGTAGGCAAAACCTCCAGACAGGCACAATTTGTCTGCAGGCAAACTCCTGCATGGTCCCAAATATGGTGACTGATAATCCCATAGCAAGTTTGTGCATGTGCATTGCCCATTTACCTTTGGGGAGGGTCAAAACATACAGGGAAGGTGGGTGGGATGTCCGTTGCAGGCCACACCACCCACTTTCATTGCAACTGGCATATATGCCATGGAGGCAGACCTGAATGGAGACAGGTGCCCCCCCAGTCTAACCCCTCCCACCTGCCTCTAATGCCCCTGCCCACCTCTCAAATTGACTGCAATTGGCCAGTTTAAATTCAGAATATTGGCAGGAAGGCTCAGCAGTCCTACAAGCAGCCAAGGCTGATGATGCAGCCAGTGGCTATGTGGGAGCAGATCTTTGTCCCCACCCTAGTTCGTCTGTTGTCACATGGGGCCGCAGTTGCTGCATCCATCAAAATGGCAAGTGGTCCTTATATTACGTTAGTTCCTTGCATATTATGTTGCATAGAGTGAACTGATATAGCAATATAAGAAATATTAATTTTATATGCATGCTGTTGGAAGATGTTACAGATGGGTAGCCGTGTTGGTCTGCCATAGTCAAAACAAAATAAAAAAATTCCTTCCAGTAGCACCTTAAAGACCAACTAAGTTAGTTCTAGGTATGAGCTTTCGTGTGCATGCACACTTCTTCAGATACACACAGTGTACACACAGTGTATCTGAAGAAGTGTGCATGCACACGAAAGCTCATACCTAGAACTAACTTAGTTGGTCTTTAAGGTGCTACTGGAAGGAATTTTTTTATTTTGTTTTGGCTGTTGGAAGAGTTTGATATGTGTACATTATGCTATGTTGTTTGAATAATTGATGATGAGATGTAGTCTCACCACAGGAATGGATTTTTAATTCAAAGGCCACTTTTAGAGATACTACTTTTTTAAAAAAAATCATATGTATATATCTTGATTAGATACTTACATAGTATCTAATTTTATTTGAAAGATTAGTACAGGTTATCACAATGAGCCAAGTTTATTTTTGTTCTGCTTCCCTAATGCAAAGACCATTCTATTAAAATATCCCTATCAGAATTTGATTTTGCAGTTTGTCAGTTCTTGAACACACCCACCCACCCCATAATGGTATCTTCTATTGTAATGTTTGATATTCTGACTAGTCCAGAAAATAGTAGCTGTGCCTAAATCCTGTTGAAGCCACTGCTCTGAGCTTACTATGTTTCAACAGGATTAAGAAACAGCTAACTTCATCTGCTGTGTATGCACGTGTGACGGAAAATAAATGAATGAATGAATATTAAGATTGGTTTTGAGTCACCTGATAGTAATCCTAGTTTAAATCCATGAATACTTGTATTTTGATGGGTGTGCTGACCTCCACAGAAAATGACTTGTTCAGAGTTCAGAGGCTGAAGACTGCAGCAGAACTCTGATGTTTCTTTAACAGTCAGCCTTAGGCTGAGCCCTATACAGCAGTTTTCTTTCAGACTGAAGTTCCTCTTTGCTCCATTGTGCAATGGTTCAGTTTGTATGTAACACTAAACTAGAGTTTATTGTGGTTTATTGTGAGCATGCAGATGACACCTACTTCTCTTCTCCCCAAGAGGGAGTGGGAGCAGCCTTGGCTTACTCTGAAGCAGAGATCACGATATGTTTTGTTCCAAACAAACCACAACTGGTAAGTCAACAGCAAACCTTGACCACAGCCAATCACAAACAAACAACCACACCCTAGGCCAACCCCAACCTCTCTCACCACAAAAGGAACACAAGTGAATAGCAGAGAACCTGCACAAGTGACACTGACACAAAACCCCACATATATATATTTTTAAAAATATTTTATTTAGGATTTTCTTGTTTTACAGAAGTGTAATGCCTCGTTTTTTTGTTTTTTCCCATGTAACATTTTTACAAATCCGTTTCATTTGTTGAGGCATTAGGGGGAGAAGAAAAGGAAAAAAAAAGGAAAAAGAAAGGGGGTAGAGGGAGGGAAGATGCATGTGGGTGGGGTCAAGTGGTGGTGTTTCTATTATGCGTAATGTATGTAGAGTTTGGTGTCAGCGTTGTTTGTGTTGTTCACTTGTGTTCCTTTGGTGGTGAGAGAGTTTGGGGTTGGCCTAGGGTGTGATTGTTTGTGATTAGCTATGGTGATCTTTGTTTTCGTGTGTGAGTGGGGTGGGTGGGTGTTTTGGATCAGGTTAGCCATATTGATTTGTATGTTGTTGGTGGATTATTGTCATTGTCCTGTTGGGCTGTGTATGTGATAAAGGGGAGCCATACCGGGGTGAAGGTGTCTTCTTCTGTTTGTCCCCGTGTCAGTTTCAGTTTATTAGTTAATTTTTCCAGTAGGGCTGTTTCCCATACTATTTGGTACCATTGGTCCATGCTTACTCCTGACAGGTCTCTCCAGTGTCTGGTTATGGTGTTTCTGGCTGCTGAAAGTAGGTGGGTTATGAGTTCTTTGTGGTGTAAATGGGCGTTGTTGTCTTGGAAGATGTTTAGTAGGGCCTGCTTGGGTGGCGAGCCAATTTGGGCTCGCCCGCAAAGGCTGATGGACCCTGATAGATTCCGTCAAGCCTTGCGGGACCTTTCTCCCCCTGGCGACTCATTGACTGAGCTTGTTGAGGCCTGGAATACCCAGCTCCTGGCAGCCATCAATGAGATCGCACCTAAGCGCCCTCTGCGACCCCGCAGAAACCGGGCTCCCTGGTTTACCGAGGAGCTCCGGAAAATGAAGCGGGACCTCAGACGGCTAGAGCGAGTATGGCGGGGTGCCCGTGACGGAGCCTCAAGAACATCTTATAGGGTTTTTATGAAAACCTATGAGATGGCAGTGAAGGCCGCTAAAAAGTCTTACTTCTCGGCCTCCATTGCATCCGCTAGCTCTCGCCCAGCGCAATTATTTAGTATAATTCGGTCTTTAACGTCCCTCGAAGGACAGCCAAATTTAAATAACAATTTGACACACAGCTGTGAGGCATTTGCGAGCTTTTTTGCGGAGAAGGTCTTGTTGCTCCGCCATGACCTCCCTGCCAATTTGGATACAATAAAGGAACTGGAGGCCCCTCGACTGTCCTCGGGTCCAGTATTGGACCACTTTGACCGGATATCCCCAGCCGATGTGGACAGACTCCTCCGAGCTGGAAAGCCCACCACATGTCCTCTCGACCCGTGCCCGTCCTGGCTGATTAGAGCGTGTCCAGACGAGGTGCGGGCCCCCCTGGGGGATATCATCAATCTGTCCCTTGGCACCGGGACATTCCCAGGGGAACTGAAGGAGGCAGTGGTGCGCCCGCTCTTAAAGAAAACATCATTAGATCCCTTAGATCTATCCAATTACCGCCCGGTTTCGAATCTTCCATTCCTGGGTAAGGTGATTGAGAGAGCGGTTGCTGAACAGCTTGGTAGGTTTCTGGATGAAACATCGGCTCTGGATCCATTCCAGTCCGGCTTCCGCGCTGGTCATGGGACTGAGACGGCTCTGGTCGCCCTAACAGATGATCTCCGCAGGCAGCTGGATCGAGGCGGGTCGGGGCTGCTGATTCTTCTAGACCTGTCAGCAGCCTTCGACATGGTCGATCACGAACTCCTGGACCACCGCCTTGCCGACGTGGGGATCCAGGGCACAGTCCTTCAATGGCTGCGCTCGTTTCTCTCCGGTCGGGGACAGAGGGTGGTGCTTGGGGGGGAATTGTCATCCCGCCACTCCTTGGTGTGTGGCGTGCCCCAGGGTGCAATACTCTCCCCAATGCTTTTTAACATCTTTATGCGCCCCCTTGCCCAGCTTGTCCGGAGTTTTGGGCTGGGCTGCCATCAGTATGCTGATGACACCCAACTCTATCTGTTGATGGACGGCCACCCGGACTCTGCCCCAGACACACTGATCAGATGCTTGGAGGCTGTGGCTGGATGGTTACGTGGGAGCCGGCTGAAGTTAAATCCTTCGAAGACAGAGGTCCTCTGGCTGGGACGGGACGACAGGGGGCTGAGGGGGCAACTCCCATCTCTTGCGGGGGTGCAATTAGTGCCAGCACCGTCCGTTAAGAGTTTGGGTGTAATCTTCGATACCTCCCTCTCTATGGAGGCGCAGATTGCAGCTATAACAAAGGCGGCATTCTTTCATCTCCGCCAAGCTAAGCAGTTGGCTCCTTACCTCTCACGCCCTGACCTAGCCACTGTGATCCACGCGACGGTCACCTCCAGACTGGATTATTGTAACTCGCTCTACGTGGGGCTGCCCTTGAGACTGACCCAGAAACTCCAGTGGGTGCAAAATGCTGCAGCGAGACTCCTTACGGGGTCTTCGCTTAGAGATCACATTCATCCGGTGCTATACCAGCTGCACTGGCTCCCGGTGGAGTACAGGATCAGGTTTAAGGTGCTGGTTTTAACCTTCAAAGCCCTATACGGCCTAGGGCCCTCGTACCTACGGGACCGCCTCTCCTGGTATGCCCCACAGAGGAACTTACGATCTTCAAATAAAAACATCTTGAAGGTCCCAAGCCACAGAGAGGTTAGGCTGGCCTCAACTAGAGCCAGGGCTTTTTCGGCTGCGGCTCCAACCTGGTGGAACGCTCTCTCACAAGAGACAAGGGCCCTGCAGGACTTGACATCTTTCCGCAGGGCCTGCAAGACAGAGCTGTTCCACCTGGCCTTTGGTCAGGGCACAGCCTGACTCCCTCCTCTGGCAATCTTTACAAAACTTTAGTTTATGGTTGCCATCAATTTTGATGTTAATTCATTTTAATCCATTTTTATAATGTTTTATAATGTTGTACTGTTTTAGTGTTGTTAGCCGCCCTGAGCCCGGCTTCGGCTGGGGAGGGCGGGATATAAATAAAATTTATTATTATTATTATTATTATTATGATATCTAATACTTGTTTAGTTACTTTACATATTTCTCGTATGGCTGTTGCCCAGAATAGTTGGATTTTGGGACACTCCCACCACATGTGGAGGTATGTGCCTGTGGAGGTGCACCCTCTCCAGCATTTTGGTGAGGTTCCTGGGCGTATTAGCGCTAGTTTCCTTGGTGTTAGGTACCACCTGTAGGTGAGTTTCAGTGTGAGTTCTTTTCTTTTCGTTGATATGGATTTAAAGGGAGGTTTAGACCACATTCTGGTCCATTGCGTGGGAAAAACCCCCACATATATTAAATAAAATAGAAATATTGCCACCCAACCCCAAGCCCACTCACCTTTCCCCCTCCACCTCTTTCCCCTTTTCTTCCTAATGTCTCAACAAATGACCTGATCTGTAAAAAATGTTACTTGGGGAAAAAAGATAGAGAGACATTGCACATACTTTTGTAAACCAAGAAAATCTTTAATAAAAATACAAAAACAAAAAACAAACAGCAAACCTTGACTTAACATTCTGGATTGTTTGGAGTCAAAAAAAGCACAATTCCCAGGTCCAACGTAATACTAAACCAAGGAATACAGTTTCCTGCTTCCACTTTCTTTAGGGGAGGAGAGAAGTAGGTGTTATCTGCATTTCATGATAACCATTTATTGTGGGTTTTTGTGATGTGCAAACATTTTCTGTTTATTTTTTATATAAAAATAGCTTTAATAGGTTGAACAATAGTGTGCTAAACTGTTCATTGGAAATATCTAATACGGTGGAGCCCAACATTACAGGTTTTTGCCTTTTGTAGCATGTAGTAAAATATGTGTACCTTGGTACTACCCTACTCTGTGTTTCTTTGGTCACCAAGAGTAGCTGGAAAAAGCACAATACCCGATAACACCAGCTATTGTATGTACTGGGTAGGTGCAGTGTATTTTTATATGAAGTATTTGCTAGCAGCTTATCAAAGAACACATTTGCAATGGCAACAAGCTGGCCTTTATTGTTACACTGTAGTCTGGCTCAACGAATACTTGATAAACACACACATTAAACACCTATATTGCACCTTACAGCAAATGTTAAAACTTTGCTCAGGCCCCTGACCAACCCTCCACCAGTTAAATCCACTTCCTTATAATATCCCCTGTAGTCTCAGAGTTCAGTAGACTGCAGAACATTGCTTCTCCTTTAAGACATTAACATATCTGTGAATAATGTTGGGTTCACCAATAGAAATCATCAATTGTATACCTGCAAAATAGTTGCAGACTAAGCTCCTGTGATTATTCAGTAGATCATTGTGACAGTTGCTGGGAATTAATGTCTCTTCTGATCACTACTATTATTACTTGCATCTGGGTAGTAAAATTAAGATTGCTTGCAACAGACAACCTGTTGATGTGTTTCACTCATCTTTAATATATTATCATCTTATGGACATGATCGATACTGCCTTGTGCTGTGAAATATAGAGCAGGGAAAACAGGATGTTCATTATCTCTCTTCCTTTTTAATGAAAAAAGAACTGTGCTCATTCTGATTCTTCTCATCTCTGAAATCATAGTTGTAAGTTTTGTAGGTCAGATTACACATGAACTACACTCCATTTGCTGATGCTGATTACACACAGCTGTTTTGGCAAGCATGTTTTGAGAGCAGCTGGATTACCCAGGTATGATTTACAATTTAATTATATATGGAGAAATTGGCATTATTTTAATGGTCATGGAGCAATTCATTGAAAATTCAAATGGCTTTAATAATATGTGTGCTACAATTCATAGTTTTATGAGCTGTTGTTTTTTAAAGAGATTATCTGTTTATAAGACAATATCTTAAGTGATCATAATTTCTGTGTGTGAAGTGTTTTACAAAATTGATTGAAATAATTTATTAAAGTAGATTGCGTGCAGTGGAACACTGATTTTTCTTACGTACCACTATACAATAGCCCAAATGTTTTGAATACAGAAAGAATGTTCAATCCATAGAATTTCCAACTAAAAGGATCTCTGATAGTAAAAGTCGGGTAGATGCTGCCTGGGGCAGTCCCGCCCCCCTCCAAAATCCTATCTTGTTAATAGACATAGGCATGGATTACATTGTATGTCGTGGTTCATTATTTTACTTATTTCTTTGGAACATATTAAGGTTCCTTATACAGACGGCGACCATTTTGTTCAGGGGTTCCATTCCTGACCTCCCCTTCCCATGCATTGGCAGAGTGTGCATAAGCCCACCCTGTTTCGCCACCACTCCATTTTCAGGCCACTTCTGGGTTGGCAGCAATGAGCATGTGCATGCAAAATGGCCGCTGCGTGTGCTCTCTAACCAGTATTGTCTACTCTGATTGAAAGTGCTATCTGATGAATATTTAGCTTACCTATCAGGTAGGTGAGGGGAGAATGGTGAATGGTATTGGTTTATTTTAAGCCCCTAACATCTTATAGAAGCCTGGAAGACAGGCCTAAGGTTGTGGGATGAATATCAAGAAACACATTTCCGTCCTGGCCATAGATTTCCACTCCAGTCTAGGAGAGTATTTGCTTTTAAAGGCCCAGACTTCTATCAGTCTGAACAAATCCTGCTACAGATTAGGTTGAGGAGAGAAAGTGCTTCCAATCGATCAATCTGCAAAGGGGGCAAAGTTCCTAACAATTTTCATCCATTACTGAGGTTTTTAATTGCATTTTATGGATATTTATATAGACTGATTTTACTGTATTTTATACAGTAAAGCTGTATATAGTATTTTATACAGTAAGCTGCCTTGATGTATTTTGTGAAAGTGCAGGTTTTACCTACTAAAACAAATAAATACATAAAACCCAAAACTGCGAAAAACAAGTTTATGATACTCTGAACCCCAGTACCCCCCTCAAAAAAAAAATCTATTCCATATTATGGCTTAATTTGGAATGCAAAGTATTTAGCAGCCATGGCATTTACTAGCATGGTGCTGAACTAGGAGTCTGCATTCACCTGCTGCCTCACAACTCCACTAAGGGCATTAGGAAGACATCCCTCTCCATCAATGGCAGAAGCCCTTTATCACCAGTGAACAGTGGCACAAATCACTGCTAGCAAATTTTCAGATTTTCTCTGAAAAATTAAAGAAACTCAACAAAAGAAAAGTGAATTTGAGATTAACGTAATACCACCTGCATTGCTGTTGTCATGAGGTGCTCTGGCTTAATGTTGTTGACGTGACCTAGCTATTTAGGCTGTTGAAGTGTTATGGAATGCTTATCGCAGTTACAACAGATGAGGAGAAAACTTTGGCAACTTAACCAGTAAGGGTTTAGGTGACTGACTGGGCTGTGTATTGTTGGTTAAAATGTGTTCAGTTGTGAAGAAAGTAGTCAGCGGTCTCTGACTGGTTGTCTGTTAAGATTGTGTGTGTGTGTGTGTGTGTGTGTGTGTGTGTGTGTATAAGGCTGTCATGTCTGAATAGTGAGAGTATATGAGTGTTCTGTGTTAATAGTATGAGTGGATGGGTGCCACTGAAATATGTGGGAGGAAGCAAGGGAGGAGTAAATGCAAACAAAAAAATTACATGTACGGAAAACAATGAAGGGTTTTTTTGAGAATTTGTCTATATTCAAATGATTTGAGGATATAAATTAGGTCATAAAAATGAGCACGAAGGAGGCTCTGTGAATAATAAAGATTACTTGCCTTGGCTGAAAAATAGCATCTATATAGCTAGTAAGTAAGTAGAGTAAGTATTACCTTTGATTGCTGTTAAGCTATACGGTGGTGTCAGAAACCTAAAAGAGCAGTTTTGTAGAACAGTTTAAATATTTTAAATTTGTATTGGTATTGCCTGATGTGTCTACATGGTTCCATATTGTACAATTTAACTGGCTAACTATCATCTTTCAAAAATGGTGAACATTAATAACTTACAATTTGTCTTCCTTGAAATAAAAGTATTTATTATGTATTTGCTATTTGAGAGAAGTTAGAATATATACATTGGGTGGGTGTTTCCAAATAATGCTTAATCTGAACAAAGCCTTTAAATGAAAACATTATTGAACACCATGGTATATTGTTTATTTCATTGGTTGATGAAAACCTCCTTATTCTGTATGATACGTCATCTTCAGCGGAAAATGTAAAGCAGAACGTGTGTGAATACTGCCCATTATTCCATGTACTTTGCCATCACAAAATTAAAGATTGAATGACAGGAGTTTGTAGTTTTTTCCTAAACAAGCTCAAAAGGGCTTGTTCACAAGTTTAGCTTCTGATAACCAGGTGACTGTAGTGTTAGTGTTTATTTTAATATACCATATGTAAGTCATGCTGTTGCTATGAAACCAGACAGTCTTCCATTGATGCAATATGTGGACTGACATCTGTCAGATTTTCCACCCAATGAAATGTGGTCCCATTATGTTTTAATTATTTGAAATATATTTTGAAGCCTGAATGCTGATACTGTATTCCTAAGCCCTGAAACATGTCATCTTATTGTGCCCTTATTTCCTATACGTTAAGCTAAATAGACTAACTGCAGTTAAGAGCCTGTCAGGGAATGTATGTCAAACACTAGGGGTATCATGCAATCAGACTGGTGTCAGGGTGGAAAAGTCAGTGGCTGGGAGGGTGGAGGAGGCTGACCTTGTTCTCTCAACATTGCCTTTACACTGAATGGAACAGATGAGATTCTGAATTATTCACAACACTGAAAGCTTATAATTGTTAGCATTGGTGGCAGCAACGGAGCATAGAGACAGATTTTTGTTGTTGTCAAAATGTCTGACCTGGTAACACTTCAAAGGCTTTCCTTCACAAAACTGTCTTTAAGAATTTAGTTTCCTTCCCCCCTCAAAAGGGTTTCATATGTAGGATTATTTCCATTCTTGTTTCCTGTAGGAATCTGGGTCAAAGAGGTTCAAGTTGAGATTTAGCACTGATTTTAAGAAACTCAATAATGGAACAAAAGAGGGTTTTTTTAAGGCTTTGTTGTCTGGGCAGGTAATTTTTTCCAAGGGTATTGCACAATGCATAAAACAAACATTTGATATCATAATAGTGGTTTGGTTTTCTTATTAATAAATTGAAAGGGCTTTTTTCAGTAAAGCATTTCTTTGAATTTTGTAACACAGAGGTAAATACAACATATTTCAACATTTTCCAGTCGAACTCCTCCTCCTGCCTGCCTCCCACCTTCCTGTTCCATAAGAGGAGTCAATGCTTAGTTGGTTTAATTGGGATGAAGCCTTATCTAGAATGGGAAAAATGAAATAAATTATCAATAATCATTAAAAAGTTTTACTCAACCATGCTGTTCTGTAAAGTCAATTCATTTTACTTGTGTTTATGCTGGACATATTTATAAGATATTGTCTTCTGTCTGTGAAGTAGATTACAGTAGATTACATTTGCTTTACCTGCCTTTGGATACTAGATTGCTACAGTTTATTTATAGTAGTATAAATGCAACCGTCAGAATACTCTCTAAAGGATGTGACTATCCATACATTAAGATCTTCAGAAGATGGTGTTTTCACTGTTTGAGGCTAGGCAGATTACGACCACAGAGAGTGAAGGTCCTCTCATTGGTGGCATCCCATTATAAAATACTCTCCACAGACAGACACCTGTCTTCTTGTCTTTTGGTGCCAGGAAGTCTTTCTGCCCTGCCCCTGGGCCTTTTGGAAATATATAGTTTTTATCTATCTTGAAAACCTTGCTGCCTTTTTTGTTTCATGACTGCTTAGAACTGTTTTGTTTGTATTTTAATCAATGTAAACTGTGTTTTTTTAGTAAAAAATAAACAAGCAATCTATTAAAAGCAGAAGATGGTCTGCTTTTTCACTATCAGTATCAAACCTGATTATTATTTGAAAGTACAGTGGTACCTTGGGTTACAAACACCTCGGGTTAACAGACACTTCGGGTTATATACTCCGCTAACCCGGAAGTAGTACCTCGGGGTAAGAACTTGACTTCAGCATGAGAACAGAAATCACGCCGCTGCAGCAGCAGGAGGCCCCATTAGCTAAAGTGGTACCTCAGGTCAAGAACGGTTTCAGGTTAAGAACGGACCTCCGGGATGAATTAAGTTCGTAACCAGAGGTGCCACTGTAAAAAGGGGTGTGGGTATGGGTGTAAATCCTCATTTGTAGGTTTTGTTCTTGGTTGTAGTTGAGGAAGGAAAGTTTTGGTTCAGGCATAGGCAAACTCGGCCCTCCAGATGTTTTGGGACTACAACTCCCATCATCCCTGACCACTGGTCCTGTTAGCTAGGGATGGTGGGAGTTGTAGTCCCAAAACATCTGGAGGGCCGAGTTTGCCTATGCCTGTTTTGGTTCCATCCCAGGTTGGTATGACAAATAGTTTAGCTGCTGCTCCTTTCTAGGAGCTAGCATGCCTGCATGGTTCTGTGTGAACCAGGTATTGTAGTGAATGTTTGGGTTAAAAAATACATAACATCTCCATTTTATTACAGTCATACCTTGGGTTAAAGTAGCTTCGGGATGAATATTTTCAGGTTGCGCTCCACAGCAACCCGGAAGTAACAGAGCGCATTACTTCTGAGTTTCGCCGCTCACGCATGCTCAGATGTTCAAAATGACATCACGTGCATGCACAGAAGCGGCAAGATGCGCAGTTGCGTGTTACGTTCGCTTCAGGATGCAAACAGGGCTCCTGAATGGATCCCGTTCACATCCAGAGGTACCACTGTACTTTAATTTACCTCAGTAGAATTCAAAAGATGTGTATAGCCTTTTATACTTTCAGAAGGAAGATTTGAATTGATGTTGGGTGCTATGTTCATCCTTTCTGGTCATTTTGCACCACTGCATTAGTGCATTTGGTAATGGTCACTGTGGAATAATTTTTTCTGCTCGTGTAGTTACTGTACTTTAGATAATCACAGGACTTTAGTTTCCAGATGCTTTGATTCCCTTAATGTATAAAAATATATCCAATGGAGATTCACTAGAGCAAATCAGATCACATCTGACAATGACTATACCATTTAATTCATATTAATATTTGAATTTTGGAATTACATAAAATAGAAACATTTTAAATCATATATTGGAAATACACTGATTTAATTCCTCAGTTATAATTAACTTTGCATGTCTTTTGAGACAGATTTTCCATTCATTTTATCAGGAAATTTCCACACATTGAAAGTACGAGCAATTTGTCTCAAATATCACTCGTTCGGAGTTTACAGATTTAGCAGTCAGATACAAAAAAATGAAAATGAAATTAATTAGAAATAATATAATGGAATGAATTTAAAACTGCATGATGTTACTTCAAACCTCCTCCAAAAATATGCAGTATCCAAATAGCTTTGAGAGTATAAAATGTGATTGTATTTTCACACCACACCAGCTTTATATCGTACTACTATCCGTTGGTTTTGGTGGCGCTGAGCTTAGATTCTGTGAAAGAACTGAGCTTCCCATCAGTGGGTTCCATTGTTGCTTTTGTCCATATGTCATCTTAAGACTTGCATTGCGAGATGCATGCCAACATCATTTTGAAGGGTATACACAAGCTTCTGGAGTGTTCACACAACAATAGTAAAATGAAAATCCATATAATCATTCTTACATATCCAAACACCACGTATTCTAATGCCTTTGTGTTTAAAGTGTGTGTGAGAGAGGGAGAGACTGAAAACCCCAAGTCCTCCTCAGTTGACCATATTCATCCATAGACTAGTAGAAGCCAAGCTGCAGTTTCTTGAGGCAGAAATTCTACCAGGGCTGGGAGCAAGCCACATCTGCTGGAGGAAAGTAATGTGCCTGCAGAGAGGGGATTATGAAGGAAAGAAAAAAGCAGCAGGAGGGAACTCTTTGTGTCACTTTCTACTAATCTTATCCAGTTAAACAAAAGAGCAGGATAAATAAATGAGCATGCAAGAGAGAAACTCTGTATACTTGAGAAACATTTTAAAGGACTTGATCCAAAGTTCACAATTGTATCACCATCTGAGTTGAGGTTTTTTGTTTCGTTTTGTTTTTATCTCAGAGGGTTTATTTTGTGGATATCAGCCTTCTGGAGGTAACATTCTTCACTTCCGTGCTCCCCAACAAAATTTGTTATCAATATTTTTTGTAGCCCAACTCCACAGGGTATTTTTGTACCCATGCCTGAGCTGCTACTCCCTCACCACCACCAAAAGTACCAGTTATTATTGTTTGCATTGTTTATTTATTCAGAATATTGCGTTGCTTTTTGAAGTTTTCATTATGAGATTTCTTATTTGATAAGGACCTAAAAGGTTCCTTTTTTTTTTTTTTTTTGTTTAGGAGCTGGCTGGGTAAACATAATTAGACAACCTGGGGTGTGTATGTATATGTGTGTTTGGCATATGCAAGGCAGAATAAGTGTGTAGGAAAAGGATTAAGCGCCCCCTATCACGAGTTACTTACCTGAGGGAGTTTTGTTATACAGTATAGATATCATAACCTCCTGTTCAGACTACTAATGTTGCAGAGCATCTAGGCATGTAGAATATTTTTGAGCAGCAGGATTACATTGGCTTAGAGTAGATTAACCAAAATGTGTGTTTATTGGTAAAAAGGGAGGTTCAGGTTTGTATGTAACTATGGTTCATGCAAAAGGGAAAGAAGGTTTCAGCAAACCTATTCCTCCTGCAGAGGAGAAGAAAAGAGAGAAAGTGTACTGCTTGCGCTGTTGAGTAAATCACATTTACGTACAAATATGTGGTTTGATATCCTGGTTAACTATTAAAGTTGGAATAAGCCAGAATTGCAGCCAAAATATTTAGCATTTCTTAGATGTCCGGTAGATTACACATCGTAGTAAATATTCCAGATGCATAGAATCATAGAAATGGGAGAGTTGGAACGGACCCCAAGGGTCATTAGTCCAACTGCCTGCAATGCAGGAGTCACAGCTAGTCCAGCATCCTGCTCTCACAGTGGCCAACCAGATGCCCAGGGGAAACCTACAAGCAGGACCTGAGCGCCAGAGAACTCTCCCCTGCCATGTTTTCCAGAAGCTGGTATTCAAAAGCATTACTGCCTTTTATAGAAGCAGCAGGATTGGTAACTACTGATATCCTCTAAACCAGGTTGCAGCATTAGTGACATTTTAGTTTAGAAAAAAGGCAAACGAAAGATGGCATTATATAAGTTCATAAAATTTTGCATGGCATTGAGAAAGTGGATAGAGAAAAGTCTCCCCACCCCCCAAAAAACCCCTCAAAAACACACATTCATACTTGTGGGCATCCAGTGAAGCTGATGGTTGAAAGATTTGAGGCAGAAAAAAAGAAAGTATTTTGTCATGCCACGGCATAGTTAAATTACGGAACTCACTCCCACAGAAACAATGATGGCTTCAAAAAAGGATTCGACAAATTTATGGAGTAGAGGGCTATCAATAGCCATGATTGTTATGCTCTGCCTCTACAGTTTGAGGCAACAATGCAACTTGGTACCAGTTTCTCGAAACCACAGTAGGAAAAAGTGGTGCTCACCTCCTGCTTGAGTGTTTTCTACAGGCATCTGGTCATCCACTGTGAGAACAGGATGCTGGGCTAGAAGGGCCAATGGCCTGATCCCGCAGGCTCTTCCTGTGTTCTTATGATTCAATTACATCAATCTTATACAACCTGAACTGACTACCTGGTGATTGCTAGGCTTATTTCAAGGTGCCAGTGTTAGCGTTCAAAGTTCTAATTAGTTTAGGACCCATGTACCACCTCCTTCTTCATGTTCCTTCATGGATGCCTTGATCATCATCTGAAGCCTTTCTCTGGATACCTTAACTTTGTGAGACTCAGCTGATGGCAACAAAGGCTAATGCATTCTCTGTGGTGGCAGAGGTCCTGTGGAATGCCTCGCCAAGTAAGGCACTGTATGGCAAAGACATGACTGCTCAAAAGCACCTTTGGCTGATTTGTTTAGTGCTTGGCTGTCCTGGAATTGTTACTGTGTTTTTTTAAAAAATGAGCATTATGGTATTTAATTGGGGGATTGTTTTATTTTTAGAATAATGTTATTGTATTGTGGCTTGTTAGCTGCCTTCAGTGCTTTCATTAGTAGGTGTGGGGTATACGTTTTTTAAAATTAAATAAATCTATAAATAAATTCACCAAGGAGTAAGTGCTTTTGTGAGCTGAAATAAAGATAGGTCTTTTGATCTACCTTAGCTTTCTGTTTTTGTTTCATTGTTATATTTGCTGGTATAGTTGTAAGCTTTCTGTTTTATTGTTCACATTCCTCCATTTTTATTATTCTATAGTGAACAGTAATTGTTCCCCTTTCATTTGTATTGTTTCATTTCCTTTGTTTGGCTATAGCATTTCAACATCTTTCTCCTTCACCACCATTCCTACCTGCATTTCATCCCACATATTCCTTTCAACCTTCATGAATGCGATTCTCTTTCACTCAAATGAGTCATTTCACTGCTGCTTCTCAAGCAATCCTGCCTCTAGCTGTCAATTCTCCCTTTTCTTTAAGCAAAAAGATACTGTCCTTAGACAAATCTCTCTTGTTAAAATCGAAGTCAGATTTCATTTTCACTCTCCACAAAAATATACCACAATAACCTAGCAATCAAATCCTCTTGACTAAATCCCTTCCAATCCACCCCAAACTATTATCAAATAATCCCCCAATGTCAAATCAAATGATCAGTTCTTAATGTCTTCCCTCATGTTGCTCTTCTCAGTCCGTCTCTTATAGAAATCCCTGTTCTGTTATTTGCTAGGCTGCTGGTGGTGTTTCCAAACAAATTAGTTCACAATTGGTTTCTTTAAGAAAGCATTTAACAGAATAATTCTCAAAATTATAACCCTTCAAATGGTGGAGACCACTAAAAGTTGGTGAATATTTGTGAATGATTATGATGCTTACCATCCATCCCTGTGGTTTTGCATGGTTTGTTGATGGTTACTGGTTTGCATACTGAAGCTTTCTCAACAGCTTCATAATTTTCTGAAGTACCCTTTTGAAGTGAAATCGCTTTGAAACAATACAAGAAAATCTATGATAATTTAGATTTTTTATGGCACTTGTAATGACTATATTCATTAAATATAATGTTTATTTAAAGAAAAGATATGAGAAAATCTAGTATTTGAATTTGTAGGTGCTGAACTGAACAGATAAGTACTCAGTCTTATGTAGATGCTGGATTAATTAATATTTACTACATTTTATCGTGTGTATGGGGTGTTAAGGAAAGGGTAGTACCTGTGGTGGGAGACATGTTGTGCTCTTTCTGGGGTAGTCTGTCCACCTTTGGTCCCCACCCTGCACTCAGTTCTTACCTGTGGCTCCTAGAAGCTGTCAGCATGTGACAGCAGCCTCACCTTGAACGTATTTGACTGGCTGACTAATCCAAGTGAGGGTAACCAATAGGTCTCAAACCCTCAATGAGTTAGAGACTTCCCCCAAATGACAGACAAGCTCTGGTGGATTGAGCAGACGAGACCAATAGTGAGTCCAATGGTCAAGAAGGCAGTTTCTGCCCATGCTGTAGAGGGAAGTGAGGAGCAGAAGGGGCTCATCAACCTGGGAAGGCAGCTCATCTAGGAGAAGGAAGACCTGATCATAAACCTCAGTTGCCTTGCAGGATATATTCAGTAGAAGTCACGGCTAAAGAGTGACCCTACACAAATCCAGAGTGGAGTCTGGATGGTGGAGTCTGGACAGTTGGATGGTGTCTTGTCTGCCTCCTTCCGGCAACTCCCACAGCCTAGCTGGTGCCAAACGTATTGCTCTCTGCTTTCCTTTGGACCACATCAGCGACGCTGGCCGGGGTGGGTGGGTCCTGTCATCTGGGCAGCCCAGGACCTCCATACGCACTGCCCAGGCATGCACTCACCCTCAGAGGCATACTTCATTGTCTTGCAAGACAGACAGATGCCAACAACAGCTACATTTTTGGGGACAGCTGATGTTTTGAAATTAACTTGCATGCAACCTTTTCTCTTAGAAAAACGTGATTTCTATAAATTCTTAGTATAGATATAAATTTCTACAAATTTATTTACATTCCTTTAGCTCAGTGTGTTGTAGCAACCAAACCAAGGCTTTGCTTAGTGTGGTAGTGGGATTGTGGTTTAAGTTATCTCCTCCTTACAAGGCAAACTGAATTTTGTTCAAAGTAAACAAAGTTGAGACAAGCCAAGTGCACCTGATGATGATGATGATGATGATGATGATGATGATGTTATTTATACCCTGCCTTTTCCCCTGACAGAACTCAAGGCAGTATATTCCTCCTCCTGGTTGAAGGCCCACTTAATTAGGTCTAGGAAAGGAGACAAGCTGTGGGTTTCTCCCAATAAATTTTGCTTTTTCATGAAGTATAGATATTTGATGTCATTAGAATAATTTTCCTCAAGAAGGAAATGTTATAAACCAATGAAAAGATATAAGCTAACTTAGACAGTCACCCTCCTTGCTGAATGTCAGGTGCATGGCAAATGCTTCTTATTTCAGCAAGCAATTTAAGGTAGATTTCTGTTTTATGATTAATTATTCTTCTCTGTATGTTTTCTGCATGATTTTTTTATGCACACTGTTTAGAAATTCTGAATATGAAGGTGTATGTAAATCCCTTCAGTAAATAAAGTTCTCAGTGGGGATTATGAAACTAGTAGCCCAAGGCCCAAAGAATCTTGTTCCATCAGTTCCTGTGGAGTCCCCTTTGCTGACTTCCTCTGTTCCTCTGACTCAAAAGGGTAAGTGGGGGGAGAGGTAGGAGAAGAAGGGATACCTATTCTGAGTGCCAGCAAGCCTTCTGTGAAATTTAGTACAGTACTTGTTAAAGATCAAGCCCATTTGGTGAACAGCTTTACACCCTAGCCACCTGTGCATTTTGCAGCACTGGAAAATAAGAGAAAACAGATCATGTGCTATTTTGTATTTGATTAATCTTAAAATATAGGGGTTGTTGATGGCTTGGAGAGAGTTTTGGCTTTGGTCTCGTGACAGGGCTTCTTTATTCAGAATACCGGCTTCAGAATCATACTTGGCTATTTTGTACATGAAGACAGTCTTCTGATATTTAAGATTCTAGATATGATGACCCGAAATATCCATGTATTAAGAGTCATCAGTTTGACTAATGGTAGACCATAGCTACAGATCATCTTAAGCACCTCTTCAGAGCATCATTTTTCCAGCTCAGTTGATTTTTGACATATCTCACTTTATCAGTCACTGAAGTGGAAATTCCATCACTCTTCTATGTGTTTTGAATTTTTCTTGTGTTTATTTGTAATAGGTTTTATGGATGATTAGTTATGTGAATTGTGTCCTTTTTTTGTGGAACTGGCCAGTTCTTAATTCCCGTGCCACCATGTAAAACTCCAGTTTTTATTTAAGCTTTTCGTGTTAGCATAGTTGTACTGGTTTATTATTTGCCCTTTTTTATATGTGAAAATATAGTCTGTTGTTGAGAGAATGTTAATATTATTTTATATATATATATATATATATATATATATATATATATATATATAAATATAAATATATATCCAGGAGGTTATTGCCTAATAATTAATAAATTCACAAAAGAATAAGCTTAAAAGACTAATAGTATGCAATATTATGTCTTCTGTTCCTAAGACTATTTTGACTTCTGATGACTTAATTTACCACTTTAAAGTTTTATAGATCTCTTCCTATATAAAGCAGGAAGAGACTGGCAACAGAGCAGCATAAATACACACCACAAAGTTCTGTTCCAATATATTTTGCTCATTATTTGCTCAAATACATTTTGAAGTTGTCAATATTCATCTGTCAGTAATTTATCTGTATAAATTTACAGAATCTGTTTCTGTTGCTTTTGAAAAAGCTTTTCAATTTCAAAATGAATGTTGGAACTGATCAGTGGCTTAATACATTATTACACAAGTGAGCAGAGACATGACATTTATCACTATATTTAGAACAGATTCCTGCAGTAGCAAAGAAATTCCATGAGCAGAACAGCCTGAAATAAGCAAGTTGCCTTGTGATGTGTTTACATTACATTCACTTTTTAATAGGGAGTTTGATTAAAAGGATTATCTGGTGTTGAGATCACCTGCCCTCTCAGATTTGGAAAAGTGATCTTATGCAGCTGTTTTTTGTTTTAAATTATTGCTCCAACCAACCAATATTTTGTTGTTTATGTGTTTATTTTGATTTTAATCTCTCTTTTTGTTTTTTGTTTGAAAGATAACTAGAGAACACCTGAAGTTTAAACACTAGCAATGTAAAACGTTCATAGCTGTGGCCAGGGGGAAAAAATCATTCAAAACCCTAAAATGTATTTTATATAATTGAGTTTTTATTTTTATTCTTTGACAGTGGTACCTCCAGTTATGAACGGGATCCATTCCGCAGGCCCGGCCGCATCCTGAAAACTTCGTAACCGGAGGTGCCCTTCTGTGCACGTGTGCAGCGCAATTGAGCGCTTCTGCGCATGTACACATTGCGAAACAGGGTTGCCGCGTTCACAACCCGAGGATTATGTTACCTGAAGGTAACGTAACCCGAGTGTTAGATAGTGGGTAGACATAGCAGACGACACAGCGATTTCTCCAAAACAGCTCTTTATTTGTAAGCTGGAACAGAACTGAACAGCAAACAGCTCAGCCGGCCTGCTTTTATAGGCAGCCGGCTATCAACATTGTAGCAACAACAACCCAGGGTTTCCCGCCTAAAGTAACTGACATGGACCTGAGTGAAAACTACGGTATATACATGATACTCCTGCTGGCCAGGGTGAGAACTTCAATACATAACACCGAGGGTCCACTGTATATTGTATTGTTGTTTTATTGCTATGGCTGATGGCTGACACAAATAAACATTCATTCATTCATTCATTCATTCATTCATTCATTCATTCATTCATGACTTCTGTTCCTTCTTTTTATTCGTAGTTTTCCCTATCAAAATGTAAAAGGAAAATGGATGGTTTATCTATGTAGCATTAATCCTTGTCATTAGACAAACTGAAATAATGAAAGGGGGCGCTGAGAAATATTTAAGGAATTAAGGCTCTTGTAAACCTAGAACGGAGTGAAAAGTTCTAGAAACAAGATGTTTTTGGAAGACAAGAGAGATATCAAACTGATCTCAGCCACTGTTAGTGAACAGAAGATATGAAGGAGATAATAGCATCCTATATAAGTGCTTGGAAAGAGGTGCTGGTTTGGTGCTCTTACAAGTCAGCAACATCATATATTAAAGGATATGCTAATTGCTGATTCTTCGTTACAAAAGATTTTAGATCCCACCTGCCAGCTATCCATTCTGCTCCAATTTCCCTTGTGAAACCTACTCCAGTTTGTGAACTATTGCTATAATCACTGTTGATTTTATCCATATGATGCATGGTTATTAACATCAATTTTGAATTTGTAATTGTGATTTACTGTAGATTTTACTTTTCTCTCTGTGTGTGGCTGTGTGTTTTTTAAGGCAGAATGTCCATACAGTATTGTTAGCTATTGCCTTCAAAATTTAGCTGGGGTTTTTTTTTAAATAAAAAAAATCTAAACCAAATGTTTTCTCTTAAAACTACACAACCTACAGAGGACATACAAAGCATGTGAAGGATGACGAGAGCATTATATGCATTAGCTGGAACTGGCATCATGTTGCCAAACCATATTAATCCTTAAGGGAACTTGGTGGGTGAAACTACTGTTCTGAAGTGAATGCTGTAATTTTCCATAGAAGTTTAAAAGGCCTGCAGGCATGCTAAAAACTTAGCTGGATATTGCAGTTAACACTCTGTAACATGACCCCAAAGCCTAATCTACATAGCAACAATTCAAATACATGTTATAATAATATATGTTTGCAGCTCTGTGGAACCAATATAGTACAGTATTGTTATTTTCCCCTCTTTGACAGCCAACCATTAAATCCACTATTTTCATCTCCTTTTCTTACCTCTAATATACTTTAATTATAGGCAGACTCTATATCAGTAAATAGAGCTGTAGGAAAAAAAATAGACTGAGGTTTCTAAAGAGATCTGAAACTTTGTACTTAACCATTAATATAATTACCGGAGTTACCTTACCTTTTAAAGCTTGGTTGTGCTTGGGGTTAGGAGCAGAGCAATCAGACTTCGTCCTAATTTAGTATAATGGAAGTTTTAAGTATCTTTCAATATTTTGGGTGGTGAAAGTCCAGTGGTTGAATACTTACATATTTCTATATATTTACATATTCTTACTCCTGAGCAGGTCCATAGCTGGTCAGTGTCTAGGTAGGAGGCCCGATGGGAACCACACATAACCTCCTTGCGTTCCATGATGGAAGAAACATGTGACATAAAAGTATAAAGAAATAAACATCATTTTATTATCTATTTTTTTACAAAACAAAACAAAACAAAACACATTTTCAGTTATTGACCCATTTTGGCCCATTACTTTTTTATTATTCATTGTAAATTGAATATGCATGGAATTTTAATCTCTGAAATGACTAATGTTAAAAAAAGAATTTAAAAAATACTGAAGAAACATCCTCTGACACAGTATTCATCTGTATGAAATGGTCCCCTCAGGTCATGACTATAGATTTAATCTTCGGAAATATTATTCTGAATTAAGCATTTCATAGAGCATCATTCACCAGGCTATTTTAATCACTGCTATTTTTCTATAAAAAGAGGTGCCGGAACTTTCCACAAACACCTCCCTTGTTCTCTCATACTGGCAATGGCACCCACCAGAGAGGTGCCAGAACTGAGTTCCTATCAAGAGCTATCAATAATACTTATCAATAATATTTCCTAGATGGCTTACAATATAAAAAGAAACAGTATACATTGTTTCAAAATACAGTTAAAACTACGAAGATCAATGAAAATAACTACCAAACAATTTATGTTGTGCTGTTATTTCATAGGAAAAATCTCTAATGAAGTATTTTAATGTTGTCATGTTTTAAAAAAAATGATTTAAATTGTTGAAATCGCTAGTTATGCAAGTTTGTTGGGGGGGTTTCACTTATCTTATGAAGATAGCCAAAGCATTTTGGTAACTCCCATTAGAACATGCTCCTCATGGTAGAGATAAGAAAGAAAATGAAAACATACTAAAGTTTGACCAAAGTTTGTTGGCACTTAAATTCACTTACCTTTCAGGTACTTTTTGGCATAAAAAATGATCATAAAGTTATAACCTCAGTTCTAAAAGTTGCATGTTATTTGTCATTGGTTTGCTCTGTAGAGAAGATACTTTGATTTCTTGATCGGAGAAAAAGGGCCTTCAATTTGAAGAAGTTCATAGTATGACAAGGTGAAAATGTCATGCAATAATGAGGCAGCATTGTGGTATTGAAAGTATTTTTTTAAAGCCAACAGTTTCAAGAAACTCCACACTAAAACGCCAGAAGCACATTTTGTTTTTCTTGACCTCCTTTGCTGATTGACAATCTCTAAGTTTCAACATTAAATACCCTTCTAAATTTAGCAGAAATTCATGCTTTGTAGTTCAACTCCTCTTTTGCAGCTTTCTAGAGGAGTGTTTGTACTGTAGTACACTGCAGAAAGCTTTTTACTATCAGACTGCCTGCCTTTCTAAATATATATTGGATGTTTGTCTTTCCACATGGAAAAGCACTCGGTTGGTTTTCTTTTCCAGGGGCAAATTTTCTACAGAGTAATTCTGTGAATTCTTAATTTACATACAGGTATACAGTGGTACCTCGGGTTAAGAACTTAATTTGTTCTGGAGGTCCATTCTTAAACTAAAACTGTTCTTAACCTGAGGTACCACTAATGGGACCTCCCACTGCTGCCGCGCCGCCGGAGCACGATTTTGGTTCTCATTCTGAAGCAAAGTTCTTAACCTGTGGTACTATTTCTGGGTTAGCGGAGTCTGTAACCTGAAGCGCCTGTAACCCGAGGTACCACTGTACATGATTTAGGGACGCGGGTGGCGCTGTGGTCTAAACCACTGAGCCTAGGGCTTGCTGATCAGAAGGTCGGTGGTTCAAATCCCCACGATGGGATGAGCTCCCGTTGTTCAGTCCCAGCTCCTGCCCACCTAGCAGTTCGAAAGCACGCCAAAGTGCAAGTAGATAAATAGGTACCGCTCCAGCGGGAAGGTAAACGGCATTTCCGTGCGCTGCTCTGGTTCACCAGAAGTGGCTTAGTCATGCTGGCCACATGACCCGGAAGCTGTCTTCGGACTAACGCCGGCTCCCTCGGCCTATAGAGCGAGATGAGCGCACAACCCCAGAGTCGTCTATGACCGGGCCTAACGGTCAGGGGTACCTTTACCTTTACCTTTATACAGTGGTACCTCGCAAGACGAATGCCTCGTAAGACGAAAAACTCACAAGACGAAAGAGTTTTTCGTTTTTTGAGTTGCTTCACAAGACGAATTTCCCTATGGGCTTGCTTCGCAAGACGAAAACGTCTTGCAAGTTTGTTTCCTTTGTCTTGCAAGTTTGTTTCCTTTTTCTTAAAACCGTGCATTCAGGGGGTGCAGTTGCGACTTGACTTCGAGGAGCAACTCATAGCATGCGGTGTGGTAGCCTTTTTTGAGGTTTTTGAAGACTGTGGTGATTTTTGAAGCTTTTCCAAAATCCGTGCTTCGCAAGACAAAAAAATCGCAAGACGAAAAAACTCGCAGAACGAATTAATTTCGTCTTGCGAGGTACCACTGTATATGATTTGCTTTTTGTCCTTCTGTCTGTCACACACTTGCCTCCCCCCCAAAAAAATTTTTTTTAGACATGTTAAGCAATGCTAGGAACATAATCAGCTTCTAATTTGAACCATATGAAACAGGATGGGTGGGGGCTCCAGGCACCTTCTTCCTTGTTTGGGAAGGAAAATTCCCAGATACCAACCACTACTCTTACCATCCCCTACATTGTTTTGTAGGGGAAAGGAAGATATCTGAGAAGGGGAAACATATGTAATGGTTTGAAATGATTCTATTGATTGTAGCCTCCACATATCTCCCTTTCAAAATACTTCCTTCTTCCTTTAAAAGGATTTTTAAAGGTATGGTTGCATACCTTCACTTTCCTACTGCAAGATCACAATATGGATAGCACTGGAAAAATGGATGGCAAGGGAAAAGAGCCTAGAATGGATACATTTAGAAGCAGCAGTGAGCTTATTGGAAACTGAGCTAGCTGAGCTGGGATGCTGAAATAATAATGGATGGAAGGAGCAGGAATGCAAACCTTGTTTCACAGAGAAGGATTTCAACAATTAAATTCAGGACAAACATGGACACTGATCTCGAAAATCTGGGAATGATATAGAAGTTGTATTAAAGATATTGGTGTTGGCAGGCTTTTCATCCCCTGGTATCAGTGCAATTCCTTCTGGAGCAGTGCATGTTTTCGATAAAAAGAAATATCATACATGTTCTATCATAGTAGTACACTGATAAGCACTGGAAATACGTTTGTATTAATACATAGGAGTTGACATTCGGGCAAGAGGTCTACACCTTCCGACATGAAGAGAAAATGCTGCTTCTTACTAGTTTTGAAATGTAACAAAATTATTTTTGTGTAACAAAATTCTTAGAAGGGTGATTTCGGTATTCACAATATGTATTTCATATATAAAACCTGAGATTCATACAGGAAAGCATTTCAGCCCTCTAGAATAGTTTTGATAAGACAAGATGATGAAAGACCTGTTCCTCTTAGACTTCTGAATCACAATATGATTGCAAATTAAATAAATGCTCCAAATCAGTTTAAGGGAGATGACTGATTAATTTGTTTGAAACAAAATGCTCTGAAGGCAATAAGTGAGCAGAAAGAAAGGAATTTTAGATTTCTTTTGTTGGACAGGAAAGAAGCACAGCTTGATATTGTGTAGTGATGAATTCTGTATTTCAGTGTAATATTCTTTTGCATAGGAACTGGCACATTCCATTGCTCAAGTTTTGTATTTTAATTAAGTGGCATATTTCAAATATCTAATACTGAAAGGAGCACTGAGGAAAAAGATATCATTAGGTTCTGCCTCCTGAAGACAAAAGGTGGGTGGGAGAAATGGCATGTTACTACAAGAAATAGCAGCCCTGTTCATGAGCTACCATCAGGTATTTAAGTTCTCAGAGGTTTCTTTATGCCTCAAGGCAAAATAGTGGCAGTCATTTGTGCAAAACCCATTTCATAAATTTTAAAATCTACAATAAATTATTATTGTGTCATAGAAACTGCTTTCTACCTGTTGAGTGAAAATTCACATAATTGATTTCTCTGTTATATTCATCATATATGTTTCTGTGCATAGGTGCCGGCTCCTAGGCTCCAGGGCACTTTCAGCCCCCTCATTACAGTTACAGATAGGTAGCCGTGTTGGTCTGCCATAGTCAAAACAAAGCCGTGTTGGTCTGCCATAGTCAAAACAAAACAAATTCCTTCCAGTAGCACCTTAAAGACCAACTAAGTCAGTTCTTGGTATGAGCTTTCGTGTGCATGCACACTTCTTCAGATACACCTTCTTCAGATACCTGCATACACACTTCTTCAGATACCCCCTCATTGTTTTTTGGGGTGAGATCCCCCTATCAGATGTTGGGTAGTGGGTGCACACCTTGCTCAAGGCTCTCAAACACAATCTTCCTTGCATGAAGAAGTTTACAAAGGGCTGTTTGAAAGTGCTCTGCTCCCTTTCAAAGTTGCAACAAATCACTGTGATGCCAGGCGATTGACAGGTGGGCATTGCCACCCACCTGCCAACTTTGGCCTGCAAGGGGTGGTGAAGATAAGGTTCTAGTGTTCTGGCCAGAAAACATTTCCCACCCCTGATGTATTCACTTGTTGGCATTAAGAGAGCATACCAGCAATTTTTGGTAGATTATACCCAGATAATACAAACCTATGTGTGTTTACTTGGAAACAAGTTGTACTTATTCAGTGGGAATAACTCCCTAGTTTAGGATTGTGGGTTTCATGCTGTAATTTTCTTTATTGGCCAAGATCTCTCAGCTAAGATGTCAGTCATCCTGTTAAATAATTACCTTTTGTTGGTCTCTCTCAAACACAGTTCAGTTACAGCTAAAAGTCAGCTTTATATAGTTTGATTAATAGTTTTGCTCCTGTTACTTACATATCTGATTATACAAATATATAAATTATATATTATCTGTTTAATCCCTTTACAGGTGGACTTAAATTGAATGTAGATCAGAATTTCAAGTAATCTGGCCTGATGTGCATACAGAAGGAATGAAGCATGGATGTGAAAGAACGCAGACCTTATTGCTCCCTGACAAAGGGCAGAAGAGACAAGGAACGGCGTTACACAAATTCTTCAACAGAAAACGATGAGTGCAGAGTTCCTACACAGAAGTCCTACAGCTCAAGTGAAACTTTGAAAGCTTTTGATCATGATTCCTCCAGATTGCTGTATGGAAACCGGGTAAAAGACTTGGTCCACCGGGAGTCAGATGAGTATAGCAGACAAGGTAGGCATACTATTCTTAAGCAGTTAACAGATACATTTGTATACCAGTATGCAGAATTCATACTTTAGGTGATCCCTTAATGTCAGTCTTATAAATGGTTCAGGAATGTTTGAAATTTCTCTCATAATACTATTGCATTTGCTTTACACTCCTTTAACAAATGGCAGGGGATTTAGACATGATCATTACTTTAAAAAATACTCTGATTTAATCTCTAAGGTTTGCTGAGAATGTCCTCTTTCCTATGTATATTCCAAATCAAATACAACAAAGGCATTTGTTGGAACATTTGTGAGATTCTTATTTTGTGGGTTAGAAATACTAACGCAATGTACTCAGTCCCTGAAAGCAACAAGCAGCACGGGCTTCAGCCTTGGTTCCTTGCCAGCCCACACAGCTGGTAAGACAACTGCAGAACTATTTTGACTTGCCATATTGTTGTGGAGCTGTTCCAAGGAAACAAATATCCTGCCTTTTCCAGTTCATTTTTGACACTGCCACTTGTGAGGTTTAAGCACCTTTACAGGAACGTATGTATATAGGCATGAGCAAATGGAACTCGTCAACATGTGAAGGTAGCCCATCTAGGAGAAGGAAAACTCTAATCCGAAACCTCTGCTGCCTTGTGGGATATCTTCAGAAGAAGGAAAGGCTAAGGAGTAAGCCCTGCGCTATCCAGAGTGGAGTCCCTAAGACAGTTGGATGGTCCCTTGTAAGCCTCCTTCTGGCAACTCCTGCATCCAAGCTGGTGTCAAATATATTGCTCTGTTTTCCTTTAGAGCACATCAGCAAGGCCAAGGGGGTGTCTTCTTGTCTGGACAGCCCAGAGCCTCCATACACACTGCCCGGCCTTCCTCCCCAAGGAGGTCACTTCGGTGCTGTTAGTGCAGCAGTTTGACTTTACCTCTGGAAGTACCTTCCATTGTCTCTTGAGATAGGTGGGTCCCAACAACAGGAACATTGACAGGCTGTGAAAAAAAGCACTTTGTGACTACTTCATTATTACAGAAGTACTTTCCCCAGAAGATTTACCGAAATATGAACTTCAACGTCTTTGGTTCAGGTTCTGTCATAAATCAGTATGGATAAACCAGGGCTAGGGAACCTGTGGCAATACAGATGTAATTTGCTGACATACAGTTGAAATACTGAGTGATTTTGGTCTTATAAAGCAGTGCATAACTTGACTGTTGGAAGAAGGCTTCAACAGAACGTATGTAAAACTTGAAATTGTCATTCTTCAGGATATTCCTGGCCTTTAGATAAATGATTTTAGACTATAATTAGGATTGATGTGGCATTACCTGAGGGTACTTTAAGATGCTTCCATTGTAGCCTGCCTCTATCTGCAATACTGCAGTGCTGTTCACTTCAGGAGGCATATAAGCATGGCAAGTTCTAGTAAATTACCACCATTCCCTTGGATGGTGTTCAGCTAATCCACGTTATTTTCTGGTCAGCCAGAGGCAACTTGATCAGAATGTCAGAAATGCTTTTGAAAAAGGACTTGCACCACTTCTCTCTATAATAAGGATAAGAATTAAATTTGTATAATTAAGCTGTCCTCTTCAAAGGATATGCAGTCATACCTTGGGTTACAGACGTTTCAGGTTGTGTTTTTTTGGGTTACGGACCCACCGAAACCCGGAAGTACCAGAACGGGTTACTTCCGGGTTTCGGCGGTCACGCATGCGCAGAAGCACTAAATCGCACTTTGTGCATGCACAGAAGCTCCAAATCGCAACCCGCTCGTGCACAGATGCGCCGCTGCGGGTTGCGAATGCTGCGGGTTGCGAATGTGCATCCTGCATGGATCACGTTTGCAACCTGAGCGTCCACTGTAAATATTGGAATTGCCTTGAATTATTTTCATGAATTATTGATTCATTAATTTTAAACTAATGTAAGAATATAAGGGCTCCTAGATTAGGCCAGTTGACAACCTAGACCAGCATCCTTTTCTCATAATGGCCAACCAGATGATTGTGGGAAACTAACAAGCTGGATTCAAGCACAATAACACTCTCCCATCATTTCATTTCCAGCAATTAGTATTCAGAAGCACTGTAAATTCAAAAGCAATTATAAATAGTTGCATTTTATTTTTAAAGAAAAATTGTGAGCTACTGTTGTATATTAATTCTCAAGGTGGCATACAGTTGAAAGTACAAAACAATACATTAACAGTCAAGAAGTAAAATAATATAAAATTACAGAAATTGTATTATGACTATTCTTGGCACCACTGAACCATTAAAGAAGCCTTAAACTAGTTGTTGAATATGCTAGAATGCCTGGACAAATTAAAAAATATATTTGCTGGCATCACGAAGAAATCAGAATGGGCTTCCAGGCAAGCTTTTTCTGGGCAGGGCATTCAAAATTAGAGATACCACGGCTGAAAATATGCTTTCTCTAACCACCAACCTGAAATGTTGGTGCGACTTGGTGAGGGTTTCCAGGAGTATAGAGTTTGGTCATGTTCATGTGGTGAAAGGGAATCTTTCAGACAGCTGGTGTAGTTTATTTATATGTTGTTTTTCTACGATTACCAATGTCTAAAGCATCTCACAATAAGCATTACAGTAATCAAAATGCAGAACGATATTTGAAAAACAAATAATTACAAATATCAAATAGATCAAAATAAGCAAAGTAAACAGTTGGATAAACATACACATAATTTCAGTGGGTAGCATTCAGCTGCATTTGACTCAAAGTAGACCCGCAGAAATTAATGGGCCTAACTTAGTCATGTTCATTCATTTTAATGCTTCTAATCTGAGTCACACTTAATATGTACCAAGTATTATATGAAATTCAGAATTAAGAATAAAATATAAATAGCTAACTTTTGTTATTTGTAGTTGCTAGTGCTGTTTTTGCTGCTTTTTCAGTGGCCACAGAAGCCACAGCAGCCAGATTTTAAATAAATTTGTTATCTTCTCACCAGCTCATCTCCTCCAAAAGGGAAAAGCTGGAGAGGTACAATGATGTTACCCCCCTCCCTGCCCAATGTATTCTGGTTTGGTGCTAAACCATGGAGAGCTCTATAGGTAACTGTCAGCATTTTGAATTTTAACTGGAAATCATTTTTGCTTTATAACAACAGTGATAGATGCTCTCTGTAGTTGGTCACAGTAAACTAGATGCCGCATTTGATGGAAACTGACCTTTCTGATAAATCTTCAAAGGCACCCTTCTATACAACATTGTAGTGGTACAGTGTAGAGATACTTAGGGCATGGACAGCAGACCATACTATCTGTGTCCGGGAGAGGCTGCAGGAGGTACACCGATCTTTGCATAACTGGTGAAAGGTACAGCTTACCATGGATGCCACTTGGGCCACCAGTGACAACACTGGATCTCTCAGCAGACACCAACAATGTGCAACCCCATCTAGGATTGTTCATTATTCAAATAACCACCTACTAACTACCCTTTTATCTAGACTGAGCTTCAGTTTGTTGACACGATACAATCCATTACTCATCCCAAAATTAAAGGAAAGTTAAAAGGAAATTTCTATGCAGCGTGGATTGCTGTTTTGAGCAAGTTCAGAAAAACCATGTATCTATAGATCTGGGACGCGGGTGGCGCTGTGGGTAAAACCTCTGCGCCTAGGACTTGCTGATCGTAATGTCGGTGGTTCGAATCCCCGTGGCGGGGTGAGCTCCCGTCGTTCGGTCCCAGCTCCTGCCCACCTAGCAGTTCGAAAGTACTCTTAAGTGCAAGTAGATAAATAGGTACCACTTTATAGCGGGAAGGTAAACGGTGTTTCCGTGTGCTGCGCTCCCGTCGTTCGGTCCCAGCACCTGCCAACCTAGCAGTTCTAAAGCACCTTCGAGTGCAAGTAGATAAATAGGGACCGCTTACCAGCGGGAAGGTAAACGGCGTTCCGTGTGCTGCGCTGGTGCTGGCTCGCCAGCTGCAGCTTCATCACGCTGGCCACGTGACCCGGAAGCGTCTTCAGACGGCGCCGGCTCCCGGCCTCTTGAGCGAGATGAGCACGCAGCTCTAGGGTAGGTCACGGGCAGGGGTACCTTTATAGATCTTCTATTGCTTTTCTTAATCAGACTCATATGTGCATTTGTAGTGCTGGATTATAATGTGTGCTTAAAGAATTAATAGGGGTATTAGTGTAATATGGTAAAAAGGTAAAGGTAGCCCTGCCCGTGCGGGCCAGTCTTGCCAGACTCTAGGGTTGTGCGCTCATCTCACTCTATAGGCCAGGAGCCAGCGCTGTCCGCAGACACTTCCAGGTCACGTGGCCAGCGTGACAAGCTGCATCTGGCGAGCCAGCACAGCACACGGAACGCCGTTTACCGTCCCGCTAGTAAGCGGTCCCTATTTATCTACTTGCACTCGAAGGTGCTTTCGAACTGCTAGGTTGGCAGGCGCTGGGACCGAACGACGGGATCGCACCCCACCGCGGGGATTCGAACCACCGACCATGCGATCGGCAAGTCCTAGACGCTGAGGTTTTACCCACAGCGCCACCCGCGTCCCCAGTGTAATATGGTAGAGAGTACTTATTTTTTCTTACTGTACCATGTTCATCACAAAAGTGTATAATTCCTTTAGCTACCAGTCAGCCAGTATACATGGGGTTTTGGCAGCTGAACTTGGAGTGAAATGGCAGTTCCTGGAGTATTATCTATAGTGGCATATGGGCCTATCCAGTTTATTTGTTGGTCTTTTAAAAGCATTTGGTCTGGCCTATTGGCTTCTTTTAATGCTTGTTGTTTTAGCAGCTGTGATTACTACTGGTAGCTTTGAGAAAGTTCAGATTACCCTTGGCATGCTTAGATAATGACAGGGTCAAGGAGCATATTTTAATAAACATAGAAGTATAAATCATTCTAGCATTTGAAGATTAACCTCTTTACATTGGGTCTTCTTCAGAAAGAGATTGCATTTGGTATACTGCAAAGAAACAAAGTACGCTGATATGTTAATAAGTAAATGTAATAATTTTTACATTAATATACAATCAGTTGGAGCTGTTGCATTTAGGTCCTGCTTTTGGGCTTCCTGCCGGTTGGTCACCAGAAGAAATAGACCTTTGGTCTGAGCCAGCAAGGCTCTTCTTCTATTCTAATTAAATACTTCTCTACATCACACAATGTAGTATGATTTTTTATTATTTTTTTAAAGTATCCAGTGTGCCACAGTACCTTGTTTGCCGGTCAAATAAAAGCTGAAGTAGGCAACTGATGAACTTCTGTTTGTATAGTATCTGATTCTGGGTGGAAATTTGGCACTATGAAATCATTACTTAAAGCTTCTTTTTGTAGTTTATACGAGCTTGTTTATTTTTTACAAAAAGTTTTAAAGATAGATGTGATGATGATAAAGAAATGTAAATTACTTTCTACTATCTAAGTATGTAAATACAATGTTCTGCTATCAAGGATAAATTATGCAAATTGATTTGCATTAATGCAATTTTATTTTGCATATTTATGATAATTCCAATATTTGAATTTTCAAAGAATTTACATTGAGGTTACAGGACAGCTAACTGCAAACCTAGTGCAATGTATTTGAAAACAAGCCCATCATCTGCTTCCATTGGTGTATTTTACATTTTTTTTTGTTCCAAATCAAAATTAAAAAAAAAAAATCAGTGAACTATAAGACTGTCTTTTTAAGGACTGCAAAAATCAAAAACATTAATCAGAACTTCAGTGTTTAATTAATGTGAATCCAAAGTTTATTACTTTTTAAATATTAGCTACTCAACATGAATCATCGGGAGAGCTATATGATTAATCTTATTCAGTTGCTATAAATGTCAACTGCAGCATGAAAAGATTTAAATTACCATGGTTTTCTTTCTTTTAAACTTTAAATGCCTGTATTTAAACACACCATTTTAACAAATCTGTCTTATCATTCTTACATACCAAATGTATATGTCCCACCTTCTTTTAAAGATTTACAGGCTGATCTCAACCACTACTTGAAAGCAAGCCCTTTTGAATTCCTACTTCCTTTGTAAGAACATTTAGGCTTACAGGCGTAAAGGCTTCTTGACTGTAAGGCTGGAGATTTGGCAAGAAACAGAAAAAAGAATAAAATGGAAAATAAAATTGTCTTCCGTTGGTTTAATTCAAAACCACAAAATGCCAGCCAGAGCAGAAGGGCCTTATTTTATGAAGATACTCAAATGCTGTGATGAGCAACTCTCCTGAGGAAGTTTCATAACTGTGGGACAGTCAGCAGCAATCTCTATATGTTGATGAAACTTTCAAGAAAGCAACCTTTGTGAATTTTAGGGTATACCACTTGTCACTTTTTTTTTTGCTTGGAACCATGGAACACCAAAGCAATTCCTGAAATTCATGATCCTCCCCGCAACTGAAGCCAAAATTTGTTCTAGTTTTGTGCCATTTGGTGCTCCAAACCCTGCATTTTGTGCCACTTTGCAAAATTTACCCCGGGTAAATTCTCTACCAAATGCAGTTTCTGCAACAGTCTTAAAAGGCTTTAATCTAACTTTGAGGTAAAGAAAGGCATTAATAAAAGTAACTAGGTCTTAAAGCTTTCCCACCTGATAGATTGTGAATGCGTTCATATCACCACTGCAACCTGGTTTGCCAAGCATTATGACCAAGGGAACTGGACTTACTGTGACAGGTGTCTTTAAAAGCCCCAGGTTACAATGTCTGCCAGCCATCCTTGCCTTAGTCTTGTCAGAATATATTTTCAGTTGTCTTTTTCATAGCCATTCCTTGATGCCCTCAGATACTATGTAAAATAATAGAGACTCCATAATGTGCAGTGGTGTGTTTGATTCTGTTTATTGAAGGCTCACTACTACCCTTTGCAATACTAGCATTAACGTGTATAAAGAGACCAAAGCAGGTTTATGTGATCTGAATTAAAATCGTAAGGACATGACTGAGGTGAATTGGTGCTTTCTTTTAAACTAAAAAGTATGGGCTTTTTAGAACTGTGTAGCTAGTAGAATAACTCTGGTAACAACTAACTGACTGCTGTCACCTTCAGCCTACATACCAACAAATTTCTTATTCCTGCTGTAAAGAGTTTACAAAATGGGCGGGGGGAGATAAAAGTGGGTTAGACTGCTTTTCATCTTCAAAGCATTTTGGAAACATAATCTAATTAATCCTCAGTACACCCCTGTGAGTTAGGCACATACGTATTTGAAAAAGAAACAGAGTTTGAGGTTTTGTTTCTAAGGGCAATTTTACAGCAACTTCTGCAGTTATATTTTCCATATCTATATATCGTACTTCCTTCGGCTAGTGTTAGCACATGATAATCCTAGTTAACTGGCATCCAAGGCAGCATTTTTGCTATTGCAGAAGATAGGAGAGGGCTTCCAGCTCTTTGGTACATGTTATGCTACTGCTGTATGAGGCAGCTCATGCTATAGTATGGAGGCAAGACGGAACAAAACAAGGGAAAGAATCTCATCAGATCCCGCCAAGGAACCAAAGGTAATGAGACAGAAGCAGAAAGGAGGTAGCAACACAACAACCCTTAACAGGTTGGAGAACCGGGCCAAAGCTGACAAAATAAAACGTTAGGAGGGTTAAATTCAACAGTAAAAATTACGCCGAGAAAAAATGAAAAAGGGAAAAGATGGAGTAATTAGAATATGCAACAGTAAGGTAAAGGTAAAGGGACCCCTGACCATTAGGTCCATTCGTGACCGACTCTGGGGTTGCGGAGCTCATCTCGCTTTATTGGCCAAGGGAGCCAGCGTACAGCTTCCGGGTCATGTGGCCAGCATGACTAAGCCGCTTCTGGCGAACCAGAGCAGCGCATGGAAACACCGTTTACCTTCCTGCCGGAGCGGTACCTATTTATCTACTTCCACGGGACGCGGGTGGCGCTGTGGTCTAAACCACAGAGCCTAGGACTTGCCGATCAGAAGGTCGGCGGTTCGAATCCCCGTGACAGGGTGAGCTCCCGTTGCTCGGTCCCAGCTCCTGCCAACCAGTAAGGGGTAATAAAAAGGAACCATGGAAGGGAGAAAGGGAAGCTGATGTCTGTAGAAGTGGGTTGAGTGGGAAAGGATTCTCTTAAGTACAAGGCTCATGGATAGGAAAGAAGGAGCAGTGTGGAAATGTTAAACATTGCAATACTGTGGTGCCTAAGGCTACCATAATTGTAGAAGGAAATTCATTGGAAATAAATCATTTCATTGGGTTTAAAATGACTGATCATGCAGAAAAATCCAAGCTTTGCCCTGTTCTGTTATAATGTATGGAAAACAGGATTGTAACAATAGATGATACAATGAAGATCTATAGAAACAGTGGGTTCTAGGAGAGAATTTATTGCATATTGCTCTGATGCCTGGCTGACGGAACAGTATTTTAGTTTTATGAGTAATCTACATAAATTAGAGAAGCCTAACACACCGCAAACAGAGGATTCCAGAGGACTTGGTGCCTCCCATGCACACATACACACACACACACCAGTCTGGGATATTCGCTCTCAGTTAGAGAGAGGTGTGTTTTTTTTAGAGCTGTGGAGACAGCATTTTCAAGGCTAAGCATACATGAGACAAAATGTGAGTTACTATTTTGCAACTAACACTTTGTTCAGCAACTGGCAGACTTCCCTAATTCATTTTCTTTATTTCTAAAATGGGAGCTTTTCATATAGTATGAAGATACCTGAGAGTCTTAATCAGCTAATGTTTGTAAAGTGCTATGAGCTTATTGGGTTGATGGTGTTATCATTGTAAGTGCTAAGCATTATTATCAACGTGATTACATCCGAAGGTGATAGTGGACTGGTGCCAATGGTCTTGGCTTCATCTTTCCTATTTTTAATTTTACTCTTTTGCCAACATATTTAGATTCAGAGTTTTGCATGTTTCATTCCTTTCATAGTAATCGTGTAAGGCCAGAAGACTATTCGTGTAATGATTAACATTGCTCTGCCTACATTCATGTCGCAAGCTTTTTTCTTAGTAGTTTTCTTTTTAGGAAGTGTCAGAAACTAAAGGCAGAGTCTCATGACTATGATTCAAGGTGACTTTTCTTTAAGGTGTATATAAGAAAAATAGGTGAATCCATACTTATTTATGCCAGCATATCAGTATTTATAATAACTTCAGTGTGTTCTAGAGCAGCCAAAGTATGAACAAAAAGATGGCAGCTCTGGCCCATTCTGCATACGAAGGCCACCTCAAAGGCCACCTCAGTCTCCCTATAATTCCTTTCCAGGACCATGGCTTTATAAGTTGCCTTGAGATGTCAGCTGAAATTGAATTTAAGACACTCTTCTTTTAGTGATGAAAAATCATTTGGATAGCCACTTCAAAACATCCTGGTAGATATCAAAATAAGGGAAATACACTCTCCTCCCATCTCAGGAAGGTTAAAATAGGGCTAATCTCATGACTTCATACTTGCCACAGCATACATTTATTATTACTATTATTACTATTATTATTATATTCATATACTGCCCTTCATCTGACGATCATAGGGCAATTCACAACATTAACATATAAACCTGGTTGGCATCCATCTGTCTCAGGAGACAACAGAAGAGTGTGCCTTGGGGGTGAAGTCAAACTTTTGGAGAGTTATAGTGCCTGCTGTGGCTGTATAGACCGAGACAGGAGAGACATGTTTTGTTACATCTGGGGCAGATGAAGGTATCCAGTTGTGCTGTTGCATTCTCCCAGTGGGCATTCCTCGTCTGGTCACTGCTGTGAATACACAACCTGTCTGTCTCCGGCCACTGTGGTTGTCTGCAAGGGATTCCCACATGGTGGAGTTGATGTTGCCAGCATTCATGTCTCATTTGCAGGCATCTTTGAGAATACAAAATACATACTAAAATAAAAACAAAACAAACCAATAACTGCCCTCCCACAAACACATTTAAAAGGACATAAAATGTTAATCAGCTAAAGGCCTGGTGTCTAAAGATATGTAATGAAGGCGCTGGGCGAGCCTCCCCGGAGCAAACATTCCACAAATGGGGACCACTGCAGAAAAGGCCCATTCTCATGTTGCCACCTTCTGTACCTCTCATGGAGGCACACAAAGAAAGGCCTTAAGTGATTGATGCAGGGTTGTCCATGTGAATTGTTCATGGAAAGAACATAGTGTTATTTTGCAAATGGGGAGGAGAAAATGGGATCGGCACCAACACCCATTTTAGCACCAAAATGGTGGTGCTAAAATTAAAGCCTGTTGACATTAATCTTTATCAAAGTGTGACCAGTCCTGAATTTAGAGTTTGGTTGGTCCTTTGGTTATGAACTTTTAGCAGGTTCTTCTATAGCTGGACTCCCTGATTTGACACCTATGGGGTATCACAGCATCCTCAGAACTCTTTCACTTGTTAAGGGTCCCAGCTACTCCTCTTTTTTGAAATGAGTTTTGATTATTTATTGCCAATTGGGGTTTGGTTAGGGGGGTTACTTTTTTTTTTTTTTTTTTACAAAATGTGTTGTGTTTTGGGGTGTATATTGTTGTTATGGCTGTTTTGAGTGGGGGTTCTGAGCATTGTTGGCTTTTCTTCTGTCGAATAGGTATTGTTTTGCTGCTCAGAACAGTTCCTTTGATTTCCAAAATGGTGGGGTATACCTGCCCTGTAGCTATTCCAGCCAGAACCCCCCTAGTGGTAATATGTACCCACAGTGACCAGCAGTGGCATCAACTTGTGGGGGAGGTTGTGGGGGCTGACATGCATGTGATATCGCATCAGAACATCGGAGGAGCCAGGGAACAGAGCTGAACCTGGCAGCAGTGTGGCTTCAATGGCTAGCAGCTCCTTCTCCTGCTGCCAGTGCCGACCAAAGGTTATTTTCCCTTCCTTCCCCTCCATGGCAGAAGGAGAAAGAGCTAGCCACTGAAACTGTGCCCAGCTCGGCTCTGTGTTTTGCTCTGATATTATTATTTTTTAACATGGGATGGGGGCATTGAAATCTACATGTTCCAGCAAGTAGACCACAGTGATTTTCTCACATTAAGGTATATCTTCAGGGTTTAGTTCCTAAGACTACAATTTCTCCGTTCTTAGTTTAAGCTGTGATACTGAGTTAAGGCTGTGCAATAAATCTGGAAGCTCTTTGCACTTCACTCTCCTAGGTATATTCAAATGTAAACATTCTTGGTTCTAAACTTAAAAGTATTGGACAATGGCTACATTGGGCTCATGATGTGTACCTATCAGTGATTGTGTAGAGAATGTCAACCTTTACCCAAACTTTGATAGGTGACATAGCGTGATTCTTATTTAAACAGTTGCTTGTTTACTGATTCATCCTTCCTAATAGCCTTCACACAATCACTCACCAGTATGGCTATTTACTGCTGTGACAGTTGCCTTTCCTTGCTCAATGCAATTTTTTTCTGTTATTTATTCACATCTCAATGATAAGTACTATTTGATTTGTAGCTAATTGCAGCAACTGTTTTTCATTATTTATGAGTGTCGTAGTCAGAATCCATTTACAATTCTGACTGGGATAAAACTGATTGCCACAACTGATATGACCACAGCAATAAGGAATTAACTGGCACACTTGAAAGCTGTCAAGGTCTGGGGCATTAACTCCTTTTGCATTTCATGAACCGTTCATTCTGCTGTTGCTTGTTCCTCTTCATAATGTTTTCCTTCTTCTTCTGCATTTTTAAAAATTTACATTCACATTTAAGAGCCTCATAACAACTAGGAAAAGCACTAGAAAGCTAGCCAGAAAATAGCTTTTGAAAAAGTTGTTGTTTATGGTCCACTTTTCTGTTTAAAACAAAATCACCAGCTTCCAAAAATAGAAATAAATGATATGCAATAATAATACAGCAACAATAAAAGCAGACAAACCCCCAAATTAAAAGCATGAACAGCAAATTGTCGCACTAAGATCAAACATTAAAAGCATATTAGAATAACAGGCCTTCAGTAGACACTTGAAAAGTAAGAAAAGAGTTTTGGCAGATCTCTATGAATCATGTATCCCACAATCTTAATACTACCACTGAAAAAGCCATGTCTTGGGTACCTTACAACCATATAATATCTTTACTATTGCAAGACTACTTTATGTCAGAGCTTGTAAAAATACTCACAAACCAACTAAATGAGAGCTTGTTAGAAAACTTTGGGAAATCTGTTAATAAGTTATGTAAAAAGAGAAATTAAAATATCAGATGTAGATTATTTACTTTTCTAAGTTATGTAAACAATTGATAGAATACACATTTGAGTGCATGTTTTTTAAAATATAGTATTATGACTGTAATTTTAAAGGGAGCTACACATAGCCTACAATTTTAGCAGTGTGATGTTGTTGCTCCTAGGATTCATAATATAGAACATCTGAAAAAAAATAGCTGGAATGAGCATGCCAGTAGTCTGTATATCACAAATACATGTGAGGATTTGAGGTAATACAAGTAAGCTTAAAATATAGCTTTTACTAAACCAATAACTTTTAAGTGCCGCATTTTAAATGCTCTTAAATGTCTCAAGTTGATTAAACCTGATTTATTTACATAACTATTAATAGTCATTTTTGTATCTCTTCCGTTCCTCCAAAACAGAATACAGTGATCCCTGTTCTCTGAAAGCCAGCTCGAATTTGTAAAATATGTCTTATTTGACCAAGCCACCAAACCAAACATTGAAAGTATAGAAACATCTGTGTAATAATCATGTTGCTAGATTCTTGCATGATCTTTTTCAGGAAAGGCAATGCATTTATTTGCTTTCAGGCATTCAGCTAAAGCAGGAAGAGTTAATAAAGATCAACTAACTAAGCCCTTATTCTAATTTAATGAATGTTTTATTCTTAAGGGAAACATACTTTTCTTATAATGACAGGTGACATCTGAATGGAAAAATACCCTGTTGTTTAGGGCTTTATCTAGGACAGAAAGAGATAATCCTGACACATACTTGTTATTGCTTTTGCACTTTCATGAAGTAAAAAGGGCTGTCAGTTAGAGCTAATCCTATATGCTGAACCAGCTCTTCTTCATTTACAGGCCATTCTATATTTCTTTTCTACCTTAGAGAACTCCTGATGTGCTTAAGTAGTTGACAAAGAATAGCTAAGACCAGAGAATGTAAGGGTCACTGCAGATTGCTAGAGATCAAAGGATATAGTTGACTATAGCTCATGTAGCGCTTAACAAAAGACCTTGGGATATACCTGGGGAAAAATGTGTAGTTAGTGTGTTTATTTTAAGGATTCTGTTTTTTTAACAAACAAAAAACAAAAAGATTCTCATGTTTTGTTATCTTTTTCTTTCCTAATTAGGACAGAATTTTACCCTAAGGCAGTTAGGAGTATGTGAACCAGCAACTCGAAGAGGACTGGCATTTTGTGCTGAAATGGGGCTCCCCCACAGAGGTTACTCTATCAGTGCAGGGTCAGATGCTGATACTGAAAATGAAGGAGTGATGTCTCCAGAGCATGCCATGAGACTTTGGGGCAGGGGGGTCAAATCAGGCCGCAGTTCCTGTCTCTCAAGCCGTTCCAACTCAGCCCTCACTTTAACTGATACTGAGCATGAAAACAAGTCTGACAGTGAGAATGGTAAGTCTTTCTGTGTGTAATATGAAAAACTATTTCATGATTTGTATTTATGTATTCTTTAAGCATGAGCATACTTTCTGAACAACTTTTATAACAGTTTTCTAGGAAAAGCCAGTGTCCAGTATTGATGACTGGATGCAATATTTTACAAATATATAATTTGTACAATATTTTATCAACCGTTTGGAAAAAAATCTGAGAATGAATGAGTACACAAAATAGCTTATTAAGAAAGTTTGAGTACTAAAGAACAAATTTGATTGTGCTTTAAAAATCAGTTTGATACAAGTAGTTGAAATTGTGATAAAATGGAAAGAATGTCCTTTGGAGACTAGATTGTTGTGTAGTTAAAAGCTGACAAACATCTAAACCAAACTTCTTAGGAAATTGGAAATGGTTTTTCTATATAATTCCCCCGCTCCCCTGGTTAATTCTGGTTCAGCAATATACTGTCCAAAGGCCCCATGCAGCCTCTGAGGTATTATGCATACTTTTGTTTCAGTCAAGCAATTCTTCAGTTCATTGGTAGCAAACATGCTTTGTACAATACTAGGCCAGATAGCCCAATGGTATGACAACATACGACAGTTTCAGAAGATATATGTGTTGATAGGGTTTTGCTCAAGGGAACTTGAACCCTAGTTTTGGCAATTTATAGGCACTTGATCCTTGGGTGAAACAAGCTTTAATCCACATGTCTGCATCATAAGAAACAAAATAACACTTTCACTAATATAAATTCATGTTTAGACATATTCCTGAGTCTCTGACAGCAGCATGGGCAGGCGAAAATGAAGCAACTGTAGCTTTTATTAGCAAAGAGATTAAGTAGTGGGAAAAGCTTAACCTCCTACATTTTTCTTTTCAGTCTTCTTATTAAAGACAAATGATCATGGCCAGTAACAAAAATTGGAAATTCTAATCCCAAACCACCTAATTCAGTGAAACCAACCACCTGTCTCCTTGATCCTTGCCCATCCTGGCTTATAAAAGCTAGCCGGGAAGGACTGGGTGATGGGCTTCGTGAGGTGGTGAATGCTTCCCTCCGTGAGGGAGCCTTCCCAGACCCACTGAAAGAGGCGGTTATCAAACCACTTCTTAAAAAACCATCTTTAGATGCGGCCACGATGGCCAACTATCGCCCAGTCTCAAATCTTCCATTCTTGGGCAAGGTGATTGAGCGAGTGGTTGCTGAACAACTCCAGGCACGCCTGGAAGAAGCGGACCATTTGGATCCCTTCCAGTCGGGATTCAGGCCTCATCATGGGACTGAAACTGCCTTGGTCGCACTGGTTGATGATCTCCGGCGGGCCAGGGACAAAGGTGAGAGCTGTTTCCTGGTTCTGCTGGATCTCTCAGCGGCGTTTGATACCATCGACCATAACATCCTTCTGGACCGTCTTGAGGGGCTGGGAGCTGGGGGCACTGTCATACAGTGGTTCCGCTCCTTCCTCCTGGGCCGTGTTCAGAAAGTGGTGGTGGGGGATGAGTGTTCAGACCCCTGGGCTCTCACTTGTGGGGTGCCTCAGGGTTCTGTCCTCTCCCCCATGCTTTTCAACATCTACATGCAGCCGCTGGGAGAGATCATCAGGGGGTTTGGGCTGGGTGTTCATCAGTATGCGGATGATACCCAGCTCTACCTCTCTTTCAAATCAGAACCAGTGAAGGCGGTGACAGTCCTGTGTGAGTGTCTGGAGGCGGTTGGAGGATGGATGGCGGCTAACAGATTGAGATTGAATCCTGACAAGACAGAAGTACTGTTTCTGGGGGACAGGAGGCGGGCAGGTGTGGAGGACTCCCTGGTCCTGAATGGGGTACCTGTGCCCCTGAAGGACCAGGTGTGCAGCCTGGGAGTCATTTTGGACTCACAGCTGTCCATGGAGGCACAAGTTAAATCCGTGTCCAGGGCAGCTGTGTACCAGCTCCATCTGGTACGCAGGCTGAGACCCTATCTGCCTGTGGACTGCCTCGCCAGAGTGGTGCATGCTCTGGTTATCTCCCGCTTGGACTACTGCAATGCACTCTACGTGGGGCTACCTTTGAAGGTGACCCGGAAACTACAACTAATCCAGAACGCAGCAGCCAGACTGGTGACAGGGAGCGGCCGCCGAGACCATATAACACCGGTCTTGAAAGACCTACATTGGCTCCCAGTACGTTTCCGAGCACAATTCAAAGTGTTGGTGCTGACCTTTAAAGCCCTAAACGGCCTCGGTCCAGTATACCTGAAGGAGCGTCTCCACCCCCATCGTTCTACCCGGACACTGAGGTCCAGCACCGAGGGCCTTCTGGCGGTTCCCTCACTGCGAGAAGTCAAGTTACAGGGAACCAGGCAGAGGGCCTTCTCGGTAGTGGCGCCCTCCCTGTGGAATGCCCTCCCACCAGATGTCAAAGAGAACAACAACTACCAGACGTTTAGAAGACATCTGAAGGCAGCCCTGTTTAGGGATGCTTTTAATGTTTGATGTATCATAGTATTTTAATATTCTTTTGGAAGCCGCCCAGAGTGGCTGGGGAGGCCCAGCCAGATGGGCGGGGTATAAATAATAAATTATTATTATTATTATTATTATCACTGATCAAGAATGTAGCCACTGAAGGAGGCTAAGATCAGCTAAAATTGAGGACATGGACTGTTCAGAATAAATGTGCAGCCTGCTCATATCCTGGAACGTAATTATTGTGACACAAGTGGAATATTTCACTACACAACTAATGCAGCAGTCTTTCGTGAAACAAGAATGACAGAGATTAAGTAACCAAGTTTGTGGCTGTTTTTGATTTTGATTAGAGATTGGGTATGGGTACTTGTGCTAGAGCAAGAAAATGACACTTTTTTTAGTCTTGGTAGTCCATTACGCAGGTCCTACTGCCTACCTTAAATGAAGCTTAAAATAATAGGATAAAGCTCTTATTATCAGGAGTAAGGGGCCAATTAAAAGGAAGCTAGCCTTATTCCCCCCCCCCCCAATATTGTACTTTCTGAATCTACAGAAAGATTTTAGAAAGGCCTGCTTAATTTGTTTTCCATTTAAAGTTCCTCGTGTGTAATGGAATCTTCCACAGTTGTGGTGATTGTATAATAAGATTGTGTGTAACAAATATGTGGATTATATGTGGCTTCAAAATCATATTGTTACTAAGGTTGCACGCCACCCACAATCTCTGCCAATTGGTAGCAAGATTAATCTAAGGGGTTCCAGGCCTGGGGTTGTGTTTCGGTTGGGAATCAAGACGCAGGAGAGAGTGTCATCTTTAAGAAATACGGTTTATCAACACATACTTACAACCTGGGTGCAGATGGAGGGAGTGCCTAGCTTACAGCATCTCAAGAGGAGCTTGTTCTTCACAGCAGCTCAGAGGTTTTCTAAATGCCATCTCTGTGCCTCTGTCCCAGCTTGTTTCCAGCCAGTCCTAATGTTGTCTGCCCTCCCACCCTCTCCATGGAGTTCTCCCCACTTCTTGCTTTCCCTTTCCCTAAACTCCTTGCCAAGCAATTCCCACCCTTTTACATGCTCGCTCCCCTTGTAACTTTGGCATCCACTGTTGGCACAGACCCAAGGATTTCCATGTTATGGGCCATCAACACCTTTTCTCATACTTAACAAGAACTATCCCAATGAGGCCCTGGCCTGGAAAGAGAGCTTAGGTTGTATTTTTCCACAGGCCTCTTCCCTTCAACGTTCCAAAAACCAGCTAAATTCTGTTCCTTTTGAAAATTTCTAACATTCACTAACTCTAGTAGGTGGGATTGCAAGAGTTCCCCCCACCACACACACCTTTCTGCTCCCATTTATTTATTTATTTATTTATTTTAAATTGTCCACTGTGTAAAGCTGAATGTGCACAAGTTAAATGTGTATGTTGTAGGTCTACTTTAGTACATATTCCCTGAGATAGGATGCATCACCTTACTTGATGTATTATTGCAAACATTGACCACCGAGATTGCATATCTGTGATTTTTTAATAGATGTTTATTTACATAAATAGTAGAACAGATCTCTACTAATTTTATTGAACTGAAGTTTGGAATTTCTTTTTTATCTTAATGCATAGCAAATCATGAATAAATTAAGGAAACAGTATTTAGCATTAATCAGATCATGCAATAGACTGTCTGATGTTTTGATACCAATTTCAAAGAAGAGTTTAGCTACGTAAAGCCTTAATTTTGTTTGTTGATCAGGAGGCAAATAGTCCAGCAGAATAAACTATTAGGGCTGCTTTGAGGCAAATAAAACTTTTCTAGCTCCAGTATCTCATCTGGGTTAAAAACAGTTAGAATATGCAGTTATGAGTAATGCTATGAGAGATGTAAAGCAGATCATTATGTATGCTTACCTTATCTGAAATTGCACTGCAACTAATGTTTCAAAGGCTGCCTAAGAGTCAGATCAACAAATTTACATGATAGTCCAGAATCTGATTTGCTGTAGTATGTTCATGTTCACTATAAAATCTAAATATGGCCAAGTTTAAGAGGTGTTTTTGATTTAAATTAGGATTGATAAAAAAAACCTCCAAATGTCAAGAATACAGGAAATGTGTCACCTTTGTCTTGGGTTGCTCAAAGGTTATTTTCCCACATCTATGTGCAAAAGGTAGTTAAATCTCTTATGAAACACATGGTTCTTATATGGGCTGCTGGCTCTTCTTCCATGTACTCTGCTCCATAAATATTCCTGTTCTTAAGGTAAGTTGCATATACATTAATAAGTGCACCAGCCCTCTTGTAAAATAACTTTGTTTACAGTGTTTCCCATATAAAACTCAAAGTTATTACGGTTTCTGTAAAGACTCCAAGAAAACTGCTACCTAGAAGTTTGTATTTGCAGCCATAGACCAGCAAGACCATGGGCTCATCCACACTTCCGGTGGCTAGAAAGCTCAGTTCTGTGTAGTTTAGATCTGAGTCTGAGCAGTTTTGTCTTTGCTCCACCACTTTCCCCCAGAAAACTCACTCTTTAGCATTCTGGAGAAAACCCAATTGATGTTTGCTCCAATTCAGCAGTTTACTGTGGGTTTCCCCAGGGGAAAGCAACAGGGCAAATGGAAATGTGAATGAGCACCAATCCTTCAATTTTAGGAATCAGATCATATTTCACATGGCCCCAAGAAAGGCATTGCCAACTGAGGAGCTTATTCTTGGCCCTGTGTTCTAACATGACAGCTGTCTTGACATGCATGTAATATAGGGCAATGAAACTTGCCAAGAGAGGAAGCCAGTGCAGTTTGCATCTGAGGTTTCACTTCTGTTTATTGCATTAGGGCATCCTTCTTCTGATGCAGAGAAACCCAGGCAGGGACGGGGGCTGGAACAGAAATAAAGTGGTTCTCTTTGCTCCCCCCCCCCCCCGGTCCTGATCACTTGTATTACTAAATAATGGTATAGTACTATGCAAACAAGCCTCTGTGCCGGGGATTCTGGCTAATTTAGTATGGCAGCATCATAATGAAACTGATCACAGGCTATTTTAAACCAGGAACCCTACTTCTATCTAACTTTAACCCAAACATATTTTAAGGTGATGCTAAACTTGCGAGAAGTCCTGCCTGCCACAGAGGAGTAACACAGTGTGGGTGCATGAACATATTTCAGTATAGCACATTGAGGCAGATTGGCAAAGTATAAAACCATTGTTTAGTGTTATGAGCAAACACAGTAAAGTATTTAACCCCAAGCTTGAGTCTCTATTACACATGGGGTACCAGCCTGAGCTGGACAAAATGACAACAGATGCTTCTCTTGTGCATCTATAAACAATACTGCTCTCTAGAATGGAGTTTCATTATATCCTATTCATCTTGAACAACTTAAGCTATCATTTCATTTTATGATATAGAAGAGTTCTTATTAACAGAATCTTACCCTAGTCACTGGCCTACAGTGGTACCCCGCAAGACGAATGCCTCGCAAGACGGAAAACTCGCTAGACGAAAGTTTTCCGTTTTGGAGGTGCTTCGCAAAACGAATTTCCTATGGGCTTGCTTCGCAAGACGAAAACGTCTTGCGAGTTCCTGCGGGGTTTTCCCCCCCCTTTTTCTAAGCCGCTAAGCCGCTTATCTGCTAAGCCGATAAGCCGCTAAAAGCCGCTAAACCGCTAATAGCACTAATCCGCTAAGCCGTCAATGGGCTTGCTTCGCAAGACGAAAAAACCGCTAGACGAAGAGACTCGCGGAACGGATTCTTTTCGTCTTGCGAGGCACCACTGTATTCTTGTCAATATCCTCCTCAGGGGAATTTGCCACAAGGATTTGCTCCGTTCATGCATATCTTTTCTGTTGCAAACTATAACTTCCTGCTTAATATTACAGTGCCTATGGTAGGTTGAACATAGGCTAGTAGACCTGATTTCTGATTAAATAAGTTAGTTTATGAGTATGCAACTTAAATTTCCTTCATCGTTCTCAAGGGACATTAAAAGGCTTGTGGCTAAGTAGTAAAGATTATATCTGGCACAAAACCAAATCTCTGTCTTAAAGAGTCATCTTCACATACATTGGAATGTAGTCTCAGCTCCGTAAGTCTAAAAATGCAAACTACAGAAACAATTTGACATGGAGAGTATTTGCATCCACAATCATATTTATGTGTTGTCAATTCTGTGAAATGAAGAGCAAGTGCAAATTCAGTGTTGTGTTCCACTGTCACTAACTAAGGTCACTAACTAATGCTCATTTTTACTGAATTTTAAATTTAGCAGTTTTACTTGTGTAATACAGCACTGTGCAGTTGTTAATAACTTGGTTTCACACACTTCCTCCAGAGTGTTTTTCTCAGCTTCTAGCTATAGATAATACCAAAGTAGTTAATCAAAGATGGCGTTATAATACTCAAAATACCCATCCCATTAATATATAATGTAAACAGAACAGAACAGTTTATACAACAGAACAAGTAATTATTTGATGACATCATTTTTGTAATTAGGGCCTTAGCAATGTACCTTTCTCTTACACTCCAGTAATGCCAAAATAATTCTTTCATAATATTAGAAGTGTTTAAGGCTTTATTTGAAAACAACGCTCCGAAATGGGTGGATTTTTACATTTACTGGCTGCATACTGTATTCTCAGCAACATCCTCCTTGTAAACATTTTAATTTAAGTGTTTCTCTAAGCAGTTAGGGAATATTTCACAATCTCAGGTTATTGCAGAATCAATAGTACCTTACAAAGTTAGGTTACTTTCCTTTAAAAGGCAGGATTTTTACTATAATTCCCTGTGTAACTTGTAAATATATTTTACCCCAGATTGATTATAACCCTTGTAAATAGATTAGGTTAGTTTTGTTCCAAGAATTGTGTTGGAATGATGCTGGTAGTTCCATTGCACTTTTCCAAAAGCATATGGGAGCAAAGAAGGGACTGACAAAAGGTAATAACAGTTAGTGAACAGTGTGATCCTCGAATGAATAAGAGAGTGTGTTCGGAATTATTTGATGAAAGGCTTGAGCAGCATGTAGTATAGACAAAGTAACTGGGGAGGAGGGGAGAGAGAATGCAAACCATGTCTTAGCACAAAAAAGCAAATGTGTTTCTGGGAAGGAGATTGCAGCCATTTTCAGGTAACCATAGCTGTAGCTGAAGTGGGCTAGGGTCTTTTTGCTACTGCATAATAATAATAATAATAATAATAATAATAATAATAATAATAATAATAATATAATATCCCACCCATCTGACTGACTTGCCCCAGCCACTCTAAGCAGCTTCCAACATAATAAAAACACAGTGAGTTAAGCCATAGTCTAGCTTAACATATCAACCAAACCTGAGTTCTTAGTTTAGCTCACTTCAGACAAACCATGGGTACAACTTGTGGTTTCTCTGAAGAGAGCTAAACCATGAGTCTGGTTTTAGACAACATGCTAAGCCAATCCTGGTTTAGCTCAACACAGTCGCAAAATGATCTGGGAGGAGAAAGCAAATGTGATTTCCTTTCTTGGAATTTGCATGATCTTTTCTTGAGAAGCCCACACGTTTGATTGCACTAGACCAATGTTTGACTTAACAGTACATGTGAACTTTGTATTGAGCAGCCAGCCATTCCTTGCCAGCAAAATATTTTCATAGTTCTTTGAAATATATTGTCATGAGACAATCCAATGGTGTGAACCAGCAATAGCGGTAGTTGTAATAACTGTATTTACAAGCATAGCACATGGATTCATGTAAAACCATCCTATTTCATTACGTAGTTGATAACTTTTTGAGTCCTGCCTCTATTTTGTGTTTCAGAAAATCAAAATCCATGGGCTATTTACAAAACTCGCAGAGACTTTGACACACAACACTATAGTGGCAGCCACTGCAGAAAACAGATGTGTTTAAATACCTTGTTCACATACTTAGGCACTAATGGTCTGTATATTATGAAGAAACAGGCACATCCTCCTCTCTTCGCCACATCACAACATAACATGTGGCATGAGCACTCTATATGGAGGGGTGAAAGCCTGATTCCCCCACCCTTTTAAAGTGAAATAACTATATGGATTTGGCAGCCATATGTGGAGTCAAATGCCCATGCCATATGTGATGTGATGTGATGTGATGTGATGTATGTAACAAAATATATTGGTGAGCACCTGCTCATTTATTCTGCGAAGGCCATTGCCACCTGGGTAGGTATCTGAACCGGGCTTAGGCTATTGCAGCTTAGTGAAAGGGGTTTTTTATTCCTTGGTTGTTTAGGAGGGTTGAATTGTCTACACATCATCACTGTACTAACACTACCTGCTTCCTATGCAGTTTTTGTACATTAATTCAAATATGATTCTTTGTGTAACAACTAAACTAGCTCAGAATTGAATCTATTACTTATTTATGAGGTGTTTTGTAATGTCAGTGTTATTTCTGGAATGCATATGTGTGGATACTATTTTATATTTAGGTTTTGTACAATGTGCTGCAAGATGACAAAATGCCAAAGGTAATCTTCTGGCATTTACTGATTCAAAATCAAACTGCTGCCTTGCAGAAAATAGCAAAGACACTAATTGAATTGCTTATAAACGCTTTTAACAGCAAAAATAATTTAAGATTGAAATATATGTATAATACATTTTATGCAAGACGATGCTTACAGAGAATTCTTTAAAATGCTTTAGCCTGAAAAAGGATTGCATGTTATATATTGAAGAAAACAGAGGCTACGGGACTATTGCTTTGAAAGTTATTTTAATATGAGCATTTACATTTAGATTCATTCTAAAAGCAATCTTATGATGTTTCTAGAAAATCTTTTGCCTGTTTTTCTTCTACTTTTGGATATGCTACAAATATAGCTTCACTGGATAAAATGTTTTTTCCTTGTGTACTTGAGTAAAGAAATCTTAGCACAATATCATTTCTTTGTAAATTGCAAATATTCTTCTAATTTTTAGATTGCAATGAAAGCAGTGCATGCTGTGTGCATATCAGAATTGATGATGTGTGCTGTTTTGATTTTGAATGTGTTTTTGATGTCCTTGAAAAATCACAGTGGTAGCAGTAAAATTGTTTTAATTAATGAATCGGAGAGCAACAAATCTGCTGACTCAAGCTTATTGATGTAATTATCACTGGGACAGAAAGGATGCAAAATCTGGCAGGAGTGTTAAACTTCGGTTTGTTGTCATCTGAGAAATAGTAAAGTATCAGGGTGTATTTCATATGCGGACTTTTAAAGGAATGTTTTTATTTCCTTACAAAATTATGTTGACATGATCACCATAATATTTTTTCATATACAGCGTCTTACATATCAATACAAATATGGTAATGATTGAAAGTCAATTCATTTTGTTTTCTGTTATACAAGTGAATAATAACATAAAGATGCCTTCTCCCATTTATTATGAAGTAATCCCTTTTTATTTAGATCACATTACCCTGGGTAAAATAGTTTGATGGTTTTTAGCATTCATCATTGTTCCTTCTTGTGGAGCCCAGCAGGTATAAAGGAACATACCGGAAGAACCTTTAATGCCTTGTTAGACATTGCAGCTATGCTTTGCCTTGTCAGTAGGGCTGTACAGCCAGTATTCTGTCCCTCCCACAAGATTGTTGGCATCCATCTGTCTCAAGAGACAATGGAAGAGTGTGCCTTTGGGGATAAAGTAAAACTGTTGGAGAGTTACACCACCTGCTATGGCTGTAGAGAACAGTACAGGAGAGACATATTTTATTGCAGCTGGGTTAGATTACACCTTAAAGGTAAAGGGACCCCTGACCATTAGGTCCAGCCGCAGACGACTCTGGGGTTGCGGCACTCATCTCGCTTTATTGGCCAAGGGAGCTGGTGTTTGTCCTCAGACAGCTTCTGGGTCATGTGGCCAGCATGACTAAGCCGCTTCTGGCGAACCAGAGCAGCACACGGAAACGCCGTTTAACTTCCCACTGGAGCGGTACCTATTTTTCTACTTGCACTTTGACTTGCTTTCGAACTGCTAGGTGGGCAGGAGCTGGGACTGAGCAGCAGGAGCTCACCCCTTCGCGGGGATTTGATCCGCCAACCTTCTGATTGGCAAACCCTAGGCTCTGTGGTTTAGACCACAGCGCCACCTGTGTCCCAGATTACATATTGTTGTTGTTTAGTCGTTTAGTCGTGTCCAACTCTTCGTGACCCCATGGACCAGAGCACGCCAGGCACTCCTGTCTTCTACTGCCTCCTGCAGTTTGGTCAAACTCATGCTGGTAGCTTTGAGAACACTGTCCAACCATCTCGTCCTCTGTCGTCCCCTTCTCCTTGTGCCCTCCATCTTTCCCAACATCAGGGTCTTTTCCAGGGAGTCTTCTCTTCGCATGAGGTGGCCAAAGTATTGGAGCCTCAGCTTCAGGATCTGTCCTTCCAGTGAGCACTCAGGGCTGATTTCCTTAAGAATGGATAGGTCTGATCTTCTTGCAGTCCATGGGACTCTCAAGAGTCTCCTCCAGCACCATAATTCAAAAGCATCCATTATTCAGCGATCAGCCTTCTTTATGGTCCAGCTCTCACTTCCATACATCACTATTGAGAAAACCATAGCTTGAACTATACGGACCTTTGTTGGCAAGGTGATGTCTCTGCTTTTTAAGATTCACATTACACTTGTGAAAATAAGGACCAGATTTCAGGCTTGTATACTTCTGAGGGTTTGCCACAGGACAAAGGACTAAATCAACTAGGAATATTCCATGTTTATTTAAATGCATGATCTCCTTGTCCTAAGAAATCACTCTAAAATCATATCTAAAATCATATCTAAATTTCCTTAGAAGTAGCTTCAACTTTGTTCAGTGGATCTTCTTCCCAAGTAAATGTGTAGGGAAACACAACCTATGTTGTAACCAGTCCTTTTTTTTCCTAGAAAGAGAGGTGTAGGAACTCCCACCTTTTGGGGACAGACACTCACTTTGGAGAGAATCTGCCCTCCAGATGTGTTTGACTACAATGCCCATCAGCATGGCCAAAGAGCAATGATGATGGAAGTTGTATTTCAAAACATATGAAGGGCACCAGGTTGGGGAAGTTGGACAAGGTCTATACAGTATGTGTTTGCTTTCATGAACTAATATATGTAACAGTTGCTTATGGTCTTATGTCTCCAGCAGCAAATTTGTCAATTTCTGTATTGATGGAAGAAGCCCTTCCCTGTGCCGCCGCCAATAACTTACTATGAGAGAGCATAAATGGAAATTGTGGGTCCTTATTCCAATCATTTTGTGGCAAGAAATAAACTAGGATTACATCACTGTTTGGTGTAAGGAAAAACCAACAAGAATACAACTTTTCTGGGGCCTGGTAAAAAGTGCAGAGCTTTTTCCTGCAAAATGCACGCCAGCATATAGTTCTGAGGGGCAAGAGAACAGGAGCCACTATGGCACTGGGGCCCTGACATACCCGGTACTAGATAAAAGCTGCCTTTTCCTTACCCAGCCAACCATCCAGTAGATCCTTCACCATGAAGCTAGCCATATAGAACATGAACCACATGCCAGCGGTCTTTAAACAGTGTGCTAGTTCTCCGTAGGCAGGTATAGAAAGTGTCAAACCAGTTAGCACTTGTAGCCTCCTTTCCTGAAAATGGGATGCCTAGCATCATCTGCCAGTGGCCCCATCCTCTGGGACAGGATGCCACCACATAGGCATACTTTTGTTTACAAAGAAGCCATCTACCTGTGGAAAGGCTTTGATAATGAGCAGCTGCTGTGTGGCATGCTTCAGAAGTAGATTGCTTCAGATGTATTTTGCAATGCACTAAGGTTTTGTATATTTTAAGCCACCATATCACAGTTTATTTTGTGGGCAGATGGCATATAAATCACAGTCTAATTTAATCTACATCTAATCTTACGGAGGAGATGGCAGCCTTGGGCTCACCTCTACTACTTCTGAAGGCACAGATACCAGAATGATGGTACCAATGAACCGGGCAGTCTATCATATGGTTAGTTACTGCAGGCTTAGACTGGTTGCTTCAAGCTGAAAATCAGATGGCAGGCTGACTCTTCAAAAATTTCACTGTGAAACAAATAGTGTAAAGGACAGAAACCAGAAGAAGTATCAGCTTTGGGGGAATTGAGAGCCATTGGTAATGAAGAATCCTATTGTGAAGCGGTTTGGGATCTTGGATACAAACAACACCTCACTGCAAGTCTATCTACTGAATAAGAAATGTTGATGAAATAGTAATCCATCTGTCAAAACCACTCTCACATAGCGTGGTTGTAGTGGATACGTGCAGCACACCCAATCTGCTGTCCTACTTTCTTATTTTGTTGACTGGAAGAAGAGAGTTGGGTGGGTGGAAAGACAACACTTGCTTCCTTGTTCTTCATCAGCAGAATATTTATAACTGCTCCTTGTATGAATACATTTAGCTACTTGTTGATATACCAAAAAAGAAAAACGGAAATTTGTGGATTTAAGGTTCAAATGTTTTTAATTAATACTGCTCAATAAATAAATATATTTCAGCTCATTTGTTATTTTCAAAGGTCTTTGTTCCATACTGTATCAGATGTATTGATTTTATGAAATAGCTAATAGGCTTTCCTTTGTGAAGAGTGGCTTTTTCCTGTGATTAACTTTTTACAATTCAATTGTTCCATCCCCTTGTGAGAAATATTTGAATGTAATAAAAAAAAGTACATTCAAAACAAGCCCTGGTATTTTCCCTGTCCTTTTAAAAATATTGCCACAATGTGTCCTTTCAGAGGCTAGATAGGTTTTCTTTTCACTAATGCACCTACTATGTGAGTAAGCTTAGTTGCTGTTACTCTTCACCTGCTTTACATATGGCCTACAAATAACAAAAGGAAGTCTGGAAGCACAGGGATAATTTAAATGAGACAAAAATGCAGCATCATAATAATAATGATGTAGAAAACAGGAGGCGTTGAACACATCTTTAGAAGCTAAAAATCAAGATAAGGGAAATCTAGAACATCCTGATTAAAGAAACACTAAAAATGGGGGGGGGGGGATATTATACCAGGGATGGCCAGCTTTCAGTTTTTGATGCAGTAACATCATTCATTTCTTTTTAAATGTAATGTCATGAGAGAGACTTTTCTGGGAAGGCAATGGACTTATTTTAACAGAATGATGATTGGATGAATGTTTGACAGCAGGGTGGTGATGAAATGGTGGGTGGAGCCAGAGTGACAGCTTGGGAACTTTGAGAGAAACAAGGAAAATGTGATTGTTGAAAGAATGAGAGTGAGGACATAGGTAAAAGACTGGAAGTCAGTTGTTAAAGAAGAGAACAAGGTATGCTAAACTAGGATGGTACTATCTGTAGGATAGTATTATTTATTTATCCAAATGATTACTTGTCATAGCTGTTGTTTTCCACAAATAAAATGTACTGATTTGTAGGACAAATGACAGGGTGATTGGATTGAGCTTCAATATCAACACAACGCCAGTACAAAATACATTTTTAGAAAGGAAAATAAGAGAATGGAAAGAATACATTAAGGATCTTGCCGGATCTTGCCAGATGATTGTTTTGTCTTTCATCCAACTAGGTATTTGCTGCAGAGAAATCTAAGTTTCTCAGCACTGGAAAAATCCCTTGCCTTTTGCAAAACTGTGTGTGTTCTGGCAGCTGTTGGTTGCTTCCTATGTAATCACTAATAGGTATCTCATGTTAGCCCGTTTTAAGAATTTGTCTGAAGGATTTTTCAAAGTGAATGCATTTTTCAGTATATTTTTTAGGGCTGAGCACACCCACCTTGCCCTTCCAGAATGTATTAACTTCACCTTATAATAATATCTGCAACCACTGCTACAAGTGCCAGTCACAACCAGGAAGGCTGATTCTCATTCCGACCCATGAGCATTCTGATTCCATGAAATACTGATTCCATGAAACATTGCTTTGTATGCTCTTTTTCCAGGGATGTGTAAAAAAATAAAAATACCCAAAAGGCATAATTAGATTGTGTATGAGGGAGGTCTTATTCAGGGCCAACCTGGCATTCAGCAACAGCAGCCACAAACCTGAGGGCTGGCTGATAGGACAACCGTAATTCCCCAAGTTGCAGGAGGGGCTGTCACATGGCATAGTCATTAACTGCCTGTGCCGTGTGCCCCTTACCTGGCCTGTCCCACCTCCCCTTACCCTCAGCCACTGTGATTGGGGTCTCCCTTGCTCTTCTTACATTCTTATTGTATGGTATGGATGAAAACAAAGTGCGGCAACGCAGAGACTTAAAAATAGAAAAAGGCTTAAGCAAGTTAGCCATTACACTGGTACCTTGGGTTAAGTACTTAATTCATTCTGGAGCTCCGTTCTTAACCTGAAACTTCTTAACCTGAAGCACCACTTTAGCTAATGGGGCCTCCTGCTGCTGCTGCGCCGCCGGAGCACGATTTCTGTTCTCATTCTGAAGCAAAGTTCTTAACCTGACGGTACTATTTTTGGGTTAGCGGAGTCTGTAACCTGAAGTGTATGTACCCTGAAGCATATGTAACCCGAGGTACCACTGTACTATAAAGCTAATTTGTAACTTAAATATATATTTTAAGACCTGAAATAGAAAATAATATGTTTGCCATGTAATCTTTTATCTAAGTTTTGTTTGTTTTAAAAAACCTTTTCACACACACACACACACACACACACACAGACACACACACACACACACACACACACAGGGAGGGAGGGCAATCATTTGGCAAGTGTATACAGTGGACCCTCTGGATACGAATTTAATTCATTCCGGGGGTCCGTACGCACCCCAAAAAATCCATAACCAGAGGCTCTGCACGCACACGCTGTGCAAAAGAGTGCTTCTGTGCATGCGCGCGGCGCACAGAGCCGGAAAAATACTTCTTTGTTTGCCGCTTTTGCAATCCGAAGATTACGTATCCGGAGAGGTACGTAACCCAAGGGTCCACTGTATATTAACAGGGTGATGAGCTAGCTTTCACTTTTCACAGAGTTTCTGGTTTGATGTAATACAGAAAGAGAGAAGAAGCTTGATATTAAATTGATGCTTCTGATAGAGGGGGTAGGGGAAGCCCGCTTTGTTGTATGTTACTGTCTTAAAATTGTAACTTAAGATGCTCTAGAAGACTAATTAGATTAGATAGTGCTAAGTCCTAAGGATCACAGGTTAAACCTATGACAAAGAAACAACAGGTGCTTTTTTTGAGGAGTTTGTGATCTGCTATAGAAAACAAGTCCCCATCTACTTACCATGCTGGGGGAAGAGAAAGGAATGGAAAAGTAGAGTCATTAGTCTTCCACTCATACCTAAGGAGCATACCTAACGGGGTTATAGAGCTCGAGGGCAGGTAGTTTCATGAAATGTAAGAAAGCAAGCCTTGAGTCTAAAAAGGAAGAAAGCTTACAGGTGTTGCTTTCTGTCTTTCTTATTAGTTGTTTCACAGATCAGTCAGGCTGTTATTTCTCTTTGGTGCTATGGATTGCAGCTCCACTTCTGAGTTTTATTTTTATTAAAATTAATTATGTGCAGAATAGAGGTTTGGTTTTATTTAGGATGCACTTTAGTTCTGTTTCTGCTTTTTCTGAAATAGTTCAGCAGTAATTTTATTTGTAGTAGAGTGAGATAGCTAAATAATATGGGATTCTCAGCTGCATCCTTAAGACTGTTTTTACTCATTTCACTTTTTAAAAAAATCCTCAAACTTACTTCCCTATAAAATAAAAGGCTTACATTTGAAAAGAAGTTCCCGAACTTTAATTTAATCTCATTAGCATTTTTTTAAAAAGGTTAGTGTGTGTTTGTTACTATGCTAATATTTAAAGGCAATTTCTGCTGAGAATATTGTGTGGAACAGTTTAGACAAAGCTAAGGACATATTTAAAATTTTAATATTGAAGGAGACTATCATGAGGAAAAAGTTACTAAGGCATCCCCCTGTGCTCCCATTAATTTGTATATTATCAAGGACCTGGTTATGAATATGGTTACTGGAGTAGGCATGTAATAAACAGAATATAATTGAATTTTCAATCTTTTGTCATGAGGGAATAATCTTCTTACAAGACCTCTGCTCTGTCTTCCAGCTAATTGTCAGCAGTTATTCAATATTGCCACATAAATGTCATCAAATCTTGCAAACCCCCTCTCCCCGAAAAATGATTATATTTAAAAATGTGTGCCTCTACTCCATTGTGTTTTAATTATTTTCATCCACATATTTTTGTTGACACGTTCTAGAAATGATTTGAAATGAAGTTGCATAGAACTTAAAGCTCAGTTAAACTTTTTTTAGAAATAAAAATGGGTCTAAATAAACCTGCAAACTAAGGAAAAGAATATTGGACACGGGCCTGAAACATGGGGAAGAGTGTTGAATGAGAGAGCATGGTTGCTGATATTAAACAGGCCAGTGCCACATATCCTGCCTTGATTAACATTGTCTCCAGTCGCCTGGTTAAGGATCAGCATAAAGTAGATTAGAGACTGTTGTTGTGTTGGATATCCTGATGATCCTATCATTTATTTTTAGTATATCTCAGGCTTCCTCAACCTTGGCTGTTTTGAGACTACAATTCCCATCATCCCTGACCACTGGTACTGCTAGCTAGGGATCATGGGAGATGTAGGCCAGAAACATCTGGAGGGCCAAGGTTGAGGAAGCCTGGTATATCTGCTTCCCATGCTAAAAACTAAATAAAACCCATGTCTGCCATATTAGCATAATGCATACCCCACAAGGGTCTAGACATCCTGTTTTTTTATCGTGAGAGAATGGTTGTGATCTTGTTCAATTTCACAGCGTGATTCTCCTCCCAAAAAGTGTTTTTCTTCAGGGTGTGATCTTGTGTGGTCCCCCCAAAAGTGTTTTTTTGAGGAAAAGGCAGCTCAAAATCACATGAGATTATGGCAACCCAAATGACCACTGTGCTCTCGTAAGAAAAAACGGGAAGGTGGTGTTCCGGATTTTGGCTTCAAAGTGTTGGAGGGTATGCATAATGTAATCTTTCGCAAAGTAGTCCACAGCAGTTTGGAAGTTTTCATGGTTCTAGTGAGACATACTTGTTTTTAGCATCCCAGTATTAAGCCTTAAATAAAGAGTCCTGCATATTAAAGTTTGTCTCTCTCACACACATTATATATATATATATATAGGCTCTGAAGTCTTTTATTTACTGGATATTATTGTCATCTAGGTTACAGAATTAATGTTAACTGCTGATTCTAAAAATAGATGCATGAGGTACAGACCAGCTTTGAAGTGGAGAAGCCAGATAAAAGTACTGGTTTTGTGTTTCCACAAACCCGATCCATTCAGCCAGCTGCCCTTTCCACCTGCCCTGTGAATAAAGAGTTTCCAAAAACTTGAGTTTAAAGAGGGCACTTATAGAAGCCAGACCTTTTTTGGAGTTAGCTTAGTAGAATGAGCCAGTTTCAAATTTTAAACGTGTGAGACAAAGAGGATTAGGGATCTGCTTCCAGCCAGTGGAAATTTGATTTCAAAAGAAAACAACCATATTTTTCAAACTTTTTATTCCTATTGTATGAGTGCCAACTGCAATAACTTTAAAATTAGTTCTGTATGGTGGATGTCAGTTGCTTCGGCCTTAAAATCTAAAATCCAAACATTTTATCAGGGACTTTGCTAAAGCAGATTTTATTTAATCACACCAGTCACACGCCTCAGTTAATAGACTTTTGCAGATTCACAAGATATAATCACACATTTTAGACTGAAAGGTGACTATATTGTTCGTATTGCAAGCATGGATACTTTTCACATATTGGTTTTTCAATGCCATTGTTTAAACAAGCATTAAACTCACAGCATATGGATCCTTGGAATATGCAGGGCCAGTTTCCTAAGGTTCTGATTAACTCATATGCTTACTAATGTACATGGCACCTTTTGCATTTAAGCTTCTTTCTGCCCATTTTACAGATGTCTCCAAGGACAATAGCTTCATAATTTATAAGCAGTTACATTGCTTTTGGATTTTATTTGTGTCATTGAACACTGTAAATACATAAACATTAGTAGAGGTGTATGTTTTAAGGAAGTATAGCTTCTTTTTGCAACCAAGAACCTGTGAGAGGTAATCTGAGTTGGATGAAATTCCCCACATTATAAAATAAAAGGTTGCTTCATTTTTTAGTTTGGTCTCAACTGTCCATGTCCACATGAAAGCAACATAATTACTGTTGGAAGTACATATTTCTCATCTATTGAGCTTTTTACCAGAGCTGTGTATTCATTTCAGATGAATCCTAAATACAGATCTGAAGTGAGCCCTTCAAAAAGATTCTGGATTTGTCTAAACCACATCTGGTGCCCTCTAAATAGGTCTGAGCTAAATAGCTTTGTTGAGGCTGCTCAGCCTTCCCACCTAACAACTGGAGTTACATGTCAGTTCCCCACATGTCAGCTGAACAGCCTCAACAAAGCCCCACTGCCCCTCTGGCTTGTGCAGAGACCCTCCCCAGAGCCTGAAGAGGATGTACTCAGCTGGGTATCCTAGCAAGCTACTAGGACTCTCCAGGTACTCCCCACTGATGTGCATTTCAATGATGCACGCAAAGGCCTGAGAGTAACATCCATTGAATGCAGTGACACTTACTGTGTATAGTATTGTGCTGCATTTTTCTTTATGACCTTGGCTTTTTTGAGCCTCGCTGTACTTAAGACCAGGTTATTTGACAGTATTGCTGCAAAATTATGCATGTCTACTAAGGAATAAATCCCAGTTGACTCAGACTTTCTTAGTACTGTATAAACATGCATACAACCGGGCTTTAATTTTAACGCTAAATTTGAGCATTGCCATTTCCTCCTTCTTAATAGAAGGGTAAAGGTACTTCATTTATCTCTGTCTGTTCTACAGAGTTTCAATAATTAATATGGTATATTGGTTAACAAAATATCAAACACTAATTCAGTTTGCTTTGCAAATTTTATTGAACCGAGTTAGCTCAAGTTTTCTTTTTCTACCCTAAGTGAAATCCAGTGTCATGCAAAGGAACTTCCACTTATGCATCAGGCTTTAATCTTCCTTTCTTTCCCATCCCCCAAAGCTGCTCCAGAAGATCCCCAATCTTCCAGATCAAATTTAGGGGATATGATGGGGGCTGCCAAGGGAGAAGAGGAAGGCGAAATCTGTTTCATGAGTGGGAGTCCATTCCATTTGTACATGGTCACTGTTAGATACATTCCTTCAATATCATCCAAATTTGAAAAACTTATTTTACTATTATGATTGCCTTTGTTTTATGTTCCTGGTGGTTTGCATTTTCTTTCTAGTCTCTGATCAATTTCCCCCCACTTCTGTGGATCCTGAGGGATTTTTGTTGTTTTGTTTAGTGGTTGATTTTGTTTTTGTCTTGAAGACCCTGAATCACTTGGCCATTGGTTGCTAGAACTGGCTGAGCAAGAAAGCTTGCTGTGCACAGTTTCTGCTCAGTCACCCTATTCCCTCACCAGTCATGCTGTGAGGCTGTGTGGATATCTTTCTGTGCTCATTCTGCTCTAGTCCTCTCCACTTACCTATACCAGTTGTCACTGCAGATTGACTAGAATCTTCAAAGTACACATGCACATCCTGGCATTTCTCTTTGGTTAAGGGAGGTGCCATATTTTTTATTTTTATTTTAGAAATCAATGGTTTTGTTATAGATCATCAAGGTTCACAGCCATTTTAGCTCCCTGCAAAAGGCATACTCACTTTGCTAATGCCAAGGAATCATACAACAAAATGCAATATGAATCCTATTGGTTGAGACCATATTGAAAAGTGGCTGCTACACAAGCACATCAGAGATCTCAAATCAATAACGTTAAATGTTACATTTTCGGCACAAAATTACATTTTCATGATAGTTAATATTAGAATTGTGCAAGTGTGGATGAGAGTGCGCTCTGGAGACAAAGGAATACGATAGAAAACTAAGAGCAGAATGCTGTGATTTCTCTAAGACATTTTTCATGGCAGAGAGAAAATGCCACCAGTACTGTAGTAGAATGGATCTGTGGCCTTGGCAGCTAAGGCAAACGATATTCCTTTAATCAGTTCATCCTTAAGGATAAATGTAAGATTCAATATTTAATTCATGGGATAATTTTTCATACAATCATAATACTTTCAGGTTCTTTCTTTTGTTCTCAGCTTGCTTTCATCATTTCAAAAGATACTAACATAACATAAAAAGCATATGGTCATTGATTAATTGATTAAATATACACATTCTTAGTTTACTGACTTTTTCTCTTTTGTTCTATAGATGAAAAGTACACGTTTCAGTATATGAAAGCTTTTATGTGGAGGAAGGGGTGTGTGTCCAACAATTCTCAGAAATGAAAGTATTTTAGTATAAAGTCAAATTAAAAATAGGTGTATATTAGACTTTTGCAATGCAGCGTACTTGAGTTGCTTTTGTGGACTTTTCACAAACTACAGTTAATGCAAAATATAGCAGCTTATGGACTGATGCAGAACTTGCAGAACGTACTTTACCAGTTTTCAAGCAGCAACATTGACTTCTCAATTTCCAAAATGCTAGCTTTAATCAATAAAACCGTTAAATGGCTTAGAACCAGTGAATGTGAAGGCCCACCTTTTTCCTGCTGAATTTGCATTGAGACCGACCCCTCAGGGTCTCCTCCAAGCCCCCTGAACCTTTTCAAGTAAGTTGGGTGGTGACCAGAGCCAGGGCCTTTTCAATTGTGTAACCCTACCTCTGGAATGTCCACCTTTGATGCTGTCTTTATTTCCTTTTCAGTGCAAGGTGAAAACCTTTGAATTTTCCTAGACCTTTTGAATCATAAGACCTAGTCAGCTCAATGTGACTTTTAGTAAACTTGCTTAAGATTGCATTGTGATCTTACTTGGTTTTGTTTTGTTTTAATGCTAGAATTGTACTCAGCTGTGGTGCTTTTCTTGTGTATTTTCTTGTTTTTTTAATTTGTAAGCTGCTCTGAGAGCTTTGTGTAATACATACATTTCAGGAATACAGTGGTACGCTTCAGGTTACAGTCTCCACTGATCCAGAAATATTACCTCAGGTTAATAACTTTGCTTCAGGATGAGAACAGAAATCGGGCAGCGGTGGCGCGGCGGCAGTGGGAGGCCCCGTTGGCTAAAGTGGTACCTCAGGTTAAGAACAGTTTCAGGTTAAGAACAGACCTCCAGAACGAATTAAGTTCTTAACCCGAGGAACCAATGTAAATATAAAACTACCAGACAACAGGCACTTCAAGGGCCCAATTTGTATTTTATCATACAGGTATGGGAGCTTGCTTTTGTGTGGCTGCATCCCACCCTGCTGTTCCTCCGAAACCTTTGGTAATATCTGTGAAGAGGAAATGCATGGGACACGTGGAATATACCTCATTTTCCATGCCTGCAAATAGAGGGGAACAATGTTGATATGTGGAATGAACTATGGATTTGTACAGTTTCCTCTTTAGAGATGCTCACAAAATGTAAGATAAAATCCTGACATGAGATTTTAGCATCTCCAGTAATGCTATCTTAACATTTCATTTAGCTTTAAATGACAGAATGTTTCAAAGAGACCATATAAAGAATTAAGGAGTTAGTCAGTTTAGTTTATTTATTTGAACCTTTTATGCATAAATGTAATGTGAGCATTATTAAGTGTGAACTGTGTAGAAAAATCTTACAGTAATCATTCTTGGGCTTGTGAAAAGAATGCAAGTGATAAATCATTACTTATGTCAAAGAAAAAAGTTTCCTAGCTAAAAGTTTGACATAACTGGTGTGTTTATAGTATACAGAGACACTAAATAGTGAATTGTCCATTTTAAAAAACTGGGACTGGGTGGCACTGTGGGTTAAACCACAGAGCCTAAGACTTGCCGATCAGAAGGTCGGCGGTTTGAATCCCCATGACGGGGTGAGCTCCTGTTGCTCGGTCCCTGCTCCTGCCAACCTAGCAGTTTGAAACCACGTCAAAGTGCAAGTAGATAAATAGGTACCGCTCCGGCGGGAAGGTAAACAGCGTTTCCGTGCGCTGCTCTGGTTTGCCAGAACCAGCTTAGTCATGCTGGCCACATGACCCGGAAGCTGTACGCCAGCTCCCTTGGCCAATAAAGCGAGATGAGCGCCGCAACCCCAGAGTCTTCTGCGACTGGACCTAATGGTCAGGGGCCCCTTTACCTTTACCATTTTTTAAAATAAAGTAAAACCCTATTTTATCTTTTTAGTACATAGATAACATAAAACGTGTTGTCTTTAAAACCAAGATTTAGATCCTCAAGGCCCCTGAAGCAGCAGAATCCCAAGAACTAGATTTACACTATTTATTTTTGAAACAGTCTCTTAGATGATAGCTTGTCAGTCAATCACACTAATAGAAGGAAATATATAATATTAAGCTTGGGGTCCCTTCCAGTAGTGATATTGAGACACTTACTTCTGTCTTAGACAGATGGTGTGGGGGAGGTTGTCAAAAGGGAAATGTGTTACATGTAATTTTGCAAGAAAATAGTGCTTTTGAAGGAAGAAGGGAAATGTCTTTTAAAAATGCAACAGTTCAACTGTGCATACGCGCTGCAATGTGGAGGCAGAATATCTAGTGGCTGTCATGATTCTGACTCATGAGAGGGCTTGTTCAGCGCTCCCAGAATTTTTCCATTTAAGGAGCCTGAAAGCCTCCTTTATAATTTTGTTTGGGATGTAGGAACACAGGGGAGTCTGGATATATACCAGTCTAATTTTTGAAGAATTATGCAAGCATGCAAAGAAGGGGAAGAAATGTATGGTTTTTTACAAGTTTGTGAATGTTTGTGTCTGTATATGGAATTTTCACTGAAATAATATTGCAACTCATTTCCACTTCATTTGTTTTCGGGTGAGCTCTCAGAACACACACACACACACACACACACACACGATATATCTTACTATTTTGTTTCTCTTTTGCAAATATTCTTTTGGAGTCTAATGTGTTATATTCTCTCACCATTAACCTCTGGGGGGCAGGCAGTTAGAATTGTCATTTACTCCTTGCTGGTGTCGATTTAGATCTTTCTGTAGTACAGTCTTATGATGCTGCCATGAGAGACCTGCATAAAATGTACCAACAAGAAACTTAAAATGAGAAATATTTAATCTAATTTTGTCAAGGAGATGGAGCTACCAACAATTTAAAAATTGACACTTTTCAAAAGGTATGAAAAGCTGCATCTAGCGATAACTTCTTTGGTTGGGCAACTTTTAAAGGAGCAGGATCTTTGTATCTGATTATGTTCTTTGAACTTAAACAGGTAAAACAAATCACACTGCTGTAATAGACACCTGCTATTTTCTGAAGTAGTGTTCTGCAGCCAAACTTTTGGACAATGATTTCAGCCAACACACACACACACACACACACACACACACACACACACACACACGTACATCAGATTTGAAGACGACACCAAACTGGGAGGGCTCGCTAATATCTCATTACCTCTGAAGAATCAAGATTCAAGATCTTAACAGATTGAAAAACCAGGTCCCAACTAACAACATTAATTTCAACAGGGACAAATGTAAGGTTCTGCACTTAGGTGGAAATAATCAGATGCACAGATATAGGATAGGGGACACCTGGCTTGCTAACAGTACACATGCAAAGGATCTAAAGCAGCAGCAAAAACACACACACACACACACACACACACACACACACACACAAATGCAATTCTAGACTGAATCAACAGAAGATCAAGGGAAGTAATAGTGCCACTGTATTCTGCTCTGGTCAGACCTCATCTGGAGTACTGTGTCCAGTTCTGGGCACCACAGTTCAAGAAGGACACTGACAAACTGGAACGTGTCCAGAGGAGGGCAACCAAAATGGTCAAAGGCCTGGAAACGATGCCTTATGAGGAACGGCTAAGGGAGCTGGGCATGTTTAGCCTGGAGAAGAGGAGGTTAAGGGGTGATATGATAGCCATGTTCAAATATATAAAAGGATGTCACATAGAGGAGGGAGAAAGGTTGTTTTCTGCTACTCCAGAGAAGCGGACACGGAGCAATGGTTCCAAACTACAAGAAAGAAGATTCTACCTAAACATTAGGAAGAACTTCCTGACAGTAAGAGCTGTTCGACAGTGGAATTTGCTGCCAAGGAGTGTGGTGGAGTCTCCTTCTTTGGAGGTCTTTAAGCAGAGGCTTGACAACCATATGTCAGGAGTGCTCTGATGGTGTTTCCTGCTTGGCAGGGGGTTGGACTCGATGGCCCTTGTGGTCTCTTCCAACTCTATGATTCTATGATTCTATGATTCTAAGTATATTACCACTCTGATTTTCCTTGATCTGGAGTATTGTGTCCAGTTCTGGGTACCACAGTTTCAGAAAGGTATTGAGAAGCTGGAACGTGTGCAGACGAAGGTGACAAGGATAATAAATTGGTCTGAAAACCAAGCTTTATGAGGAACAATTCCGGAGTTGGATATGCTTAGCCTGGAGAAGACTAGAGAGGAGAAATAATAATAATAATAATAATAATAATAATAATAATAATAATAATAATAATGCCTATCACCTTTTTTTCCTCTAGTAGCAACTGCTTTATTTCTTATTAAAATAAAAATAATATTGTTGTTATTTATTAAATTTCTATATTGCCATTCATGATCACAGGGTGGTTTACAATATAAAAATACAATACGTAACATAGCAACAAACAAAAAGAATACCCCCCAAACCAAAACATAGTTTAAAAGGCCATAGATAGTTTAATTACCCTCCAGCCTCTCATGGAGGGGGCACATGAAGAAGGGCCTTAGATTATGATCGCAGGATCTGAGAATGAGCAAACTGGTATAATATAAACCTTTGCTCCCTTTTCTGTACTCTTTCAGTAGAGGCACAAAAGCCAGTGATGACAATGCTTTATCCCATCTTTAGGAAATAAAAAATAAACAAATTTGCCCATAGGCTAGGTATATAAAAAGCTATGAAAAGGCAAGGATATTTAAAAATGGTACTACACAAACATTTCTCTTTGTTGTTGTCCTCATTTACAGACAAAGAACTGTAGGACTCTCCCAGCTTGCTTGCCCTTTCCTGTCCTTCCATAATGCATGTGTATGCTTGTTCATTGTGAGTCTTCACTGCCAGAAAGCACAATACAGTATAGATACTGTGTTTGATTTGTTCAGAATTGCATTTAGTTGTAAAATTGCCTCTAATCCAATGTGGAGGAACTGTTACATAATTACATGTGAGCAAACTTGCAATGGCCAGGGCCTTGTCTCAAAAGGTGATGCTTTGTGTTGACTATCCTAGGAAAAACTATCAGTCTGAGTCCAGCTCTGCTTGCACAAAAATAGGGGGGAAGACAGCCACAGGAAAAGAAACAGAATAGCTGTGGCACAAACATTTTTTAAATGGATGTCTGTACCCAAACACAAAAAAATACTGTAAGTGTTGAACTTGAGAGTTTTAATACATTATTGTTTCCTTGCCCAGAATTTATCTCTCTAAGAAATGTGTATATAGTGGATGGGAGAAATGGGTGTTTTCCTTGTCCTGTCATGACCAGGCAGGAATGCTTGCTTGATCACAAAGTTTCAGGGTAGTCTTCTATTTGTGTGGATTCAATTCCAGTTGGTGTAACCCATTAAGAACTGTGTTAGCCACACTTGGAAACTGAATTTGTGCCCCATCATGGCTGGTGAAGGGGAGCAAAGAGAATCTAAATATTTACCTGGATAGTATAATCAGTGTAAAGGGCAGAGTGCTTTATCTAAGAGTGGACTATAATGGTGTCCTGGGCAGGACTCTTGATCCATTTCCCCCTGCTTCATGCATTTCCCATCTTCCCCAAAAATCTCCTTTGGAGAGTTGGGGACTGAGTGCAAGATAGCATGGGAGACTGCAGTGGGGAATTTGAATCAGCAAAAATCAATCCTTTCTCTTCTTTTAGTGGAGACACCCACTGAAATTTGATCACAGGCACCAATTAGATTCCTCCCCCAAGTATTATCACTCTTTGGGATTTATCACAACCTTTGTACAGATGTTTTATGTATGGACTAATAATTTTCCATACAGAGGCAAGTAACCAGAATATTAAAAAGCACAATGCTTTCTAAACTTAAAAACACCTGCTTCCTAGTTCAAGTCCTTATTGCTTTTTTCACAACTCACAAACACTTTATTTCTAGTCACATTGCAAGAGATGCTTAGGAATGCAGTTTTTGAAATAAAATTGATTTTTCATTAATAGGCCTTTGTTTCAGACCCCAGATATTCCAAATTGACCTAGCGTATTGTTCAAGCATAAGCAATGGATTCCCAGTCTGTCACCTCAGGTACTTTGCTAATGTAGCATTGATCAAATCTACAAATCCTAAACTCGGGAGAAGTGATAGAAATATTAGCCATGGGATGCACTACATGCCCAAAAGATAAATTGTTCAGGATGTCATTTTGCAAGTTGGAGGTCACAATTCATTCATCTTGTTACTTTGTTGTATCCCTTTAGTGGTTTCAATTGCAGGATTAAATATTGAATGGTGGCAGATCATTCAATATATAGCTCTCCTATGTTGGCATTAGAAGGCTTTTCATGCTTAGAATGGAACTCTGTGCACACAGAATGCCAAAGGTAATCGTGCTGATGATCTGTTCTGTAAGATTAATACCACAACAATATTACCAAGCAATTCTTAACACATTGATTTATCCCTGATACGACACTTCTAAAACGAATGGATGCACCGAGCTTTTTAGAAATGGGATTGTGAGTGGGACCTTTTCTAAAATGCACTATCAAAAATTAATCAATTTGTGAGTCCTTTGAGGAACGTTTCAGGATTCTGGGTAAATTTCACAAAGTTTTTCTACATAGTCAATGATGGAAGCAAAAATATCTGGGCAGCCATCTCCCAATAGATGCTCTACAGAATGACTTGATGAACCTGACTTACATCATACTGCAGAAACGCCTTCTTCAGTTTTATCTAATAGAGCTCAGTTTATTTTAAATAACATTTATTGGTTTTATTTTTCATAATACATGGAATTATCTAGTTCCTAGCTTCATTTGATTGATTTATTATTACCTAATTTGGTTTCCTGTCCAACAGAGACAGTTTATAGATGTCTATTTTGATAACAGAAAATATTTTGATGTGGAGTCAGCAGAATAATACTTCAACTTCTCAAATAACCCTGTTATCAGACTGTAATAATTTAGATGACAATAATCTCATTTGTTCTGTGAATTAACTAATTTCCTTCGAGGGAAATTATTGTCTTTAGATTTTGCTGGGAGTGTCCATTCTTAAAATCATGACAACTCAGTCAGTTGAGCCAGAGACACTTAATCTCAGAGTCATAGGTTCAAGCTCCTGTTGAGTAAAAGATTGCAAGAGGTTGCACTACATGATCCTCATGGTCCCTTTCAATTCTATGATTCTATATGTAGCTTTCTGATGGATAGCTATCACCAGCATTTTCTGTTAGCACTTGCAAGCTTCCTTTGTCTTTCAAACTGATTTCTTATTATTTTTTGTTTCAATATAGACCATGCAGTTCGCGCGCGTGTGTGTGTGTGTGTGTGTGTGTGTGTGTGTGTGTGTTTAATGCAGTGCATTAAATGGACATTGTGTGGTGTCATTGGTCACCCATTGTACTAGTTGCCACTGTAAATTCAAACTTAAAGGCCCATCATCCATGGCTCTTCGTCTGCTTTTTACCAATATTTTCAAGTTAATACATCTGTGAAGTACGTGCTTCCCCAGATTCACAATCAGATATCAAATGTACTGCCATTATAAGTCCCACTGCGTGGGAAGGAGAAATGAATGAAACTCATTAGAAAGTACTTTCAATATATTTTCTTCCCTAGTGCTCAAATCCATTTTTGTACTGTAGAAACCTTCCATAATGTTTAATGCTTGTCTGCTGTGCATGCTAGCAAATTTTATATTTGTCATCTTGTTCTAATTTAATGAAAGTGTAGTTGGCCATCTATTTTACAGAAGGCAGATCACATGTGCAGCTATAACCAGAATAAAGTATTTTCTTTTCTCTGTTCCACCATTTCTGGATATAAACAGCTTAAACACGCAGACACATACACAGAGTTTGCATCTTGCCTTGTTGATTGAGAAAACATTATTGAATTTCTTTAATCTGCTTTTTTTAAAAAAAGAAATTGTGACTGATCTTTAAGTGTGTGCTCCTGGTATTATTTAAATAATTCTGGAGATTTTCCAAAAGGGAAAATATGGCTGTTTTACATTATCACAAATTTATAATACTAATCTAACAAGTACAAAATAAAATAATAACAGAACATGAACTTTTGGAACAATAATACTGTCACATGAGAATCCAATTCCTAATATGAAGCTGTGCAGATTCAGCAGCATGGCTTTTGTTCACCTAGATAAAGGTGCAGAAATGATTAACTAACAGAGTTGTAATGGCACCATATTGGGTACTAACACAGTTTAGCAGCACCATATTGTGTGCTATTAAATAGGCTAGCCACATTTTGCATATCAAAGAAAATTAATATTAGTGAAGATTCCTACTAATTTCAATAGAGTTTTTTTAAAAGAGTGTAAAATGCTCTATTTAATAGATTACTTTTGAAGTTTAGCTGGAATTTACAAAATTTGATGCAGGCCTTATGGATGTGTGAGGACTTGTTTAGGGTCGTATAACCTCAGTCATAGACTTGTTTTCTACGTGCATCAGTTGGATGTGAAATTCTTCCCAGTGAAGCCATAGAAATCGTCAAATCAGAGGATTAGGTCTTGGGAAAGACACAAAACTAGGTTGGTGTAAAAGAGATGAAATAAAACGAGGTGAGGCAAAGGAAATGAAGACGCAAGGTAGTTGTGTGGTAGTGGTAAGATGCAGAACAGCGCTGGATTGCTGAGAACTATCTTGATCTGGAAACTTTTTTTTTAGACCTCAGGCCTTTCCACATGACCCAGTCCAGCCTAACTGTTCTGATCTGGCAGACTTTTACCAAAGTTTCTCCATTGGAAACGATGCAATGGCTTAATTTCCCATTTGACTGACATCTCTCAGGTTCCACATTTATTTATCTGCTTGAGATCATCACATTTTTCATCCTTCTGCCAGAAGGAATTCTGTCTTCTGATGGGACCTTTTTGGATATACAGCTCGAAGTGACCTCAAAAGGTTCTTCAGTCATCCTATCTCAGAAACTGAATCCGCATAAACAAGCACAACTAAAAGCTTGTTTAGCCTACTTCTAAAGACATCCACTGGTTTCCTTTGATCTGTGTATGTGAAGACGCCATACACATAAAGAGGAGACTGTCTATTAATCCATTTTTAAAATTTTTGCTTCAGCAAGCTGTTGGCCTCCCCTCTCCATCCGTTACGGTCAATTCAAATAATCAACTGAGTTAAGCGTATTACATAACGAGTGTGAATCAACAGTGGATATGTTCTGTCACCAGAGTTGCACATGTGTAGCACTTTAAGAAATAGCTGAACTGTCAACTGTGTGAGAAGGAAAGCAGACAAAGATTTAACCTTACTGTCTTTCCTAGCAGTGACTCAACAGAATCAGTGTTTAAAGGACTACTAGCAGCCCTAGCTTTTGGGCCTGGAAAGAGCATCATTATGCAACCACCCATCTCTGTATGCAATTTTCTGTCAGCTAGGGATATGCATACAGAAGCCGACTTCTGCCTGCATATAACATGTACCTTGATAAAGTAAATAGGTTTTTAATTCCTGAGAAGATAACAAATATGACTAGGATCATATAATCTTTCATCATAATATTATGAATGATGTCTGGGAGAACTTGGAATGGGAGTGCTCAGTTTGGCTACAGTGGACTGCTGGAAGCTTTTGCTTTTTTCATCCATTCAGTTTGGTTTTACATATAGGCTTGTTACTAGTGGCTTGTGTCAACTTAAAAATTGGCCAAGATCCAAATCTGCACAGTTGAGATTGTTGAAAATCTTTCATTTTACAAGCTAAGCATGCAGCAACTGCATAATTTTATATATCCTTGCTTCTTCACATTTCCCCAACATTATATTTTGGCTGTGCATCTGAGATGTTTTTTCCCCATTTAATTTTTTCTCTTCCCACAGTGATGAAAGTGTACACTATAGACAAGTATTTCCTGGTAAGAGAGTATCTCTAGTATTGCTTACAAAAAGACCACATTTATAGGATATCACACATATAGTGATACAACTTTCTCTCTCCCTCATCTCTCTCCTCCATCTCTATATCTAAAACAGAATATTGACTTTATAGCAAATAAAACTTTAAAAAATAAATTTCTAATATTAGTGAGCTATCATCTAAAATGGATATGTACAATACAATAATAACCAAATTTCTCAGATAAGTTCCTTGAATCTTTACTATAAGCCAGTCAGCTGTATCTAACAAACTAATACATGCCATTTTTAGAATTGAGCTCCATAAACTGGGCTTTAGTAGCTGCTAGTAAAAGTTTACTCTTTTTTGTGACAGATTTGATCAGTCTTTTTCCTTTTAGAATACATGTTTTTAATTCTAGCTCGGAATATTTATATAGTTCACTGTTCTCACTCGGATTACTTTTGTCAGGCACTGTATATTTACTTGCACATTGGTGCAGGCTGCATTTTCCGGCCATTCTGTTATTCAGAGAAATTTTCAACACCTGGCAAAATCAGGCTGTTGTGTAGAATTACTTCTGAAAGGTTTATATGGAGCTTTGAATGCATAATTTGTGTGCCACGTTGGTATCCCTTGCAAAGTGTTCTATTGCTGTTGAAAAACAAAGAATTGAAGGCCTAAGATACGACTTCTGAGAAATATAAATGCAAAGCAACACTCACATGATTGTATAGAGTGTAACTGACCCATGACGGCCAGCATGATGTTGTGATGGAGGAAAATATTACAGCTAGAACATTCTGGCTTCTGTTCCACTTGACTTTGAATACATTATCTCTCTGCTCTATCAGCTTTGAATTTTGTTGCTTCTGATGGATTACTGATAAACTTGTATTCACAGTTATTCCAGGGCTTCTTTGAGACCTGCCTTTTATGCATGGAAGGCAATTTGTGAATGCTGAAACTTCCTACTTTTTCTCAGTGAAATAAGACTTTCTTGTTTTCTGGAAACATTTGAAATTCTGCTTTGAAGCATACTGATTTTAATATTCTGCACATGTTTTGTTGACAACAGTAAAGGAAAATATTATCATGGAAGGATAGAATTTTTTTGCACTGCATAGAGGAAGATCCATGAAGAATCTGGTCCTGTGAATAGGCTCAAACCACTTTCACTGGGCGCTTTCACAAGACAGTTCGTTGTGGACATGGTGCAGCTATTCATGTTTGCTAGTTTTTCAGTATCCGCATGACATTGTCATCTGCAAAACACTATCCTGTCCCATCCCCTCTCCCACTTAATCTGGCTTTACTATTTCCATGTGTTTTTTAATAAATGATTTTATGCAGAAATGGTAAATCTGGTTTAAATGAGAAAATAAAATGAACATCATTTTATGAGGCTAGCGTCATGTGGACACTGCACAAAACTTGCATGCATCAGCAGCACTGTGTCCACAATGAACTGTTATGGAGACATACCCACTATGCCTTAAAAGGGTGTATGTGTGAAACCAAGATTTGGTTAAAAGCCAGAGAGTTATATTATTGCACATTTAGTCCAATGAGCTGTCTCACACAGAGCTGATATTTCTGTATATGTTTAAGTTAACAGCATAGTAAAACTGGAAATCTGGAGCCCTTTTACCTTAAATAAACAATATGTTCCCAGTGTAATAGAAAAAGGATTAATAGATCCCACAACCACAAAAAAGTCAAGAAACTGAGCACCATTCAAGATTTCTTTCCTATACGAGTGAATGTCTGAGTGCCCTCTTAGCTGTCACACCACATGAAATAGAACAACAGACACACTTCCAAGTTTCAGGACAGATCTGCCCATCATCCCTAATTCCCTTTCCCTCACCATTCAATACTATTTGTAAGCATAGGGGGAAAGGTGATAAAATGAAGAATACCTGAAATTGTAGATTTCACCAGACTAGTTAAAATTGCATTTTGCTCTCTCACCTCTATAGTGGGTCTCCATCACCATCGCGTAGCATCCAGGTCATAGCAGTCTTTTACTTCAGTCTCAAGCACCTTTTTCTTCATAGATTCCTAGAATTGTAGAGTTGGTAGGGACCCCAAGGGTTCCTTCAGCAGTCACTGGAGGTGACATCTATTTTCCTAACTGCTGTAGACCTTAATGCTTATGGTAGTATTCACTGCTCAGACATTTAGCTGCCTTATTGTCTTCTTTTTAAGTTTCAGCCCTATTGCTTGCTACTTGTTTTTGGTGTTGTTTTGTTGTATCTTGGAATTGTCTGTCCAATAAAAAGGTATCCTAGGAGACAAGCAATAGAAAAGCTAGCAAGACCTACATACAGAAAAGGGGTTGGGTGTTCAACATAATTAAACATTGATTGTTATTAGACTACCCAACATCAGAGAGGATTTTTTTTTTGCCAACATTGTAAGGTTTTTATTGGTGCAGAAGGTCTCAAAGTAAAACAACAAAAAGGAAAGTAACTAACTAACTGTGTACCTTATTGTGTTGTGAATTCTTACTCTCCCCTCCCTCCCCAATATGAATCTGATTTATATTGCTGCTTCCTGTCTGGGTTTGTCTGCTGTCTAGTGCTGAGTTTACTTTGCCACTATGAGGTCAGTATATAAAGATTTAACACAGATCTGATTTGGTTAGGCAATCCTTTCAGCTTTATTAAATCAACAACTAGGCAAATCCCTAATACAAAAAATCCAGGCATGGATGATATCATAATTATCATATTCTAACACAATAAAGCAAAACTATATGACTTAATTGAGTGGAACTCTACCAAACCCTTTCTTTGATTGATAAATCAGGTTATGTCTGATATCATAAAAGGAAGTCTCAGATCTATACTCATTAGCAAACCACACCATCCTCTTCCTTCCCCCACCAATGTAACCTTTGCTCATTTCTTATCTAGTTTTCCGCAGTGCTTCATGTTGAATCTTTCTAGTATTAAAACCATTTTAGAATAAATGTGCACACTGCTATTACCAGACTTTAAACAGTAAGGGCCTCCTGCCTGCCTTAGCCCAAGTATAGTACAGCTGAAAGTACCCAACACTTTAAGGCAGAGAAATGTAAACTATGTCAGTAAATATTCTGGGTTGTATCCAACCCAGCTGGTCATATTCAGACCCACTGAAATTAAGGAACATGACTAACTTAGTCCCATCAATATCAATAGGTCTCCTTTGAGTAAAACTTACTTGGCTACAACCCTGTATTTGCAACAATAGCAATACATTGTAGGTACCAGTTCATTGTGCAATCAACACACACACCGTGCATATCCTTAGTTGAGAAGATGGTTACTGCAAAATGTATATATAAAATAATATATAAAAATACTTACTGTTCAATAGAAGAGAGCGTTTGAAATAATATCAAAATATAACTCTGGTACAGCTGTAAAAATTAAGCATGACTATCAAGAGCTGGGTGCTAAATGTGAACATCTGGAGGTGGTAAACTAAGGGACACTGGAGTCTGGTCAGGTGTTGTCTATGTGAGACCATTCAGTTATTTCTCTTGTAGCAATATAGCCACACAGTCGGGCTATGTTTTATCTTAAACTCATACTGAAGCCATGAACTGGGAGATCTACATTTAACTTCTATTCTGCTTCTCTGGAGACACTTGCCAGATGTTGGTCTCTGGGTTAAAGCTACTTATTCTCACCACAGACTTTTGTAGGTTAGAAATTACCACGAGCATTTGTTTTAGTAACATTATATTTTTCCTATAGCCTGCATGTCTTTGGTCAGGTTTCCCAGTATTTATATCTTAGAAATTAAGCTCCGTCTCTCTGCTGTATGTTTTCCTCACTGTCTCATGCTAAATAGTATTGCATGTGGAGAACACAATCACCAGCACAGGCCTCTGTTTCCCAGTTAGTAAATCACTAGACAAGGGGTTTCCTGAATGAAGGGAAATGCTGATTTTGAAAGTACTTGGAGATGGAGGGGTTTGTGAGTGCTGGATGTGGTGAATCAGTGATCCAACACTCTCAAGATGCATGGAAAAATTCACAATCTGCTTGCTGAGAGCTGCTAGTAGAAAACTAGAAGTGTTGAGATGATTCTTAATACTGAGCATGTCTCCAAACTTAAACCACTGGAATGTTATCTTCACTGATAACTCTATTGCTTACTGAAGTGTTTGAGTCAATTATAACAGGTATTGTACATACCTTGAACCTGCTTATAAACTTTACAGGTTATGTATGTCAATAAAGTCTTAAAACCAGGACTGAGCAAAATAATCATCCAACAGAAAATTTGGGGATGGAACTTGGTCTTTGTGGGGTAGGAAATCCCCTTGGAAAAAACTACTCAATTAACTTCCAAATTTGTTTCTTCTATGCCTGTTACAGCCACAATAATCACTACTATTTTGCTAGAAGATCTGGAGAGTTGTCTGGTTGCCCAGGCAATGTGTAGATGCTGTCCTGTCTTCCAGCACTGAATGGTTGGGTGGGGGGTTATTCAGTGTCAGGGGACAACCTCTAGCTCCCTCCGTGCATTGATTAAAATAGGGGTGCAACTTTGCTGCCTGCAAACAAGGTTCCAAAGTAAGCAAGTTAGTTTCAGTTCAACTCTACTTAAGAATAACTGCACATTCTGTAGGTTATTGGCTGAAACTTGACCCAGAGAAATCCAAGAAAGTGTTGGGTTAACACTTGACCCCACCATTCATTGAATGCCTGTTCTCCTTAAGAGCAAGTATCTGCTGCAGCTCCAGCTTCAGTGTATTGTAATGAGCTGGCGTATTCTGAGCATGACCTTTGAAGCCACTTGGAGCATTCCAAAGCGGAATGGTAGGATTAAGTTACAATGCTGACTGAAGAGTGTCAGTACCTAGCCAGCTTCCCAGAAAAGCCTGTGGAAAGCCTTTTAGGGAGGGTGCTCAAAGCTGGTGGGAATCTTTCACCAGACATTCAGCTTAGGTAATTGTAAGAAGAAAGTGGAGCCAGGGTGCCCTCGAGGAGGCTGATAAGTGGAAGGAGGAGCTGGAAGAGTGGCTACAGATGAGAAACAGAGGAACTGAAGAGGAGCAGGGACTGGTTCCCAGTACCTAAGAGGGCAGTGTGCCATCAGCTGATCATCAGAATTCCACTCTCTGCCTTATATTGAGCTCTGATCAGGCCTTGTTAGCTATTTTAGAGCACTGAGAAGGACTTAACCTTTTCTCAGGCGGCTTCTTATGGAAGCCATGCAAAGCCAGAAGAACTGGTATATGCTTCAACAAACATAGTGGCAGCCTGATGGATAGGAGGTGCTCTGACAACCCTCTTCCCCCTTATGAATTCACTCTCTGCAATTCTTTACCAGTCCTGCATTATTTGTAATGAGCCTGTGTTTTCCCACCCCTGTCATTTATATACTGGGCATATTTTAATCAACTGAAGAGAATTTTATTATTGCATTAAGTATGGACAAGGACTTATTCTAAGCCTGTAAAAGGGATGGTGTTAATCATTAATCCTTTCTTCTGAAATATAGTTATGGTCTTCATTGACTAAAGGGTGTGGGAATGTATGAGATTATTTGCAATAAATAAAATATTGTACATTTGTTTTAGAATATCTCTTACCGCTGTAACTTATAGGTTGCCTCAGGCATATTGCATTGTGGCAAATCTCTTTTTATTTGTTAATACTAAGGGCACAAACAATATGTTGTATATAAAACATAGTAACAGACTGCTTTTTTTATTCTGTTTGAACCAAAATCCAATGTGTTGGCCTAAATTTTGCAACAGTGTTTCAGTGTGGGTGTGTAAATATAATGGAATAAATGGATGTGGGATTATAGCTACAATTTTATCTTTCTTGCCAGGATTCCATGAGGAACGAGTACTTTTAAAATGCCTTCAGTTTCCAAGAAGGTTCAGCCCCTCTAAATGCAACTTTGATGTTGTGATTTTCTCTACAGGGACTGCTGCTCAGCCCACCCTATGTTGGAACACTGAATATCATGATGAGGATCTGATCCTGAATGGAGATACTGAATGCTACCAAAATACAAGTAAATAAAAGTAAAAGTAATAACATAATAATGACAGAGAAATGCTGCTTCACAAGTTTACTCAGTAAACTCAAATTATTTTTATGGAGAAAAAATGGGTTTATGCACAAAAACATACCGTTAAGCATTTTACAACAATGACATATTGCATTCATTCCTCTTGTGAGGAACATGTGCCAAGTAATTATAGTAGTTGTCTTGTAAAGTACAGGGCCAGATATAATCCAAAGCTACACTTCGATCTCACGATCAGCATTCTTGAATTATAGCACCATTGACTGAACAGAAGCTGATAATTTGTCTTTGATATCTAGGTTATACAACATTTATGGAATTTGCCATATATATCCTTAACTACCCTCCTTAAAGGAACAAAAGTAATGAACACTTGAAGGGCATGGCTATGGTACACTGGAAGAGTTGCTGCATTTAATGCTAGTTAGTTAGTTCTCAACTGGACTAGCACAGTGTGTGTGTGTTTGTGTGTGTGTGTGTGTGTGTGTGTGTGTTTAGAAGTGTTTAGAAGCTACAGGTGAGTGAAACGTATATGATTACTGCATTGCAGGGGTTTGGACTAGATGGCCCTTCCAACTCTACAATTCTATAATTCTATATAGGGTTCAGAGTACAAATCTCAACTTTGAAAGAACAGAGTCTGTTTAGGCTGGACGAAAAAGGATTAAGAATGGATATGATAAACAGTTTAAAGACTGCACATATAGCCAAAAACTTATGGGAGAATGAGAAATAACGGGAATTGCTGTCCTGGGATATATAGAGGACAATGTAGTTCAGGGGTGCTGCTCTATATGTAAAAGTGCAAAATAAATTCATATATTAGAAATCTTAGGAGAAACAAGATGTTTGGATTGAATTATCCAAGCAAATAATAATATAGTACTAAGGACATAATATATAATAATATAGTAGGGACGCGGGTGGCGCTGTGAGTTAAACCACAGAGCCTAGGATTTGCTGATCAGAAGGTCGGTGGTTCGAATCCCCGTGACGCGGTGAGCTCCCATTGTTCGGTCCCTGGTCCTGCCAACCTAGCAGTTCGAAAGCACATCAAAGTGCAAGTAGATAAATAGGTACCGCTCCAGCAGGAAGGTAAACGGCATTTCTGTGCACTGCTCTGGTTCGCCAGAAGCGGCTTAGTCATGCTGGCCACATGATCCGGAAGCTGTACGCCGGCTCCCTCGGCCAATAAAGCGAGATGAGCGCCGCAACCCCAGAGTCGGTCACGACTGGACCTAATGGTCAGGGGCCCCTTTACCTTTACCTAAGGACATATTACTCTTCACGCTTTTCAGGAGCTTTCTTCTTAGCAGAAACTATGCATGTAGCATCAGCTACCTGCCAAAGACTTTGGGACTTGTAGTTCTAGTACCTGGAGAGAAAGGATGCTGTTCCAGGACTTAGGAATGCTCGAGTCTGCTTTCCACTGCTTCAAAGTATGTTTCTTGGCCTTGAAACAGAGGAAGGAAGGGTTATGCATTCATACCAGTGCTCTATACTTGTGGGTATGCAATTACAGGAAAAACGTGCAAAATACACTTTTTCACTTGGCTTTTGAGTCATTGTGAGGGTGTTAACAATTTGGTTTAGGGAACAGTCCATTAGAAGAATTTTCTTTCCGCTTTAGTTTTTCATTATTTTGCTATATTGATTTTAGTTTTTGTTATTATTATTTTTGTATATCTTTTAGTAAACTACTCTGCGGTTCTAATATGAAGAGTGGAATAAAAATGAGATAATAAACAATAATAATGAAAAATGCATTACATTGGTCCGCACAGGGAGTGTCTCTAAATGATTTTATGATGCTATATTTGTTTTTTAAGTTTCCTTTTAGCAGTAATACTTATTTTCTGTCAGTTCATCAACATAGTCCTCACAGTAAAAAAACACTGTATGTTTGGCCGATGTGGCCAATTTGTGCCCCTCCTGAATGACAACTCCCATCATCCCACTGGCCATGCCAACTGGGTCTCATGAGAGTTGTAGTTCAGCAACACCTGGAGGACCAAAGGTTAACTACCCCTCGAGGCTTACCGGTAAATGATAACAACCTGCCTCCCTTGCCCCGTGCCCCCAGCTGAAAAAAATATTACATGTTCATTATCATAGCCTTCTTCCAGTGTTTCTTCAAAAATCTGAATTCTCCCTAATGTTGAATGAAATTATGAAAGTTATCCACAAAAACTGGTGTTATATTATAAAACCACATTTGTATCAAAACAATCGGAATGTTCAGTTTCAACCACTGAATCATAGAATTGCAGAGTTGGAAGGGATCCCGAGGGTCATCTAGTCCAACCCCCTACAATGCAGGTATCTCAATTAGCTCATACATGACAGATGGTCATCCATCCTCTGTTTAAATGTATTAATATTTATGTCCTGCTTTTTCCAGTAAGAAAGTTAGGGAAATAGGGTAATTATTAGCATCCAACTGAAGAAAGATTTTTCCTGCCAAGTAAACTTGTAGCAACCTATTTTCACCAAGCTTCTTTATATTACTTAAGGGAGAGGGGAGAATGAATAATTTGGAACAATTTAACTGTAGTATTGAAACACAATATGACCTTAACCAGAATTTCTAATTTTGTTCCATTCATGATCAAGAAATGGTAATTTAAATTATTCTAAACCCATTATAATTTTAATAATTACAATTTATTAATAATTACGTGATTGGATTTTAAATGCACAATACAATCACAAATAATCTTGTTGAATTAAGAAACTTAAAGTGAACTAAAAACAACCCTAATACAGCTGGACCACTGCACAGCTTTGACATTAGAGCTCTATAATAGGTTCATAGGAATTCAAAAGCATAAAGGCAGAAAAGACTGATATGGCAACAGTTCTTTTTCTTTTATTCTTTTCATTTTTCATCTATGAGGTTACAATTTTTGCAGCTGGTCAGAAATATCATGTTCCCTACTGTCTCAAAAGACTGTACATGACTAATCTTAACCATGCTTCAAACTGAATATATAAGCAGCTGTTGAAAATACAGCAGGCATTATGGAAAAGTTTACCAATGTACCAACAAGCATAAAGCACCTTCTTTTACAATGCCTGTTAATATATATTTGAAGCTATAAACTTGAGCACTGCAGACATTTGCATTTTGTGTCACATTAGTTGTATTTTTGTAGAAGTTTACCTAATGGACAAATTGACTACTGGTTTAATGGGCAATCATTCTGCAGAGCATTTAACAGAAGCATCTACTGAGATGGGCTTAGATTTTTGAGGTTGATGGTTTTTACAGGACAATCCCCAAATTGTAGATGAGCTTTTGGAATAGCTGTAGCCAAGATAATATACTCATAGATTAATATTTAAGTAATTACTTAAATATTTAAGTATTACTTATCAACACCGTTCTGTGTCTTAATCCTAATAGAATTCAGTCAACAAGAAATAGTTTTTCATTCTGATTATTGTGCCAATTTTTCAAGTTTACATAAATTAGTTGCAGCACAATATACAAATATAGTTTTGATACCTTGCTGTACAATGTTCTGTCTTAATGCTTAACAATTGACTTACCGTTGTTATAAACCACTGATTCCTGTGGCATCTTTAAAGACTTTATTTATTGTGGCATGAACCACTGCCAAACAGTAGGACATACTATGTGGACCACCGGTTCACATATTCTGTAAATCTGTGCACTTGCATGAGCTGTGCTGTTTTTGCTGAACACTGTATTGCAACTACTAGTCTCAGTGCATTGATCCCTTTCAAGCATGCCAGGCAGTATGATCTGCAACGGTTCCCTGCCTCCAAGGTCTAGTGTCCCGTGGAGGAAATAAATTCATGCAGAGCTACTTGCTCTGCTGATATGAGTCACCATATGCAGACGCTCTGGACTGTTATGTATACCTTTAAATCAGATTTAAAAGATATTAAACTGCAGATATTTCCAAACATCTCTAAAATACTTTACACATTTGAAATCCTACTTTCTTTATTGGCTCGAGAGTCAACATTGTCAGAGTGATAAGACAACTCGGCAATCAAAAGTGCCTTCAAGCTTGAAAACCTTTGTGGTCAGCATGCTTCATTTGGTAGTTTAAAGTGGCTTGCTCACCCTTTTATTTCTGAATTTAAAAGTGTTTAATTCCATAAATTTGAAAAGAGTAAAAGTCCATTATTTCATGGGAGCAAATAGATTTGATGAGCATTTGAATATTTTGGGTCAGCACATTGGCATTTAAAATGCTGCCAATTAGTGCTGAAGGTTCAGAATTCAGCTCAAATGTAGACAATGACAAAATAATGATAATTGGGACACAAATGAATAGCTCAGAAGACTTTCAGAAACATAATTTCTATCATAAGTCTGAGAAGGAGGGCTGGTAGTTGTCTTAAAGCTAATCCTAACCACAAAGGTTTGTATCCAAAATAGAATACAGATTTTTGCACAACAAAATGTTCTCCCCCTCTCCTCCCCTATGTGCCCCATAAACCTGTAGTAGGGGTTCCCCCAACGCTTCAGAACAAATTTAGGGAGGGCGTGGTGGGAAGAGAAGGGGGAAGTTGATTGATTTATTATGTTTATGACATTTTCCCCACAATGAACTGTTCCCCTTGCAGCTTACAGCAAACATTCAAAACATCAAAATACAAAGCACTGGGAATATAAATAAACAAAATACTGAATTCAATACAGGAGTTAATAAACAAACATTGGCACGTAATTCAACACATCCCCAGATGCAATCTTTCCCCATTAATTGGTCTGAGAAGGGGCAAAACTATTAAAGAATCCTTAGATCGGACATTCTTCAACTGGAGACATCTCCTAATGCAGTTCAGGGCCATTCTAAATGTCGGCACTGCAAGGTCTTCCACATGTCACTTAACGTTAGAGTTTCAGGGTCCACACTCTGGATGGATGCATTTGGAAATTGAACCGTTCTTCAGCTTGCCAATCATCACATGTCATGTATGGGATTATATGCCCGTGTAATAAAAATGTATGTATGATAAGAATTCTGGAACATAGGTCTAGAATTAGACAAAATATTGTGGATGCACCCCTGGTGCAACACTACATCGAATATGGCCGTATAGATGAGGACATATGTTTTTGGTGTTACAGGCTTATAAGCCACACCCGAATAACTTACCAGATGTTAAAAATATCTTTTTACAATTAGAGTCCAAGTAGATCTTTCACCTAGATACAGTTACTCCAAACGGCTGGAACTTTCATTTAGAATTGAGTTGTTTTCTGTGATCCCTTTTTATGATCCTTTAGTAGATCATCTTTGATGAAACAAGAGTATTGTCCTGCTTCTGGGCATCTCAAGGCATCTGGTTGGCCACTTTGAGAACAGAATGCTGCACTGGATAAGTATTTGATCTGATCCAGAAGAACGGTTCCTGCAATCTTACAAACTATTTCATCTGTTCCTGTGGCTATGTTGATACCATGTTCCATTCTGGGCAAGGGATCTTCTAATATTGCTGCCTTTCCCTTTCTACCTCTTGCCAGCAAGTTTTGTGGAGCCACCTTTTTGTCCTCTCAGTACCATACCTTCTGGTCCAAATTGCATTTATTTTTTACACTGATCCATCAGTCCGATGATGGTATTGCCTACTATTTCAGTGTGCATTCTTCCTTGTATACATGTTCCCTACACATTTCCCTTGCAAAATTCTTATTACATGTACAGTAATAAAAAGGGAGGACTGCGTGCCATTACGTGGATATGCCATTTATAATAATTGATCCTGAACTGGGACTTGATTCTGTTCTTGGGATAGGGTCTTTCATCTATCATATGTTCATACTTTTATGAGATAAACATGTAAACATTAATTACCACCCAACCCTGTGTTTCTGTTAAATTAATATAATGTAGTCATAATCCTATGCAATCCCAGCAATAAAGTAGAAAGCAAAACAATAGCAATGGAAACAATATATAACATAGCAAATGCAAATATTTTTATAGTGTCTCGGGTAACTTTGTTGGCATTGGGCATTGATAACACTCCCACAATCAATCTGTGACCTAGCAATGTAGATGGCAATCATGGCTGCCAGCAGCCACAGCTTGTACAGTTTTGCATTGAGATTTGAACTACTGGCATCACAAACTTGACAAGGAACAGGATATATGCAGGCCATTTGACAGATAAGTAGCCAAACAAGACAAGACAGGGACTGATGCTATGCTAATCACAACAGCCAACCAACTTCTAAGTAGGTGTTTTAATATATAACGCAAGGACTAATATTAATAGAAATAAAACCCAAATCTATCAATGTTAATTGAAATTTTACTCAAATATAAGTATGATCCTCAATTTACATATTTAACTTATACATTATTTTGATAAGTGACAAAGTATTAAATGAGATAAATTTTGGTAACTGAAAATTTCTTCTATGTAGTAGTATGTGGAATAAGACACAATTTGTTCTGCTGAATATTACAGAAATGTTGGTCCCTTGTAAAAGTTGGCTTTCCTGAGTGCACTTCTATGGTTATGTTATTGTATATTCAAATGTGTCTTGAGAACCAGGCCCTTACTTTGACCAATGCCTAGAGAGTTTGAGAAGTATGACATGCTGGAGTGCTCAGGCTACTGCAAGTTTTCTCTGCTCTATTTAATGTTCTGCTGATAATTAGAACCAGACCTTTAAAGAATCAGACCTTTAAAGCAGCACTCAGTGTGATGGACCATTTTCATGTCCCTAGTCTGCAGTGTTCTTCTCTTGGCTTTTCAAAGTCCTGTCTTATCATACCTGTCAAGCTCCTTGAAGAGCAAACTGGAGAGGAATGAATCCATGAAGGATGCACCTCACAATGAAAGACATGCTGAAAATTCTGAGAAAGGAAGAAAAATAAATGTAAATGAAGGGGACCCACTCAAAAACGCATTCTGCAAATAAGGAAACTGAGTATTCTTGTACAATCTTACTAACAGGTGGTGAGAGGAACAGTACAGATCTGATTATTGTTGAGGCTATAAGATCACTCAGCAATGTTGTATTCTATGTTATTTTTTGGCACTGAGGCCTGGTGCAATGCAGTGATTCATGAAGGTAGGTGATGAGGCAGTTCTGTATACATCTGGTCTGGAATCTCTCGTTTAGGTATTATAATAGATTACACAAAAAGAATGACAGTGAATACCTAAATATAATAAATTCCATTAGATTAACCATAATTACTTAAGAAGTTTATTAGCTCTTATGCAGAGCAAAAGTGAAATAATTTTGTTTTTGTTTTTGCACGTTCAAGCTGGTGACTAATCACTTTTATGTTTTGTTTTCAGAAGAAAGGAGGGGTCTCTGCAATCTAATTAAGGTTGGTTTGGACTTGGCCAGATAGATAGAATACATTTGTATTATTCATTCACCCATCTTTGGAACCCACTTGGGTTTCAGAGAACACTTGCATAGAGCAGAATAGTAACGTGAAAACTGACACACAATTCACTGTGGCGACAGTTCCTAGGCTACTTATGCTGGAATGTTGGCAATATAGTCAGTAGAAATACAGCGTGCTAGTGCTCATCCTATGATAATAAATGAACCAGATTGTTGGTAAAAGGGAACACAAACTCATAAGGGAGTAAAGGTAAAAAGTAAAAGTAAATGACCCCTTGATGGTTAGGTCCAGTCAAAGGCAACTATGGGGTGTGTGATGGCTGTGTTCTACAGTGCCTCTGAATGCTAGTTGCTGGAAATCAAAGTTGGAGAGCACTGTTGCAATCAAGTCCTGCTTACTGTCTTCATTAGGTTCATCTTGGTAATGCCTGCCAATTACTGGCCCTCAATATTTTGTAAATTTTTGACATCAGGCCTCTTGCTGAGAAATAGCTACATTCAATTTCGAATCATATTGTAACTATCAGTAAAGATTTTACTGATACCCATGTGTTCTATTTTTTTCTTATAACTTTAAAAACGGAACCGAGTGACCTCCTTGTAGGATATCTACAAATCTGAAAACCTTCAGAACATAAACCTCAAGAAAAAGGCTAGCAGGCGTGTATCTCAGGAAACATTTCGCCTCATTTATCCCCAATTAAGAAAAAGTAAACAGCAGGTTAGAATCAATAGCTTTGCCTTCTGCATAGACAGTATTAGGCTTTTAATGAGCAATGCAGAGGTTTTCCATCTGCCCCCAGTATTTGTTGTGGTTCTCTAATCTCATAATGTACCTGAGCTTCAGCTAAACATAGGTATCTCAGCTAAGTTAATTGAGGGCTTATCCACACTTACCGGTACTTTTCATCCTCACTTTCCAGGCGCAGTCCACAATTTAAACCTCTTTCCGAGCACCCCCTTTTCAGCTCCAGAGTTTTCCCTGCGAAAACCCACTCTTTAAAACTCACTTGGAGCAAACATCAATTTGTGGGAAACCCAAAGCGACTTTGGTTCCGATTCAGCTTTAAAGAATGGGTTTTCGTGGAGCGTTAGAAGTGTGGACCTCTGCCTGGAAAGAGCAGGGCAAAAGGTAAGTGTGGATAAGTCCTGAGATGAATAACTTGCTTCCTATACATAACTACTTTAATGTACACATGTATCAGGTAGAAACAATGACCCAGTTCACACAGAACAGGCCAAACCGAACATGTATGTTCCTGTGTAAGAGATCATAGCCACTTTGCTTTTCCTCCAGTCCTCCTACTGTGAGCAAAGCGATGGGTTGGTTTAAGTATGTTGTTCAAAGTTGGGACTCTGACACTTGGTCACTCTAGATAAACCATAGACAAACTTCTCCAAAAGTGTCCCACTGTCTAACAAATCTAAGCCCTCTTTCCCAGTGGCTCCATGTCATGCATTGAGACCCTGAAATTCTGCCTCTCTAGCTAGCATTACATGTGGAACAAGTAGAATTTCTGAAAATGCTTCCTTGCAGATTCTAGATTTCAGCATTTTAGACAGCAACATAAATTTGGCTTGCACAACTCAGTATTGTATTTTTCAATATTAGTTGGAATTCCTGTGTACCAAACCATAGACTCCTTTCCTTTATCAGCCTCCCTAGATAGGTCATATATCTGTTTTCTGATACTATTAATGACAATTCTGTCTTTGTTCCTTAAATTATGTCTTTGTTGCTGAAATTCTCTGACCTCATAACTAAGTTACTACTGCTGCCAGTAAAATTAATTATCTTAAGATTTTTTTTCTCATTCGCACTGATCAAGACTATAAAATGTGCAATGTAAATTAGGGCATCAGTGACTTCATGTCCCAAGAAACTAATTTAAAAATCCCCTCTGGATTTATTGTGAATTTCAAAATAGTCTCTTTTGATGCAGTGCTAGAGGTTCTAGTAGAATTATAGCCAAAGTAACTACAGTTTGGAAAACACAAGCAACGTGATTCCAAAATTAGGCAAATGTTTAATACAAAAGCATTGTGTAGCTTCATATGTGAAGCTCAAATATCTTTTGAGCGTTTCTTGAAATATATATATTCAAACATGGTTGCTAAAGTGAGAGAAGCTTTTGTAATTTGAATGACTCTTCTGACCTGCTTGACATTTGCATTACAAACCAATATAAGCAACAACAGTAACAAAAACAAATAAAAATATTAAGCTGTATGTAAGGAAATGACCTTTATGCTTTGTCAAAACATTATATTGAATGTGTTATATTAGATGAAAGTGGAAACTATAGTTAATTGGAAATTTACTCATTTACTCACAGCCTGTGGCAAAAGGAGAAGGGAAGGGATTGCACACACAGGCAAAAGTTTTGTTCATACGTCTGCTTTGTAAGCCAAGTTTTGTTCATCTGATCACAACCACTATGACAGAATTGGCCTTTGTTTCCTCCCTCTAATCTGGTAAATCAGTTTAAGTTTTGAATATGATTAGAGGCTTATCAGGCATAACTTACAATATTGTGTTTTAGATTCTGATGGTCAGTAATGCAGCAGTATTATTAATGGCCCACAAACATGTTTTTAAAATTGATTCTTTTCTAGAAGTGTGTGAACATTTAAAAATACAGAAAATTTAAAAATACAGTACATATAGGTAAGCAAATTATGAATATTAATTCCTGGATATTTCATTTGGTTGTGTAGATTTTTTTCTTTTCTTGTGCTTTATTTGGTTGAAAGACAAGAGATACTATACTTTAAGAAAAACAAAACAAAAGGTTGAAAACCTGACCTGAATAAGAAATGGAAAAAAACAGCCTATCTGTAATAGAGCTATGAAAGCCATCCCTGACTGAGGTGAGATGAAAGCATCCATGAAAATAGCCATAAAACAGTACTTTCATACATCATATTGAAATAATTTCAGTACTGTGCTTTATTAGATTAAAATCAAAGATCTGTTTACATGTTTTAGAAAGTGTATGCTGCCCTCCACCATATGCAAAGCAAGCCATGTTTGCATAAGTTTAATACATGCACTTTCTGCTAAAAAAAAATAAGGTGGAAAATAGTCTGTATATCCCACATGTGGATCTTTGTAAATGAATGAATGTGTGAGGAGAGGAGATAGTTGCTTTGCTCCTCCTCTGGATCTGCTACAGTAAATCAAACCATTGTTTTACTTACCGTGTAGTCCAGACTCAGGCTGGTGGTTTGTCATTTTGCTCACTCATATAACATCTTGCTTAGGTAAGTGATCTACCTCCATGAGCTGTGTAATGTAGAGGGAATTTGACCAATATCACGATCAGAAAAAACAAAACCTGAGATTTTCTTCTTAATAGAACTAAACAGTGCACATTTACTCCCTCAACATTATATAACTTCTAATGTTCCATTGCTCATGAGAATGGGCAGCTTGCTTAGCCAGTTATGTCAGCTAGGTAGCCTAAGAACTGCCTGAGTTAAGAAATAAATGTGTTCATTTTATGTTGCACTGCAAATTTGTTTTTACTAATACAAAACTAAATTTAGAAATACATATAACTTAGATTAGGGCTGTAAATCTGAACCTCCTGAAGGTGATCTGCAGAATAAATAGAAATGAAGAGAATCCAAATAAAGAGAAATGCCAGGGCTAGCATTCTAAACAGGGAGCCAAGAAATATATGTCTCTGCCCTCTATTAAAGATAAAAGGATTTTGCAGTTAGGGTTTTGGAAACTTTGCTTGTGTAAGTTGCCTCAAGAACATCTAGCAAAAATGCCTTAGCAAAAGAGCTAAGGAGTTAACAGTAAATCATAATCCCCTTTACAAGTGCATATTCCATTGTAATGGAATGGATGGCAAAGTTTGATATACTATTTTCCCAAGTATTATAACTAGGTGCTGTATATTTAATTAGAAAATGATTTAGAGCGGCTTTCACATAACAAGGTACTACAGGTGAAAAAGTACTCATAACTGCACTGAGAGACAAATGCCAATGAATATGGCTAGTAGGGCTATGGTGCATGGAGCCCATTGGCCTACGTCTGGTGCATCTATGATCCACTGAACCTATAGCCTAATCCATGTGGGTTACTTGGTTTGTCAGTGTGCAGTATCTCTGCATCTGCTTTTTATGGAGGAGTTGTCCCCACAATGAGAATTGGTGCAGCTACAGTTTTCCACATGTCCAAGGCCTGCTGTCAGTTACCTAGACAGGAACCCCACATTTTGGAGGGTTTGGCTCCAAGTGTTCCATGTGTACGTGAAAATCTCATACTGTATAATCCAATCCTAGGAGCTGTCCTGTGGCTAGCGGCTGTGTGAGAGAGAGAGCCCCCTCCCCAGCACTCCCAGAGTTGGTGTACCAAGCTGGCCTTGCCCAGCAAGCAAGGCAAAGAGCTTAAAAGCAAACACAGTAGGGGAAGAAAAGTTTTCAGCTGCCCACATGTCTTGGCACTTGTGCAATTTCAGCTAGCCATGTGAGGTTGAAATTGAGCAAGTCAAATTCACGTATGATGCAGGATTACTGTATAAAAAGGCTACTCACACCAATATATACACAAATTCTCTCCCAAAGCTGTGAACAAGAAAACAAAATATATACTTGTATTTTTATAAGGTTTTAGGAAGCTTTAATAAATTTATGCATGCTTGATACTTCACACTTTAGCCTGTGTTCAAAGCTGTTTCTGTAAAGAGAAGAATATTGTCAGTGACTATTCATTCTCATTTCCCACTTTTTTGGAGCTGTTTTTCTATCCCCTTGTCTTGAATTTTTATGATGAGTTTAACTAAGCAGCTATATTCCAGAAAATACTCTAAAGCACTAGTTTTAAGTCACTAATATTGCATGTTGAATTTGAACTGTGTTCCTAATGGCTGAAAAACACTTCAAGAGTTCCCCTTCACCATTTGGAAGACTCTCTGATTGCCTGTGGAAAGCCCAAGGGCAATTATGAGTTATGGTCAGCACCTGTGTATGCCTAGGTCCTTAGCAGGGCTGGCCTTAATCAACCTTAGACGATGAACCTCCTTGTATTCAGCTGCAAAGTAGTGCTCCTTCTCACCAGTACAAAATGGGAGTTTGCCTGCATTTGGAGGTTCATAGTGAGCAAGATCCTCTTTTTCTGTACAGGAAGCATAGTGTCCCTTGTGCAAGATATACTGCTTCCTTTTAATGGGGAAGGCTGTATTGGAGAAAATATAGGAGGCATGTACACATGCTTGCCTATGTGTTTTGTCCTTACATCAGTAATTGTAATGGTGGAGTCAAGATTTCTGTTGGGTGTTAGTGTCTGCAATTCGGAGGTGGAGCACTTAGAAGGATTCTGAGAAGACCAGGGTTAGTAATATTTCTTTCTTTATTAGTGCATAATGTTTGTTTCTGAGAACTGTTCCCTTTTTGTGCAAGTGCCCTTTCACCAGAGTTCCCATCACTAAGCCCCCCAATGTTTTCTAAGTTCTGTAGACACAATTATGAATGAAATAACCCTCTGCCATTTACCTAATGCATTATTTGTATATTTCATTTTATATCTTTCTTGTGGTACACTGATTGGCTGCATGGTTAGGACTGTGTTAGAGTTGGGGAGACTACGGATTGAGCTGGTGTAATGTTACATTGCCAGAGATAAGACTGACCTGGGATTCAGTAAAGGACTCTGACTATGTCTAGTTCCCCACCTGCCACACTGGATTGCCACTTACTTTTTCTACCCTTAGGCTTGTACAATTATACTGGTATAATGGTTGTGCTGGCATAATATAATTCTGGTGCTGCATCAGCATAAATCTCCAGTGGACGTGCATTGTATCATATCTGCACCAACTCAGGAATAGCATTGCACTGAAACCCCACACACATCCAAAAAATGGTTGTTTCTTTATCTTTCTTTCTTTTTAACAGTGTACTTGATGTGATTTGGGAGGATTTAATGGATAAACCTTCAGCTCAGAATGAAAGGAAAGTGAAATGGCTCTACTATAGCTTTGAATATTGAAAGTATTTTCTGATAGATTAAAATAGGCCTCCATTAGAGGGAGTTATACATTCATCATTAAATGTATCTGAAAGGTTTTCAAAACATCATAGGTGCTGTAGATTATCTCTTGGCAGCTGCAGAGCATTTCTAGAATAAATTCTACTCCATTCTGTCCCATAATATTCAGGGTAGATCTGAAATGCTCCCTCCACCCCTTGGTTACAAGTACCATGCTCACATTTCTGCTCTAAACATTGAGAAAGTACAAAATGATTAAAAGCTGTTGCGTTATGTTGCATTTTTGTATGCTATTAGTGAGATTTATAGAAGGAAGCAATATTTTAGTCATCTTCCTCCTCCCTCCTTTCTTTGATTTGGCCATGTAACCTCTAGTCTGGTTATTTTAGGAAATGGCTGCTTTGCTTATATTCCCAAAATAAGATTAATAGCTGCAAGTGCAATGTACGGTAATCTCAGTGGGAGCTGATCATGGCCATACCCATTCCCACAAAGTACTCACATAAAGTTTAGAAGAGCAGACACACAGAACACCAGAATTATTTTGACACCCTGTCAGAAGCTGCCCCACCAAATCCCTCAAACTTATTTTTTCATGGTACACACTTCTGAATTAAGGGAAACGTAGGGTGAGCAATTCACAGGAGTAATTCAATTATAGCCAGCAGTGTAACCTGCCTGATGTTGGTGACTATTATCCTAGGCAAGCTTAAATGCATTGCATTTCCAATCCTCTGGTTCCATTGTGACATTGCTTTCTGTTAGTTGCTTTGGCTGCTAGTGCTAAAGAGGAAAGTCTCCTACTTGAAAATATAGTATAAAACTAGCCTGAAGGAGCAGGTCTCTATGTGCATTAATATGCAATAAAACACTTCAAGGTATGTTGTAAATGCACTGGTAGGTGCATTATAGCACTCAGGCTTGTGCCTAACAGCCTGCCTAAAAACTCATCTATCACTAGGCTGAAAACATACCCATTGAATGTTAGTTTAATGTAGATGGTTCTGGTTGTGCAAGAAGTAGTAGCTGTGAAATATGGAATACATTTCCTTGAGTTACAAAACTCTTTTCCCTAGAAGTGGAAATAAATTACACATTTCACAGCAATTCATGTTACAGTTGTCTCTTCCTCCCTCTCTTTATAAATACAAACCAAGAGCATTTATTTATATATATTTTACTTTTTTACCATATTAAAATTGTAAAATTGAAATCGTGACAAAGGCGGACAGAAATTGATGATCACATTTTGGCAATTGAATTGATCGTTGAAATTGATAGGTCATCAAGCATTTTAGGATTTTAAGAGGTGGATGTCATGTGACATAATTAGGGCTCCAAAGACTTTTGGGGCCTCCGGAAGTGAAAGGCATCAAAGTGTTTCTAAGGCTGCAGGCGCCAAGGGATTTGGAGGGAACAGTGCCAGGAAGGTGTATTTGTGGTTCATCGTGGAGCAGGGAGACAAGAGGGAAGCAGGAGATGGCCCATAAATGATGGAGGCTTTTAGGACATTGAGTAGGAAGTGAATAAATTGCATTGGAGTTTTTGAAGCATGACAGGCAGAAGAGTTGAGAGCAATGGTGAGATAGTAGTTATATTAGAAGACAGGTGAGTATGTTGCATTTCAATGGGGAGAAAAGTTAAAGCATTTCAGAATGGTGTGAAATAGGGAATCTAGAAATCTGTTTTTGGCCTTAACAAATAGGCTTCTTAAATTAGAAGAGAGTGCAGGAAAAATTGAAACTGGTAGGTTACTGGAGTGATCACAAAGCTCTATAGAGGTAGGACAGAAATTAAGTGTGCACTGTTCAAAGAACTGAAAACTTACGACCAAAATTATTGAATCATTTTCCAACTATCTTCTGCATACTAGGCAGACAAATACATAGCTTTAAAGAGCAGCAGCAGCTGAACTCACAGATCCAGACCTTGGCTTCTGTAATGTTCAGTGCACATAATTCCAATGTTAGGGTTGCCATATGTCCTGTTTTTCGAGGACACACCCTCTTTTTCATGGGTAGACTCGTTATAGTGATCCATACTTAAAAGTAGAAGTTGGCAAATGTGTCTTCTTTTTTGGTCTTTAAAATATGGTAGGGCTGCCAGACGTCTGGATTTTTCCGGACATGTCCGGGAATCATTCAGAACAATGGCGTCTGGGCTGATTTTTGCCGAATTGACAAAATGTCTGGGCAGACCCAGATGTATGGCAAGTCGGGCTATCATTATTTCTAAAATCTTTTTAAAAATCAAAAGAAAGTCCCAAGACAGACAAACACCTATATGTCCAGTTACAGATAGGTAGCCGTGTTGGTCTGCCATGGTCAAAACAAAATAAAAAAAATCCTTCCAGTAGCACCTTAAAGACCAACTGAGTTAGTTCTAGGTATGAGCTTTCGTGTGCATGCACACGTATCTGAAGAAGTGTGCATGCACACGAAAGCTCATACCTAGAACTAACTCAGTTGGTCTTTAAGGTGCTACTGAAAACACCTATATGGCAACCCTATAAATATCAAGGTTTTACATGGTAATTAAAGGGAAATGACTATTGTATAATAGCTTTGAAAAGCACGTCAACATACAAAGTCTATTCAAGCATTTCTAATGACAAGAGATGTTTGAAATACCTACTGCATTAGAGAGAACAGAGTGGATTTTTCCTTTCTCTGAGAACTTGTACAATTTTACAGATAGGGCTGCTTTGTTGGTGGTCTTTACCAATTCTTGTTGGTTAAGTATAATGTTGTTTCTTCAGGAAAGCCAATTTTCTGTGCCAGACCACTATACAAAACCATATATTATTATTTCAGGATGTCTGCAAATACCTTACTGTGGGTGGGATTTCTTACAGTTCTGTGCAGACATGTTAGGCTGCCTCTTCTATTTTTTATTTTATTTTCCATTTTCAGATAAATCCCTTGTTGCTACATAAGCATCAATTTCTAATTAAAAAATATGCTACTTAAACAGAAGGTACTGGCACTATAGGAATAAGAGCCAAAAACTTAAGTCCAAGCCTCCAGGTCACTTGGAGGCTGTTGTATTATGGAGATTAGACAGTATGGAAGCACTGCTGGCTGTAGCTGTGTAGGCAACTGGTTCCCTGCTAGATAAAAGCCAATGTGCAGCAGCTGCTAGCAGACGAAAATGTGAGAAAATGGCAGGTTATGAAAGAGAGAGCAAGTGGACTGATAGGATTCCAGTGTAAGAATTGTAAAAGCCCTCCGCCCCACTCTATACTGCCCTGAGCCCGGTCTTGGCTGGGGAGGGTGTGGTATAAATAAATAAAAATTATTATTATTATTATTATTATTATTATTATTATTATTTATTACTATATGTAGAAGTCAGAAAATGCATTTGGACTACTGCTGAAATTTATTTTTTTCTATTAAAAATATTTTTATTGAAAGTTTTCAACATATCATGGAAGAAAAACCAATCTAATCTAAATAAAAAGAATAAAAGAAAACAAAAAGGAAAATAAAGACATAGAATCATAGAATAGAATCATAGAATCATAGAGTTGGAAGAGGCCACAAGGGCCATCGAGTCCAACCCCCTGCCAAATAGGAAACACCATCAGAGCACTCCTGACATATGGTTGTCAAGCCTCTGCTTAAAGACCTCCAAAGAAGGAGACTCCACCACACTCCTTGGCAGCAAATTCCACTGTCGAACAGCTCTTACTGTTAGGAAGTTCTTCCTAATGTTTAGGTGGAATCTTCTTTCTTGTAGTTTGGAACCATTGCTCCATGTCCGCTTCTCTGGAGCAGCAGAAAACAACCTTTCTCCCTCCTCTATGTGACATCCTTTTATATATTTGAACATGGCTATCATATCACCCCTTAACCTCCTCTTCTCCAGGCTAAACATGCCCAGCTCCCTTAGCCGTTCCTCATAAGGCATCGTTTCCAGGCCTTTGACCATTTTGGTTGCCCTCCTCTGGACACTTTCCAGTTTGTCAGTGTCCTTCTTGAACTGTGGTGTCCAGAACTGGACACACTACTCCAGGTGAGGTCTGACCAGAGCAGAATACAGTGGCACTATTACTTCCCTTGAACTAGATGCTATACTCCTATTGATGCAGCCCAGAATTGCATTGGCTGTTTTAGCTGCCGCGTCACACTATTGGCTCATGTCAAGTTTGTGGTCAACCAAGACTCCTAGATCCTTTTCACATGTACTGCTCTCAAGCCAGGTGTCACCCGTCTTGTATTTGTGCCTCTCATTTTTTTTGCCCAAGTGCAATACTTTACATTTCTCCCTGTTAAAATTCATCTTGTTTGTTTTGGCCCAGTTCTCTAATCTGTCAAGGTCGTTTTGAAGTGTGATCCTGTCCTCTGGGGTGTTAGCCACCCCTCCCAGTTTGGTGTCATCTGCAAATTTGATCAGGATGCCCTTGAGTCCATCATCCAAGTCGTTGATAAAGATGTTGAATAAGACCGGGCCCAAGACAGAACCCTGTGGCACCCCACTAGTCACTCTTCTCCAGGATGAAGAGGAACCATTGATGAGCACCCTTTGGGTTCGGTCAGTCAGCCAGTTACAAATCCACTGAGTGGTAGCATAGTCAAGACCGCATTTTACCAGCTTCTTTACAAGAATATCATGGGGCACCTTGTCAAATACCTTGCTGAAATCAAGGTAGGCTACATCCACTGCGTTCCCTTCATCTACCAGGCTTGTAATTCTGTCAAAAAACGAGATCAGGTTAGTTTGACATGACTTATTTTTCAGAAATCCATGCTGACTATTGGTGATCACAGTATTCCTTTCTAGGTGCTCACAGACTGTTTGCTTAATGATCTGCTCCAGAATCTTCCCTGGTATTGATGTCAGACTGACTGGGCGGTAATTATTTGGGTCCTCTCTTTTCCCCTTTTTGAAAATAGGGACAACATTTGCCCTCCTCCAGTCTGCCGGGACTTCGCCTGTTCTCCAGGAATTCTCAAAGATGACTGCCAGTGGTTCTGAAATCACATCTGCCAGTTCTTTTAATACTCTTGGATGCAGTTCATCTGGCCCTGGAGATGAATACATCTAAACTAGCCAAGTATTCTTGTACTATCTCCTTAGGCACCTTCCATGTTTCTGTCTCATTGGTATTGCCTGAAGTTGTGCTTTTACTATCTCCCTCTTAACAAACTCCCAGCCATCATGAACTCCCTTTCCTTTTAGTATTACTGTCCATGGGATCTCACCCAGCACTTCCCTAAGTTTTATGAAGTCGGCTTTCTTAAAGTCAAGAAATTGAGTCCTAGTATGCTTGGCTGCTCCTTTCTGCTGCATAGTAAACTTCAGAAGAGCATGATCACTCGCGCCTAATGATCCTTCCACTTCTGCCCCACTAACCAGGTCATCAACATTGGTTAGGACCAGATCTAAAATGGCTGTTCCTCTTGTTGCTTCTCCCACTTTCTGGACAACGAAGTTGTCTGCAAGGCCAGTGAGGAATCTGTTTGACCTTATGCTCTTGGCTGAGTTTGACATCCAGCAAATATCCGGGTAATTGAAGTCCCCCGTTACTACTATCTCCCTTCCTATTGCATGTTTGGCCATCTGTTCCAGGAAGGCATCATCTATGTCCTCCGTTTGGCTTGGGGATCTATAGTAAACTCCCACAATGAGGTCACTGTTATTCTTCTCTCCCTTAATTTTGACCCAAATGCTCTCACTTTGCCTTCGAGGTTCTAAATCTTGGATCTCTTCACAGGTATACACATCCCTGACATATAACGCCACTCCTCCTCCTTTCTTGTCTGGTCCGTTTCTCTGAAATAGATTGTATCCCTCCATTATTACATTCCAATCGTGGGACTTATCCCACCAGGTTTCAGTGATGCCTATTATGTCATATTTAGTTTGCTGTACCAAGAGCTCAAGCTCATCTTGTTTATTTCCCATGCTTTGCGCATTAGCGTACAGACATTGAAGTCCATTAATCATTCCCCGGTGTCTCTTATTTAAGGATTTTTTTCCTCCCACCACTAGGTCTGCGTGCTGTTTGCTCCATTTGGTCTATGACATTTGGATGATCATCTTCATCAATTGATAGACTCCTACCTTCAGGAGCACTGTTTCCCTCCCCCATATTAGTCAGTTTAAAGCCCTCCTGATGAGGTTTATGAGATTTTTGGCAAAAACATTTCTCTCAACAGTTGTGAGGTGCAGCCCATCGCTTGCCAGAAGTCCATCTTCAAGAAACTGCAGTCCGTGATCTAAGAATCCAAACCGTTCCTGTTTACACCATTTGCGAAGCCAGCTGTTCTCTTCCACTATTTTTCCCTCTCTCCCTGGGCCACGTCGTTCAACTGGGAGGACAGATGAGATGACAATTTGTGCATTTAATTGCTTCAATTTCCTGCCCAGAGCCTCGTAGTCTCTTTTGATCTTCTGGAGGCTATTGCTTGCAGTGTCATTGGTTCCCACATGAACCAAGAGGAAGGGGTATTTGTCAGTGGGTTTTATGATTCCTTGCAGTCGTTCAGTTACATCTTGGATCTTAGCCCCGGGGAGACGGCACACTTCCCAAGACATCTTGTCAGGCCCACAGATCACTGCTTCTGTTCCCCTCAGTAGGGAATCCCCTATCACCACTACACGCTTCCTCTTAGGTCTGGTCGGGGTTCTTCCTTGAGCTGTCCGTTCCAAGGTCGCCTGCACATTCCCTGAGGACTGACTTTGCTGCTCGTAAAGAAGCAGGAAAAACATAAAGAAGCAGGAAAAGATAAGAAAAGAAAAAATGAATGGAAAAGCTCTATCACAATTATATCAAATCCTTTTTTCCATGCACAGAAAGTAGACCTTTTCACCTCTTACCTGGGAGCATATCTTCTTTCCCCAGCCTCCCACCCCTGGAGAGCCTTTCTACCCTGCCTCTCACACAGAGCCCCTCATCTTTGATCTGTCACCTTCCTATGTATATTTTCATCAATCCAATTCTAAGAGCTAAAAATAAAAGCAGCTAGCCTAAAAAGAAAAAAGAGGGGCTTCTGATTCTCTATTTGTCAATTACAGTATATATAATAACAATCATTCAAAATATTCAAAGCATTCACCACAGGATAACATAGAGTTGTATATTATATAAATGCTTATCAATCTACCAGGCATAATTCTTCCCTGGCATCACAAATTCACCTTTTTCCATTCAAAAAGTCCAGAAGTAATTCTTAAATTTTTGTTCTCCAAGATTGTCCTTCGGCAGTCCAGTTTAATAAATTTCTCTCCAAGGATTCCATCTTAATACTAGTCCTCCTTTTTCTGCTTTTTCCAATTCTTTCCAACATCAGAGGCTTAGAAACTTCTTGTCTTGCAGTTGTCTCTTTGAACTAAATTGCCTTCTGCCCTCGCCTCCTGTCTTCTCCAATCATAAAGTCCATCAACAAACCAGCTTTCCTTGTTTGTTTTGGTCTTTCAGGCAGCTGCAAGGCCGATGTCTCCTGTAGCTCTCTGCACTCCTGCAACTCTCATATGGGAGGTCCTGGGCATTCTCCTGTTCAAGAATATTTCTCTTGAAATTTTATGCATTTTGGCTCTTAGTTCTACAAGCTACTCATTCAATATTTGCCTTATGATGATCAGAAGGGCATTCAACCCTTCTGTGACGTAGTGGCGGGCACAAAATTGTTAGGGGCACAAAATTTCAACACCTAGTGCAGCCTCAACACAGCTGCACACTTCCGTTGCTGGGCTCCATTGAAAACATGTTCTCAATGGAGAGTTGAATGCACATGTGTACTCCATCCATTTTCCTTCCACCCACGCCCCCCCTCTGCACAGCCCTGGGCACTAGCAACCCATACCATGCCATTCAACAATATTTTTGCCATGTTTCTGTTGGTGTTCTATCTTTTGTTGGTGTTTCCCTTCATTATCTTCCTTCCAGGAAGATAGGTTTACATATTCTTCTTTCAGATAAGGACAGGCTTCTATTTTATCTTGGTTATTTTAATCACCACATAATTATCTCTACCAGTGGGAGCATGGGCAACAGATAACTTAGTCTGCCATTTTCATCTCTGGAAGTCCTGACTACTGCTGAAATTTCTTCAGGATTCACACTGAGGTGTCCATTTCTGGAAAAGAAAAAACTATGATTCCAACAAGCTATGCTGTTTTTTCTTCTGGGAAGGAATTAGCTTGTCCCCTCCCCCATGGTAACACTAAATGGGTTTTTAAATGAAGCAAACAAATTTGTAATATACCTGTATCATAATGTTATTTTGCATTGAAATAAATGCATTCCTTTTTTGCAAAATACTATGCTAATATTGAAACTTTTAAGGAATTATCACAATTACTTCAAGTTTTAGATTCTTAATTCTCATTTTAAAAGCAAGGTGGCATCACACAATTTGAATCTTCCTAGTTGAAAGTGTTTGTTGATCTAAGACCCTAAAGCATGGACTCAAGGAAATAATTTATCCTTAAGCACTTAACCAGCAGTCCTGTTTCATGTTCCAATATGATAACAAAAGTATGTATGCTTCATTTGTACAATAACTGTCTCTTTTATTAAACATTTGATGCCTGTGTGCCCTTTTTCTCTGAAGTCCACTGATTAACTGATGCTATCTTCACTTGTGCTCAAAGCCTAGGGGCAATTAACTGATTAAAACTGTTTTCAGATCATGAAAAACATAACTGTTCAGGTTTTAGTTTTCAGATATGAACTGAGTGAGTTTCTTTGTATCATACGTAGTATGTTTTGGGGGATGGGGTGGCTGTGATTCAGACAGATCAACCTCCTGTGAAGAGGCTGCATCCTAATGTTTTAATGTTGTATTTTAATCTTTTTTAAAATTGTATTTTAATCAACTTGTTTTTATTATTGGTTGTTAGCCGCTCTTGGCTGGGGAGGGCGGGGTATAAATAAAAATTTATTATTATTATTATTATTTGAATAATGTCATTAAAATCTGAGACATTAGTCACATTGTCATTAACATATTATAAATGTAACAAAATTATATGGGAGCAGCATGTGTCTATGGATATTACAGTAACCAGAGTAGGATTCCTGCTTCTTTGGATAGGAGAAAGCATTTTGGCTTGGGTGGTCACATATCCATCCTGTAAAAAGAAAAAATGCATCACCAAAGTAGCGTACATATCTGCATATATATGTATAGGCACAAATTTTGAACTAATAATATAATAGAAATACAACCATAGATGTAAAGTCCTGCATTCCTGCTCAGTGTGCTGTCTGGATCCAAATTGTTGATGAGCAGCAACAACCCTGCTCACTATTCCTAGGATTCTCGTATCTTTACTTGGAATCATAGAGTTTGAAGGGCTAGACAGTCATTCACATAGAAGACAGAGGTGTGTCCTCTCAATTTTGTTTTATTTTTAAGGAGTAGGAAACATGGCTCTCACATTTAACAAAAATAAACTAAAAACCCAGTTCTGTCATTTTATTAAAAAGCATCCGGTTTCAAAAAATTTTAAAAAGAAAAGAAAATATTACTGCCCCCACATCCCTAAATTTGTAATCTGCTTGGACAAATAATTTTCAATCTTGTCCAATTAGGCCTGCATTACCTTCATCCTGGGACACGGGTGGCACTGTGGGTTAAACCACAGAGCCCAGGACTTGCCAATCAGACGGTTCGAATCCCCATGACGGGGTGAGCTCCCGTTGCTCGGTCCCTGCTCCTGCCAACCTAGCAGTTTGAAAGTACATCAGAGTGCAAGTAGATAAATAGGTACTGCTCCGGCGGGAAGGTAAACCGCGTTTCCGTGTACTGCTCTGGTTCGCCAGAAGCAGCTTAGTCATTCTAGCCACGTGACCCAGAAGCTGTACGCCGGCTCCCTCAGCCAGTAAAGCGAGATGAGCGCCGCAACCCCAGAGTCAGCCACGACTGGACCTAATGGTCAGGGGTGCCTTTACCTTTACCTTTACCTTCATCCTGCATGATGATACCTTCCATTTTAAAAACAAAACAAAACGCCCACCTTCATATTTCATTTCTTCTGCAGTGGAGCAGCTTCTTCCTTCTGTTCCTGCACTGACAGCTGAAAACAATTAATTTCACTGTTTTCATTGCTTTTTAGTATTTCCCTTACCCACCTTCTCTGTCTTAAGTGTGTTTTTTTTCTTTTCAAATTCTGCGTCCTCCATCTTTGCTATCTAAAAGCTTTCTTTTGGTGAACCTGGAGCAGCTTAACTCTTGTGCAGTTCTTCAGTGACAATTGGCTTTATTTTTCAGAAAACAATCCTTTTAGACATTGTTTATGGAATATTACAGCTTCAGTGAAACACTGCTCTACCTTCTGAACTGCATCTTCTTTGGTCTCTCTTTCTATCAAAGCCTAATTCTTTTCTTTCATCACTATGTAGCCTTTTACTTTGCTGAAGTGCTATGCTGGTTTCTTAACATAATTGTTAGGCAAATTACTCAGGTGGACCAAGTGCCCTAGGTTATTGTCTGATGATTCTTTTCCCTTCATGTTCGTTTGCATTTCTAGGAGCAGGATTTGTAATCTGAAAAGATGTTTGGATGGGGTGGAGATGTCCCATTGCCAGAGTGAAGGGCCCTGCTTGCACCTGCTGAAACTGCAAGCAGGCAGAAGCTACTCCTGACAGTATACTCACTGGCAGTATGTAAGACACTTGAAACATGGCATGTATGGAGCAGGGAGGGGCATAGAGATGAGCCAGCCAAGCATCCATCAGATCCTAAACTAGCCTGGAGCTAGCACAAACAGTATCAGCACAAATACTGCCCACCTACCTTTCTCTCTGGCTGGCAATAGCAGCAGTAGCTTTGCTGTTCTATTCAGCCTTGCTGCTCCCAGATGGGAGTTTGGATTCCACCATCATTGTTGGTTGTATTCATCATTAGAGTTAACAGGCATATTCCTGATAGTGCACTAGTGAGGATAAACTTTTGGTAAATGGAAAGAGTCTAAATCACCAGAATTTCACACCAAGAGAGAATTCTTAGGGATCTATGCATTTTTAATTTGCTGGAGTGTCTGGATCATACTTTGGAGCACTGAGAGTGTAATCAAAACTCCCAGCTAGGAGCAGTGAGGCTGAATGGATTTTGTGGAATACCCGTTTAGTTGAGATTAGACAGGCCCATTTCCTGTTGAATTTCAGGTACCTGACAAGGACCTTACTACTTCAGCAGGCATTTAATAAAGTTTGGTGAATTATTGTGATTCATTTTACAATTTTATGTATGCTTCTTAGATACTACACTAATTAAGTGTTGTATAAATACATTAATTAAATATGTGGGGAGACAAACATCTCCTCAGGGTATGACTGATGGTCAGAACTGCCGCTTGCCCATCTCCCTGGTACTCTGAATGCACAGGCTTCCACAGTGAATTATAATTTGTATATTCTGGACATAGGCTCCACCACAAGACAGACTATCATATCCCTTTTTTAAATTTAGTTAACTTAGCTGTATTTTATTAAGCATGAAGTCCTCTGGTTAATCCTTTTAGGAAATGCTGGTCTAGCAGAGGGGGAGGCATGACAAAATGGGAAAGTGCCACCCTGTGCCTGTCCCTGACACCCCCATCAAAGCCCTGCTTACCAGAGGTATGGGGCAGTGGCTCCTAGGTTCCAATGAGAACTCCTAGAGCCCTGCAAGAGCTTGCAAGAGCTCACAGGGTTCTTGCCAGGTCTCACCAGAACCTTGAAGTTGCCACCACTACTTCTCACTTCTATGGCAGGGGCAACCTGTGGCATTATTCATGATTGGCTAGGAACACCAAGGAAGTCACTGTCAGTATATCAGTCACATATAGATCCAAGCTTGGTAATTCCTATTTGAAGTTGACTCTTGGCATCCTTTGGTATTGTGTATATTTTGTATCAGAGATGTCTAAGAAGAAAATTCACACTAAAAAGCTAGGCATTTCAAACAGATACTGCCAAGAAAAAGGGTTCAATAAAGCCCATAGGTTATTCTTCAGCACAGAGTCTTTGAGGAGCTTGGGGGCACTGAATCAGAGATTCACCTCTTCTTTTGCTCTCAGAATGGGTAATAACGAAGCTGAACTATTCCGAAACAAGCCAAGCTGAAAGGTCAGTCCCTAACTATTTCCCTCCGTCTGCTCCAATTTGGAAGCACGGCAGACTAGGCTCCATACATGCAGTGTTTGCTTCAGTGGAATCCTTTCCTGTACTGCTTCATTCCACTGACTTTTCACTTGGAACACTGTGGATAATTGGTGAATCATTCCGTAGAAGAAAATTCCTTCCCCACTTTCAGATCTCAGTATCACAAAGTGCTTTTGAAATTTCCAAACTCAGTGGGGAACTAGGCTGTTTTTCAGGGAAAATAAGATAACTGCCCCACTGTCTGTATTTAAGCCTTTAGCTGCACCTAAAGGGCTCACTGGATCATAGCCATGGACAAAAGAACTACTGAGTGAATGTAATTTATGGAATGCAACTGGTCTTTTACTAGTACTGGGAGGTTGCGCTTGGAAATTCATCTGGAACGAGGCCTCAGCACAGGGTTTTTCAAAACCAGATTTCCCAACTGCACAAATTCCCCATCAGATACTCCACCCTAAAAAAGCCAAAATGAACACAAAGCATTCTTTGCTCCTTGTTTACATCCTGTATTAGTGGTGGCTTCTCCACAGGAGTCATTATCTACTGTGCAATAATTAGCAGGACAATCCAATGGCCCTTGCATTGAGGTAAACTCCAACTCAATGGCACACTGTTACAAGGGCTACTGGGTCATCCTGAAAGTTATCTGTCTAGTTCTGCTGCCTCATCAACTTTGTGCTGCCAACATTGGTGTCTCTCAAATACCTGACTTCTCCAGTTTTCACCAAGGATGCCTGTTAAGCACAGCTCAGCTGCTGGCTTAAACTGGTCCATTTTATCCCACAGTCAATAGGACCTGCTCTGCAGAATTTCAATGCTGATTGCTGTTAACTCACAGAAGAAACAGGACAACTCCTGACACCATATGGTATTATTATTTGGGTGTCTTATTGTCCAGCCCTTCAGCAGAACTTAGCCCTGCTTCTACTAAGTTCTTATAGTGAAGATTCACTGTTCATTCTATCTCAGTTTAGAAAAATATTGTAGGATCAGTAAGAACTCTTTCTTAAGAGCCAGCAGGTTCCTTCTCCTTTCTTCTCCTACATTTCCAACCATCTATATTTCCCAACTGTGCACAAAATGATCCCTGTCTCAGCAACAGAAAAGCTAAAGAACAGGGAGAGAAGATAGCTAAAGATAAGTGACCTAGAAAAGAGAGGATGAGCAGGACTGATAGATGTGGTAACAGTGGGCTAGATGGTCTATAAGCCTGGTTCATTTGTGCTCAGCAAGCACCGGAATGCAACTTTTAGAGGAAAGGCCATGGCTTAGCGGTAGAATGCATTCTTTGGATCCAAAAGGCCCTAGATTCAGTCTGTGGGATCTCCCAAGTAGATCAGGAAAAGACTTTTGTTTGAAACTCTGGAAAGCTACTGGTATATGGTATACACAAATATTGAGGCAGATGGACCAATTTTCAGACTCAGTAGAAAGCAGCTTCATGTGTTCTTACATGTTTAATGAAAAATGCATCCAAATACACTTTCCCATCCACATTCTGTTGTGATTAGTCAGCTATATGCAACTGGATCAGGGAAGGGAGTTGGCCTGATTGACCATTTTTACACCCTTGTCATCGCAAAAAACATATCAGAAAGGGATGCAAAAAATAACCAAAAGATGGGACACAGTGTTTGCGCTCTCTCTGTCACGCTCGCGCTCTCTCTCTCTCTCTCTCTCTCTGTGTGTGTGTGTGTGTGTGTGTGTGAGAGAGAGAGAGAGAGAGAGAGAGAGAGAGAGAATTGGTTTTATATCATTTTATTTTCTTAGGATTAGAATGAGAAATAGGATCATGTTAGGATCATGCTAGTTAAAGTTGCTGGTTAGGAGGGTGATCACCCATCTGCAGAACAAGGAAACATCAATCAGTCCAGATAATAACTAGGAATATTTGTGGTCTAAAATGGATAGTCTTATGGACTAAGTAATAGAAATGAAATGAGATTTAATAACACAAATTAGAAGAATATTAAAACAAAGTCTTTGGGGTCCCTTGGGAGCTAATAATGAGCATTTTTGTTATCTGCTGGGAACTGGAAGCTGGGAGCAACAGGAAAAGAGGAGACCCAGGGTCTTGGTTAATCACAAAAGGATTATAAGCTATAACATTAAAAAAGCAACAAATACATTTCTATGTGTTAAGCATAACAATTTCAGTAGAAATTGGAAAATATTAATACCTCTGTTTAACGCACTGTTTTGCCAAACAGTGTCAAGCCATTCAGGAGTGGGGGAAATGTTCCGCAATCTTTTGCATTCCTTTAGCACCTAAATTCTGGACATGCCTGGTTAATTGAAAAATCTTGATTACTGACTTCATGTGATAGGCAGTGAATTGTTTATAGCAAACCAGCTGCTACAAAACCTGTATTAGGACCGAATTTGTGGCATTGGTGGTATGACAATGACTCTTGATTGTGATGGGCCAATTTTCCTACCAGTCAGGTAGGATTTTGATACTAAACTACTTATTTGACTTGTTGTTCTCCCCAAATGAGAAATATCAATTAATAAATTTACTAATGTAAAATCTAATCATGTTGTTCCTACATGATATGGCTCCCTAAAATTTAAGATAATATGTAATTTTCACTTGGGACTGCAACTGTCACAGATGCAGCAAAATCTAAGTATTTCTGCATAGGCATGTCCCTTATGTATGGCTCCACAGATCTGTTCGCTAGGAAGAGGGTCCCTCCTCAGTGCCACAAGAACCTCTTCTTCCCATCTCACTATTCGGAGGAGAGGTAGAAAGGTTTCTTATGTTATAGAGACTAGGGCCCTGCGGGACTTGACATCTTTCCGCAGGGCCTGCAAGATAGAGCTATTCCGCCAGGCCTTTGGCCAGGGCACAGCCTGACTCCCTCCCTCGGCAATCTTCGCGGAGCTCTGGCCCAATGGTGGCCAGTGGCTTGAATTTAATTAATTTTATAATGAATGATTTTAGAGTGTTGTTTGTGTTGTACTTTTGTACTGTTTTATTGTTGTTAGCTGCCCTAAGCCCGGCTTCGGCTGGGGAGGGCGGGATATAAATAAATTTTATTATTATTATTATTATTATTATTATTATTATTATTATTATTATTATTATTATTATACAGCTGAACTCTAGAGCAAGCAGAAGTGATTTTGCTACCTCAGACACCCAGAGTATTAAAAAGAAATTCACCTCACTACTCCATGCCCCTGAGCTTTGAAGCAGATAGAAGTAGTGTGAGAGACCTGCCACTTCTAAAGCTCAGCATAACATGAGAGAGGCTTGTGCTTCTCTCCACCAAATTATCTTCCATGCACAAAGGATGTGGTGGATTCAATGGTGACCACTATTTATTGCTTACTTGGTAACCCAAAGCAAAATTTGTGGACCCTTAATAAAACAACTTCTTGGAACTATCTCCCCCCCCCCCCATAAAATGGTAATCTGACACTGAAAGCCTTGAGCTATCCTTTGTCAACAAATGTTGTATTGCAGTGTTATTTAATCACATTGGTTCTCAATTTCTATGCATAGCAACCCCAACTTGCAAATCTTTATTTACCCCACATAATTGTTTCTACTCTTTTCCAACATCCAGCTTACTAAATTAAAATTTACCTTGTGGTCATATAAGCAATAAGCAAAATTGAATGTGAGCTGGCTGCTAAATAACTGCACCCTACCAGCAAGAGTTACGGTATACATCATGCAGGAGAGGACCTTTTCCATGGGGATGCCCTATATGTGGAAAACCATCCCGTCAGATGTCTGGCTGGCACTGATCTGTTTATATTCCAGACCAGCTTAATATATGGCTGGTTTGGTCAACCGTTCATGGATTATTAATTGTTCAGATTAGAAGTGCAACCATTCCTTAGTTGTTATGCTGTTCATTGATTTTTACTTGCTTTCTTGCTAGTATTAATTGAAATGATTGCTTGCTTTTATTGCAATTTTATTGTACCCCGCCTTGAAATCATTACTATGACGACAGGTCATAAATACTCTAAAGAAACTATATATGTGGTTGCAGTTTCAATATCTCCTGGGCAGATTGTGGATTCGTTATAAAATTTAATATAGAGATGTAATGTCAAGGATGTGGTCGGTTATTTAAAATAAATATGTGAGGTTCCTTTCTCATCTCCACAACTCTCTGCAAAGTGCACCTCTCCACTTTGCCTATTCCTTCTCCCAACTTTCTTTCCCTTCTTAATTTTTTCTCTCTGCCCCTTTCATTTTTTCATCATTTTACTCTGCTACTCTTTCTTCCATTACTACCCCATGACAGCCTCCTGCTTCCTTCTCAGAGCCCTTTTTAGGACCCTACTTATTTTTCCCCTCTCTAGGTCTTTGTATCTGCCATATTTCTGTGTAGGATCAGAGCAGTGCAGCCAATGGTATCTACATATTTCTGTCTGCCCTTACCCTTAGTGGCATTAGGGAAGCTTCTTGTTATTTAGTGCAATACAGATGTTCATGAGATGGAAAAAATATTGCCCACTCTAGAGTACTGACACAAAATGGAGTTTATCATCAAAACCTTAAAAAGAAACTAGAGTTTTATATTTTAGATATTCTATCTCCAGTGTTACTATTTATTTTACTATTTCATCTTCAAACAACAAGCTTTAAAACAACAAAAGCAACCACCACATTTTACTTGCATGACAAGGAGTTTGGAGACACATACAAGCTAATTGGCTTGATCCTCATTATTTGAAATTAAAATGTCATACTTTCCTTGGAAGAAGGTGATGTTGCCCTGGTACTTGATAGCCAAATTAAAATAATTGGGTCGTTTTAATTTTGCCTGTCTATATTTTATAACTCTGATTGGATAATAAATTTCTTAATACTTCTGTATTATTTGGAAATAACAGTGGGCAAAGAGATTATAACTTCAAAGTTATCATGACTGGATTTTTTTCTAGCTTTTGGGGTTTCTTATTACTGGTTTTGCTTTAATTAGTTTAAAGTAAAGATGTGATTCACTATTATTAAAGTGGACTCTGACTTTATTTTACATCTTTCATATAGAATATTGATGAACAATATATTTAATCAGGTAATATTTTGAAATATTTGAGAATTATTTTGGTCATATTTAGTTTCTCTTCAGGATACAGATCTAAAACAGAACCTTTCCAGTAGGCTTAACTTAACTGTATAATATATAAATAATATAGAATAGGAAACTATGAAAGCAGATGGATGTTTGAAAATGGACCTTGAAGATGATACTGTGACATGATCATAGCAACTAAGGGGTGGGGGGCATGAATGTAGTGGAGACGTTCTGAATTGGCAAGAGCCAAGACCAACATGCAGAATGTTATAGCAGCTGAGATGAGGTGCTGTTGTTGCATGAGCGAGAGGAGAGTCAGGATAAATACCATGGGTTTACAATTGTCTGTGTTGCAGTCCTTTAATCCAGTTATGCAGGCATGTCCAGATGGCAGCTGCTTGCTGCATTGGTGGAAGAAAGAGTCTAGAGAAAGGCAGGTCCTCATTCCTGTGCTCCAAGCAGGATTCAGCTGTATAGGCTACTCACCCTTCCTTAAGACCCCTGTTGGGACTGGTTTGAGATGCAGGTTGAATGCTATGTATGCACCTGGTATGCAGTAAAGGAAAAGGGCTGTAGCTAAGTATGGAGCATGGAGAGGCCCCCAGGTTCCTGGCATCTCTGTATAGGACTAGTAAATATCTATTTCTCAAACACTGGAGAAAGCTAGTCAGGTTCTTATACTTCCTATGATCCTGTAGTGATGTAGATTTGATGAATATTCATAAAGCTGGGTTTCATCCAGGTAGTGCAGGAAATAGCTGTGCTGAAACAGTACATTTGATAAGACCTTTTCAAACAAAACAAGGACACATCTAAACAGATTTTAAAAAATACATCTGGAAATGGTGTGTTGTGGTTTCTAGCCCTTTAAAGCCGTTGTACGCTTCTATTTTTACTGGACTTTTTAGATGCTGTACTGCAGTATTGTAATGCAGTTTTGTACTTTTGCTTGTGAGCAAAGCAGATGGGTGTTTATGGTGCAGAGTATAGAATTTAGAAACAACTGTGGAAAGGGGACAAAAGTGAAGTTCCATGTGCGAGGGCAGTAACTCTTCAACAAACTGTGCACGATGCATAAAAACAAACAAACAAAAAAACTTGTCTTCCTTTACGCGGAACAAATTCAGTGGAGGTAGCTTGAATTTCTTCAAAGGAGAGACTTGTGCAAGCTGCTTGCCCAAGAAAAATGGCTAGTGTGAGGTCTCTGGATCATTACCTCCCTGCATTCTGGCCCAAATATTCCGTCATCTTCAGGATAGATGTGTGTGTCATTAATGCTGATGAGAATTAAGCACACATGGAAAAGACAAGTGGATCCCATCCTTTCTTTCACGCATTCTGCATTCCTTTACAATGCAAAACCTGGAAGTCCTTGATCGCTGCTGGATGTGTGAAAATGCTGCAGGACCATAGATGCTCGCAACATGTTTGTATTAATCACATCTCGTTATGGCTGTCTCCATCTCGACTGGAAAGCTGCACCCGAGAGGCATCGTTTTAAGAACTGACAGTCGTGTGGCATGTTCCTTCCTATCCCCCGTTTCAGGGACTGCGAGGCACGCAAATGTGGAGAGCAGCACGGGCTGCTACAATTTCAGTCTTGTCAGGAGAAAGATTCTTTCCCGACAGTCCAGGAATTGAAGCGCTCGGAAGGAAGTAAATCTTTCCATCTAGATGTATAACGCACACTCGGGGATTTTTTTAAATTTTATTTTTTTAAGCGCCCGTCATGATCAGCCAGATTTTATCCTCTCTCTCTCTCTCTCTCTCTCTCTTGAACTGCCATAAATAATATATAATAACTCCTTTCCAAATCTTTAAGGCTTAATGTGCTGTCTTTGGAAAAGCTGCTGTTTTGATGCTGCTCGTCAGCTTGGCAGCCTAGGCTGGCGTGTGTGTGTGTGTGTGTGTGTGTGTGTGTGTGTGTGTGTGTGTGTGTGTGCAAGCAATACGTTGGGGGGGGGGAGGCACTCTGGCGTGGTACGTGCCGGGAACAGCGACAGAGCGCGAGACATTTGTGGCCATCAGAAGTGATTTAAGAATCGCCCGAGGAAGCGGGGAGGCTGTGGCGAGCCGCGGCCTCGCAAGGGTTAAGGGACGCCTCGCCCGCCCTCCTCCCCCCGCCTGGGTGTAAACAGAGGAGCCTCAGCCTATCATGTCTGATTGCTGCTCGGTGCCTGAAGAGAAAGCCAGGCTCGGTAACATGATACATTCTAGACTGGTTCAACTTGGAAGCGCTGCGCTCGGCTCGTCGCGCCCAGACAGCGGAATCGCCGCCACGGGAAGGTGGGTGACTGCGAAGCGACCCTGTTGACCTTACAAGCCGAGGCGGGATAAAGTGCGATTTCTCACCTCGAGTGGAGCCACTTAGAAAGATTTCAGGCAGAACCGCCAGCGCTGCTCTAGGTAAATGTAGCGGGGTTTTCCTCGCTCCGCTGCTGCTGCTGCTTTTCTGTACATCGCTTGCTCCGGCGTTGCAATGGGAGGGAGGAGGCTCCGCTTCTCTTTGAATCGGTGCGGAGAGGCTATGCTGGCGTTTGAAACGAGGTGGCTTTTTTTAACCCCTCAAGGGCTTGAGCTGGCGAAGGCACAGGCTGAACTTTGCAGATCGCTCTGCCTGCCAGATGCAGTTGCAAGTAGCTGTTCTCTTGCGAGCGAGCCTATTGTCCGTAACAGCACTTTAAATTTCATTCCTGGGCGAGGATGGGGTTCCGTCGTCTGCCTAGATTGAAATTCACAGTAATTCCTTTTCGAGCTTTAGGAGTACCACGTTTCGCCATCCTTGCCTTTTGATGTAGCTCAGATTTTACGCAGGACTCCTCCAGGCTTTTGGACTTGATTAGTGCAAATCTACCGTGGCATTCTGAAAGGACAGGGTATAAAATATTTCTAATTATGGAATCACCCGCTTGTGAGAATAGCAGACCTCATGTATGGCATTGGTTAGCAGGCTGGCTTTTCTTGAAAGACAAAGTCCATAACGACAGAGCTAACTTTATAACTGCAAATGTAGTGTAGCTTAAAACAGCATGAAAGCAGGCTGGATTGATTTAGAAATAATTGTTAAATGTTTCCTGTAAACTCAGGATTACTCTTTGACATTTATTACGGTATCTGGAAAAAATAAGGCATATCAGAGTTGCTGTAAACAGTTGCACATTCCAGTGCTTTTTATTTATAATTCTAGCTCCTTTTCTTTCGTATAACTAATACATGATATACACAGAATATATGACTGTGTTACAAAGTCATTCTGTGTTCTTAGAGCTTAATATAATCAAATTCATTGCCTAAAGATGGTGTAGTTGAAGATTTGATCCCTTTCCACTGAAGTGGAAATACTTTCAGTAATTGAAAGCAGATTCATGTCTGGAGTTCTACAAGCCAAGGTTTTCATTTTCAAAAATAAACCTTTTGTTCTCCAACTTTAAATGTTTGAGTGAAGCATCCAGAGACCACTGTTTGCTTATTGTCTAATGTGGTAGTTAAGAGCTGTTGGAAATACTTTAAGGGAAATGTTTATTAGAATTCCACTTATTTTGGACAATTCTTGGGTTTAGCTTCACTATATATAACATGTTAAAATACAGAATGTTTTTTATGAATTCTGTTTTTTACATGCACATTCCATATTTCATGCACATTCTATTTTTACAAAAGCATACAGTGGTGGCAGTTAATACATTTCTTCAACCTTTAGCTAATACTTCCAGCTGATTTCAAAATTGAGATGCGGACTGGATCTTGAGGAACTTTGAAGGGATAGTGGTCTACCTCACCAAACAAACCTGGACAGCTGCTCTTTGTTAACTTTGTTTCCATTTTCTGGCTATCATCTTCAAAAAAATTCTTTCAAGAATGGTTTTAGTCAATTCAGGAATAGTTGGGTGGGAAATAGACATTGCGGACCTTCAGGCAAAGACAGATCTGCTACTGACCTGGTGAGGAAGTAGAAGACAAGGGAGATAAATAGTAGGACCTGCCTTACCCTTGTAGGCCCTTTAAAAAGCAAAATAAATTGACTGAAATTATGTGAGAAAAGTTCCCAAGGAATGGAACATCCAGCACTGCATACATATCTGTATATAGCTTGTACAGCATGCACAGCATATCATTTGTATTGATTGCCTGATGGAATGAGTCAGTGTTACCTTTTGATTTTTTTACAGACTGCCATTAAGGTGAGTCAGTAAATGTGCATATTTGTATTAATGATAATGTAATTGCTCATAAAAACCATGGGGTGGCCTGTCTTGTTCAATTTTTGTAGATTTTTGAAATCACTTTGCAAAACTATTGAAAACTGTAAGAAAAACACTCAGATGTATATATGTTAATTCCACATTTTTAATGTTTATAATATATTAAGTAAAGCTATTATACTTTTTAAAATAATTACTTAGCTCGTTTCAGAAAGATGATTGGGCTAATTGTTACATAGTGCAGTTTCCTTTTTCAGATAATTTCATAAATTAACAATTCACATTACAGTATAAATCTCTACAATTTTGAGGAGGGAAGCCTATGTAGATCTTTTACTTAATTAGCTGTTCATTATTATTAACACTAAAAGTTTTTGTTTTGTTTTCTTTCCCAGTTCAGATTTGGACACAGAAATTTAAAGTAATTTCAGTTTAAAGTGGAAAGAATTTCTCTTCTGAAGTGATAGTAGCTGTCTAAATACAGTGATCCTGATAATTAATGGTGTATGACAGATTACATGCTTTATGCCAGGTATTCAGTTCTTTAGAAGATTCACAAGAGAAGGGTTGCTAAGCACCCATCACTACTGCAAGTAATGTAAAATGACCCAAATTAAAGAACCTATTCAGAGCTGTATTTTTGCATTTGCTGAAGTGCATTTCAAAAGATTTAACAAGACTTATACAATTAGCTGAAAAAAGACCCCTTTTCAGCTATGATCAGCAATTAAAGGATCAGAATACAGAACTTCACATTTTGTTTATAACTTTTCCTTTTCCTTTTCAGCCCGTTCTTTGAACTAAACAATGGTGACTAGCAAATTTAACCAACCTTTCTAGAAATAAATGCGGATGCCGTGTATATACAGAATATGATAGCCTGAATTCGTTTCCTCTGAATGGGAACTTTGGAACTTTGTTTTCCTTTTCACTGTAGAACAGTTTTTTATGAGCACAACCCACTGTAAAGTCTTTTTGAGACCTGTTTGAGCCCCATTGAAATGAATAAGAGCAGCTCAAGAACAGGACTAGAAGGAGTAACTGGAGATTTGCATCTTGTTTTTGCAGCAACATACAAGCCCATTATTCTTTTATTAAGGGCTCCATTTAAATATTTCTATACAGAGAAATATGTACAAATTGCAAATGAATTGCACTGCAGCTTTAGTTTAAAGGCCTGTTGATGGGAAATTTTGATTATTTGTTTCCCAACCTTTTTTTAGGCCTGCGTCCTAATGAGCCTCCTTTTTCTGAAGATAGGAAACTGAATCGAACCTATTCAATAGTTGGATTATAAATATTCATAGTATTTAAAGCAAATTTAATTAACCTTTCAGATTTTCATTACTTACTAAGTGCATGAATTAACAGTGCATATTTTCTCTTTTTTTGTAGAAAGGTCTGTGCATCAAAATGGCCATATGCATTATGTTTAGAGTTGTAAGTGCAATATGGCAGAACAGGCATAAGTTCACAGTGAGCAGTATTAACTCCTGTGTTACTTTTATTTAAGGTACTTGCAGAAGCTGCTCTCCATTTTGAATTGTGTAACTTGAAATCTTGCATATGCCACCACCTGCAAAAGTGTTGCCAATGAAGGGTATCAGACTGGATTGTAATTTTTATTCTCCAGAGTCATTATGCAACAACTACCCACACCCAAGCCTTTAGACAATATCCCAAAAAAGCGAGGTGGGAAAACAAAACTGGAACACCATTATAAAGTCATGTGAAATAGGTGGAGCTTCAAATTTGGATCATAAACATAGAAAAGTATTTAGGGATTCTTATTTTTGCACAACACAGATTAAGCCTCACTTACTTTAGTGGTGTTTATTACTGAGTGAAATATATTTAGAATAAGGGTGATAGTAGTTTATTCGTGTGATTTCAGTAGGACAAGATTGGTGTGTCAATAATATATACTTGTTTTAAAAAGTGGTACTACAGATCTCCACAGTACTTTGTGAATGGACAGCAGTTTCACTTTCTAAGTTTTATAACGATAAATGACATGGCTTTCTACCAATTTTAATTATTTTATTTTAAATGTATGGGGTAACCGTAAAAAAACACACCATTTTCCAGCGCAATCCTATACACGTCTATGCAGAAGTAAGTTCCACTAAGTTTGGTTAGGCTTACTCTCAGGTAAGTATGTATAGGTTTGTACCCTTAATCCTGGAGAAACAGGTGTAAGTAATTACAGACAGATCTAGATCTTTTCTCACACACTCCACACACAGTTTTTGGTACTACTTTTTTCTTTGAAGAGCAGCTCCCCCCCCCCCCCGCTATGCACAATGCTTTTTAAACATTTTCTGAAGTTCAAAAATATTTGGGTAGGAGGCAATCATTTGTGAAAGGAAGGCAGGTTGGCTAGATATTAGAAGAAACCCACAGGTTTATTAACACATTCTAACTTAAATGTTAGCTCAGTGACCATGTTGGCTATGCTGCTGCAAAAAGTGAAGAAGGAAGTGAACTTTTTTTTATATTGCTGATTTTAATGTCTCCTTTTTCATTGCATTGATTTCACCTGTTTTATTTAGTAGTTCTTGGGTTCTTTTTCTATCAGACTTTGCGGACATTCATTTAATAATTCAAGCTAGTTAAAATTTGATTGAAAATTATTAAGCTGCAACCCCTGCCGGGTGTATGAAATTAGTCATGTGGCACACTGGTTTGTACTATAATTTTTTAAGAACCCTGACTAACAGGGTTTGTTTTTTGTATGTTGAAAGAAAAAGATTTACTAAGAAAGTGAGAAGCAAGTGTTATAAAGCCTTTTTGCAAATGGGTACATTTTTATTTTAGACAAAAGAAATAAATGTAGCTGTCCTGCAAAATTCAGTTTTAAAATGAACTTTTTATTGAAAGTAGCCATCTCCAAATTGTTTGTGCTAATTTTTTGCAGAACACCTCTTTCAGTCATAAACTGATTTTAATAGGAGGGGAATGTTGCCCGGGGAGCTGTAAAATGTAGTCTGGAAGACTTTTAACACTCTTTCTTTTTAACTAAAACAAAATTGCCTTATGTAACACAGTTAAGATAGTTAACCTTTTATAATTATTTAACCATTATTTCATTAATGTTGCCCTCTGCTTAAATGTTATACATTACTGCAAAAGACACCTGACCGTGCTCTTAAAAGTTTATTTGTCTTTCAGTTCCTGTGATAGAAGGGGGCAGTACATCTCCTTAATTATCTTTGTTCAGGGAAATGCTGAAAGGCCAGGGTAGTTAAACAAGGCCATTTGGATTTGCGATAAGGTCGAAGTCAGATGCAAGGAAAGTGGTTAAATGCATTATCATATTATTGAGCATATCATCAGTAAAGTGACCTTGATAGAGTTGGAAAAAAACATTTGGCCTTTTTTTTATGACAGTCCTCCCCCCCCCCCCCGCTTGGTTTACCACTGCAACAGATTTCATCATATAGTTTTATCATCATCTTCTCTTTCTGTTTTGAAAGCTGATTTCTTTTTATCATAACTCATCAGTCAGTTTTTCAAAATTTAGACGGACATTTTACTGATGATGGTAGATTTTAGTACTTAAAGGTTTAGCCTATTGTTTGACAGATATGGAAATACACTTCATTAAATATTAAAGTGACCCAGCTAGCTGACCAGCCTATATCTTCTCTTAAGGATCTTTTAAAGATAATGGTTATTTTCTGTGCAAAGGACCAGCTGCTATTCTACTTCCCAGAGAGCCAGTGTGGTGTAGTGGTTAAAAGCGGTGGACTCGTAATCTGGTGAACCGGGTTCGCGTCCCCGCTCCTCCACATGCAGCTGCTGGGTGACCTTGGGCCAGTCACATTTCTCTGAAGTCACTCAGCCCCACTCACCTCACAGAGTGTTTGTTTTGGGGGAGGAAAGGAAAGGAGAAGCTGCTTTGAGACTCCTTCGGGTAATGATAAAGCGGGATATCAAATCCGAACTCTTCTTCTCTTCTTCCCTAGATTTTTTAAAAAAATCTAATATGAAGAGTAAGTTACCAGCTTCAGTTTTAGCTGGTGATGTAGCTGGTGTATGAAACAGCTTACTTGGACTTGGTTCAAGTCAACGAGAACTGAGGCTGTTCTAGATATTACAGTAAAAATTAGATAAAAATAAAGGCTGTGCCTCTAGTTAAGCATACTATATGTAAGTTTTCTTGATCTGAATAAAACTTAAAGTTATACATATTTGACTGGACCTATTCCAAAATTCACAAGTAGTTATGGTGGGTTTATGTATTCTTGGGTCAATTCAGTCAGTAAATGCATTTAGAAAATTGCTGACTGATTGAGTGAATTCCCGTGAGGACTTCAACCTCTGAACTGAAACTTTGGATATTATGAAAAGTTATTTGAAGACTATCATTGCAATACGAAAGCACATTTACTTAGAAGTAACTGACATGGAGTATGATTTGATCAAGTTAAGAACTTTTAAATCCTATCATTTCTCATGTTAAGCACATGTATAACTCCCTCCCACTGAAATTCATTATTGATATTAATTGCCTTTTAAAGTTCAGGTCTTCGGACTTTAGTTATAATTGAGATGAGTCACAACCAACTTTTTAAAATTTAAAATGTCCAAAATGTCTGTTGACCAGCAGTTGCCACAATTAAAATCACACAAACCTACCTCACAGGGTTGTTATGAGGATAAAATGGGGAGGAGGGGAACTATGTATACCACCTGAAGCTCCTTGGAGGAAAGATGAGATATAAATGTAATTAAAGAAATAAATTAGGTAAGACAATTGGGGTTTTTTAAAACGACAACAATAGTGGTGGTTAATCAGAGAGTTGCAGTCAGAGGCTTTTCAACATATCACGGGGCAAAGGTTTTTATATCTGCCATTTGATTATAATTAAGCAAAATGTTTCCCCCTCTATCCAATAATATTGTCTATACTGTATAAATTAAAGATTATTCCATAGGTTCCAGTGTTCTCAGTGGTTAATTATGAAACTATGTCAAGATGTAACTTAAGTGGTTTTTAATTTTGTGCAGTGTAGACAAACTCCCACAAGCTAAGCATTTTCTCACTTAGATCTCTCTTATACACATTCTCTGCCTCTTTGTCTGTCTCTGTTTGTCTCTATCTTTCAATCATTTTAAAGTTCTAAAAAAACCAAAACCCTATAATGAGCCTTTTTTTAAGTTCAGAGCATCCTGCCAAAGATATGGCCAGGATCCAAAGAATTATGGAATCACTTCCAGGAACCCAAGGGCCCTTTCTCTCTGCCTCCACATACCATGCCACATGGCTTTGAAAGTAAGGCAAGCCTTAGTACCCTGTGATACTATATGCGTGCTCAACAGCAGTCAAAAAATTTTGGTTTGGCTTAATAGCCAGCAGTTACCAGGTTTTCAAATGTCTTCTTCCAAATGCCCCCAGGTGAGGTACAAGGAAACACAAGAGAGGCTGTTTTCAATGTTCCCACCCATCTGTGAAATGCTGTCTTCAAGTTTCCCTGGGTACATAATTTTTTTTTTCTTCTTGTGTCCTTTAATACTTCTAAATTTGGTCTCATGCCCTGTTTATGGTGAGGGGTGACTAACCTGAGAGGCATGTTCACCTCCAAGGACAATGTGGCAGTCAAAAGTGGTTCTGGCCACCCTACACTCGCACATGCATGCACACACAGGTGCACAGTCCCAAAGCTGATCTATGCAGATCAGCTGAGAAGGGGGGGGGGAATATTATCCCCCATTGATCGATCAATCTGAGGGCTGAGTTTTAGCAGTTTGCATCTTCATCAGGGTGCTAGACTGCCAAATCACAGGTGAATTGATAGGGTCCTGCAGAGGAAGAAATATTGGGGGGGGGGGAGATGCAGATTAGCTTCTTATTTTTAAGCTGATTTTCTTTTAAATATAGCTATACCTTTTATTGCTTTGTTTTATTGTAATAGATTTATATTGAGTAAAGCAATCCTGGATTGTTATTTTTTTATACAGGATCTCAAACAATTATTTATAGTAGCCCAACTCTGCTACTTACCCCATTCCTAAGCTCTCTAGCACATGCAGAGAACTCAGCAAAAATAGGTTCTGCTTTTCTCATTATGTATCATAGATAAATTAAAAAAGAAAGTACACTTGGTGAGCTACAGTCCGTCCGTCCCCTCCCACATTTGCTGCCATTGTAGGCCTTTCCTAAAGGCCTCCACTTCTCAGGAATTTCCCAGGAGAGACTTGTGGTGGGCAAGGGCACAAAGAAGGGCCGCTAGCCCCTTACCCCTGTAGCAGGCATAGAACATCATAGCAGTCAGTTCCTGTGAGGGATTGGTCTCGAGTGTGGGGGGGGGGGAGCTGTCAAAAATGCTGTCAAAAGAACTGAAGGTACTGCTTGAAGTAAAGCACATGAAATACTGCTGCAGTGAGACATTAAATAATGGAGTCAGTCAAAGACAAACCCTTTCTTTGCTATAAAGAGTTAGTGCTTTCAGAATACTCGATGTCATTTCAAATATTTCACAATATTTGACTGGTGGATTGACCAATGATTTTTGACTAATCAAAAGCACAACTTCAACACGCATCTTGTTTTCTATTTATTTATTTTGATAGGGAATATCCTTTCAAAGCACTACAGCAAAAGCACTCCTGAAAGTTACATCCATGTGTCTTTCATAGCTAGACAGTAGGTTAAAATTCAATAGACTTAGCCTCTTTTATCACTGTATCTGCAGCTCTTGAACTTCTGCTTGTCATGAGACATTTAAAACACAGAAACCCTGCCAGCAAATGTGAACCTTATCAGAAAACACACACATCATTATTGTCTAGTTTCATTTAGGGTTGGGTTTTTGTTTTAATACATAGTGGAGAGAGCAATGAATACATAGTGAGAGAGAGCAATGAAGCTAAAAGGAGCCTGGCTACTTTGAGTATTACTATTGGTTCCTATGTACTTCTACTCTTTTCCCTACGCATGGAGGGTTTCCCCATGTGCAATAAGGAACTGGCAGTCATGCTAGAGAACCATTAATACTTTAGCTGCTTACTTCATTCCTTCCTCAAAATGCAAGGCAAAATGTGAGAGGAGAGAGAGACCTCAGAAGACTCAGGGGAAGGGTTTTGCTTCAATTTTTGCTGAGCTTTAGAGAAGATGAAAGTGATGTGGATCTTCACTGCTTCTATGCCTTGATTCATATTCTCTCTCTCTCTCTCTCTCTCTCTCTCTCTCTCTCTCTCTCTGTGTGTGTGTGTGTGTGTGTGTGTGTGTAAAAGAGAAAGAGACACTCAATCCTTTACTCCCCTGATTTTTTTGTGTATTTTGGGACTAAGCTAGATGTGGAATTAATGAGTGCCATTAACAGACCCATTTTTTTTGTTTGTTATGTAAATAGCAGGTAAGGGAAGCCTGAACAGTCTTGGAATGCTGGGGGTGAGAGGGGAAGTATGACTTTTTTCTGCCACAGTCCTGAGCTCCTGTTAACATGCAATTAACATGTTTGGCCCTCAGACTTGGATGGAGCGGGATTAACCTCTTATGCAGAGCCTAGAGGTCATGCTTTCTTCAGATTGCCCTACAGGTCACTCAATCTTTTGGAGCACTTTTCAGAGACACCTCTAGAAAGGCTCTATATACCGGGATGTAATTGAGTTAATTGAGATTTTGTTTTGCTCTTGACAACAAATAGAGTTCCTTCCAGGATACAGTCTAATGGGATAGCTCAGATCTGGAGTATTTATGACTTGAACCAACCTTGCGGGCCTGTTTGCTCATTAATTTCCCAAGAGAAATCTCAATTTGGTATGAGTCTTTTGCTCATGCATGCCCCTTCCATTCACTACAAGTAGAAATTAAAGAGTGAATAGGCTATGCAGCATTTGTTTGAATGCAATACCTCCCTGCCCACCAACCTGTCCTTGTAAAGAATGGCTTTGTTTTACTGGGCTTTCAGAAAAATATCACGCTCATATAAATGCTGTGCTACCCCATTCACTTATTACTTTCTCCCTGTAATGAAGGGGCATGCATGCTCCAGAGACTCATAAAGGACTGGCATTTCAACCTATAAAGTAATGAGTGAACAGTGAGCCCAGGTGATCTCACTCCACGGATAAAAACCATTATTCTTTATTACTAATTGATCAGACTGAGTATAACAGAGCGTGAATTCTAGGCATACGCTTTTCAGTTGGAGAAGCTATCTGTAGGACAAACAAAGCTTTGGCCTTCAAAGGACTTGTACACACTATAAGGCATTGTGATTCTTGTGCACTAATTTACAGTTACTTTCTTTAATTGTTTGCATGCTGGTAACTTCTATTGTTTAGTTATGTGCTGGAGTAAACAGCTGTTTTGTAAGATACAAAATGAGATAAAAATGATGCAGTTCCCCTTACAATATTGATCCAAATTTTGTCATAGGCAATCAGTACTTCAGGATTCACTTGAATCCCAACTTATCATAGTTTGGGTGTGCACACATGTATGTATTACAGACAATGGCCAATTTATGCATGTCCAATTGATGTGTGGCTATGCATGTGCACATCACAGCAACCCAGAAGTGGCTGGAAAAGGAGGTGGAACAGGCAGGCCGGGGGCAGAAGCATTAAGTGTAACAGGGTGAAGTGGGCTTATACATGCTCCACTGTCACATGTTATGACCTGGAATGCAAGCCCCACATAAATCGAGGGTTGCCTATACAGTATTATCCCACCTTTCATCAATAGAACACAAGGCAGTGTATGTAATTTCCATGCATCAGGTGTCTCTTACTAAGGGAGTGTTGCCTGAATTAGGTACTGCAAATGAACAACAGCTGCATACCTCGGGTGTGAAAAAAGAAGGGTGGATACCCTTGTCTGTAAAGACCAATGGAAGTTGGTGTAAGGAAAAGCATAAAAATGAAGGTGAAATTCATTAGGGCAGTGGTTTAGAAGAAAACGTTAAAAGCTGAGTTGGGCAACACTTCTCATATTATGAAAGGATAAATCCCTAACTCTATTGTAACTTTAGTGGCACAACTTGGAATATTATGAAAAAACTGGAGGGGGAAAATGCATGTTGTTAAAATGTAATTGGCAATGAAAGAATCTCAGAAGGGACCATCTATTTCCAAAGGCATTGAAAATGGCACCATGTAATACATGGCTGCAATAAGAAATGATTGAATGATGAGCCGTGTAGCATTCTTTGGGTTGTATCCAGTGTTGTCTCTTGCACTGGTGGATGGCTATTTGATCCAGAAAAGGCTTATGTCAGTGAAATGAGGACTGTTATTGCTGATCTCACTTGTCCCCTGAAGCCCCTGCCTCTATGCTGTTCCAAAGGATCCTAACCCTTTAGCAGTTTTGGGAGTGTGCAGGGAGCTGCACGGAGAGGAAGAACTAGTGAAAATAATCTCCCAGTTCTGTGGATGGATGTCACCACAAGGAACACCATTGAATAGGATATTGTAGTTCTGCAAAGTTGTCCTTGGGTATCTGTATGTTTAAACTGGGTGGAATTTTACACACTTGAGTAATATTGACTTAAACTCACAGAGGATGTAACAGAATTGACCCCAGTTTCTATAACCAACAGTGGTGCACACTAAAAGTCAAAATGATTTGCAGTATGTTGAACTAGAATCATTGTACAAGCACTAAACAGTTTATTCAGGCAGAAATCCTAATCCCACTTACCTGGGAGCAAGCCCCATTGGGTTCAGTAGTATTTACTTCTGAGTAGAGATGGTTAGGATTACGCTGTAAGCAAATGTTGAAAGTCATTTGCTGGCTGGTGCATACTTCAGGAGCATGATTGTATCTGTGGCAGTGTTGATTTTGCCCAACATGACAATCATTAATAAACAATTTTTCTTTTAAAATCATTCTCCATATGTCATAGAGGAATTCATAATTTATTGATTATTATATTTGTATATCGGGTGGCGCTGTGGCTAAACCACTGAGCCTAGGGCTTGCCGATCAGAAGGTTGGTGGTTTGAATCCCGCGACGGGGTGAGCTCACATTGCTCGGTCCCTGCTCCCGCCCACCTAGCAGTTCGAAAGCACGTCAAAGTGCAAGTAGATAAATAAGTACTGCTCCAGCGGTAAGGCAAACGGCATTTCCGTGCGCTGCTCTGGTTCGCCATAAGCGGCTTAGTCATGCTGGCCTCATGACCCAGAAGCTATCTGCAGACAAACCCCGGCTCCCTTGGCCTAAAGAGTGAGATGAGTGCCGCAACCCCAGAGTCATTCGCGACTGGACCTAACGGTCAGGGGTACCTTTACCTTTTTATATGTATGTGGATCTAGATTATGGGTGGAATTTCTGGGACCATGCTTATTTCAGATATGATCAGTATTTCTGGATAGAATTGTCAGATTTGTAGAAACGAGAAACATATTTCCATGCACTACAGCAATACAGTCATTGTGGTAATAATAGGCAATACTTGAGGATTAAATAATGGCAATCTTTTACAGCCTATTGTGCCAGTGTACAGTACTGATATATGTCATGCAGTACCATCCCTTAGAAGTAAGTTCCACGATGTTCAGTCTGTAATCCTGTACTCACTAACGAGAGAAAACCTCACTGAAATTAATGGAAGTTACTTCTGATTAATATTTATTCCACCTCTGTATATTTACTTGGAAGAAAGTTGCACAAAACTTAATGGGACTTCTTTATTGGGCTTTATAGTTGTCAAGGTGAGCAACTTATTTGAGAGAAATTGAAGTCAATACAAACAATATGTTTAGAACTGAACTCAAATGCATGTATTTTGATTGATAAAATTGCAGTTGGTTCATGATTCCATATCATGAATAATAGAATTAAGCCTACTATCCTACCTTAGACCAATTTTCTACAAACTAGCACTGCATATTCTAATGTGGCATATTGAAACAAACATTTGTTAAATCTCAATTATTAGACATTGAGAGGAAGAATAATTCAAATATTCATCTGACGTGTGTGTTCATATTTGTAGTGTTTCTGTTCCATTCATTCATTTGTGGAAACAGAGTTCTTGGGAAATGACATAAATCTACATGCTATAATTTTCCTGAGTGCTAGATATTGCGTTTGTATATCTGACTTGGCTGAAATATTTCTAAATGGTCCCTTTGGCTACACATCTGAGGAGGCTCATAAACAGAAATAATTCCTTTCCAAGTCAATTATAACTCATGCTTGCTAAATTGATTCAAGATCTGCTTGTGTCAGACAAGTAACCTAATGAGTATTTTGCTTTTGAGGAAACCACATCTCAGTGCTTAAAGGGGAGATGAAGGATATGGAAACGAGAAGATCTTCATTTTTGTAGAATGACAGAATATGAACAAATGGAAGTTTTCTTCTAAGTGCTCTTTTGTGCATATGCCAGCTAGTTTGAGGTGTGACTTTAGTTATGAAGAAGAAGAAGAAGAAGAAGAAGAGTTTGGATTTGATATCCCGCCTTTCACTCCCCTTCAGGAGTCTCCAAGCGGCTAACATTCTCCTTTCCCTTCCTCCCCCACAACAAACACTCTGTGAGGTGAGTGGGGCTGAGAGACTTCAAAGAAGTGTGACTGGCCCAAGGTTATGCTGTTGTACTCTAATTTTTTCCATCAGTAATATAAAAACATATCGTTAATATTTGCTCATGTTTCTTACTTGGAGAACTGAAGTGATAGGATTCCAAGGTAATGGAAGACATTCTTTTTCACCAGTTCTGAGTGCTGCCAGATGGCGTGTTTAATGAGCACTCATCTTGATGTGTTTGAAGCGAGATCAGATGATGCTGACCATTTATTATCATTATTATGTTATATTTGTTAAATTTCTATATTTAATAAGCATTCACTCTGATTTGTTTATGGGATGGCTGGATAATGTTGCCTCAAAGCTTGTGGAACATGTTGTTGGCATCAGTTTGCCTTGGGAGACAATGGATGAGTGTGCCTTTGGGGGTGAAGACAAAGTGTTGGAGAGTTACAGCGCCTGCTGTGGCTGTAGAGCAGGCATGGCCAAACTTGGCTCTCCACCTGTTTTGAGACTGCAATTCCCATCATCCCTGACCACTGGTCCTGTTAGCTAGGGATGATGGGAGTTGTAGTCCCAAAACAGCTGGAGGGCCAAGTTTGGCCATGCCTGTTGTAGAGACTGATATGGAGAGACGTGTTTTGTTGCAGCTGGGCAGATGAAGGCATCCAGTTGTGCTGCTGCACCATGGCATTTATTCTTTCTGCACTCCCCCCCCCCCAGCAGTCATTTCTTCTCTGGTCACTGCTATGGATGCACAACCTGACTATCTGGGTCTAGGAACTTCAGTCATTTGCAGAGGAATCTCACATGACAGGGTTGATGTTACCAGCCTTCATGTCAGAGAGTCAGTGTGCTGTAGTGGTTAAGAGCGGTAGTCTCGTAATCTGGTGAACCAGGTTCGCGTCCCTGCTCCTCCACATGCAGCTGCTGGGTGCCCTTGGGGTAGTCACACTTCTCTGAAGTCTCTCAGCCTCACTCACCTCACAGAGTGTTTGTTGTAGGGGAGGAAGGGAAAGGAGAATGTTAGCCGCTTTGAGACTCCTTCGGGTAGTGATAAAGCGGGATGTCAAATCCAAACCCTTGTTCTTCTTCTTCAAGTTTGCAGACATCTTTGTAATGCAGAGTTGGTCTTCCAACAGGCCTAGCACCTGAAGCCAGCTCCTTGTAGAGCATGTCCTTGGGGATTCTGCCATGTTCCATGCCTCAAAGCAACCCCATACTTTCTACTGCATTTTCTCATCACTTTCTCATCCCTTACTGCAAACAGTCCAATCTTTGGAGAAAGTGTTTTTGTTGTGCAAGAGATCCAAATCAGCTTTAATTGAGCACCCTGAATTTGCCAGTATGTATTTGAATCCCACCTGAAAGTAGTGATATTCTGTAAGTGTGTATAGCTACATCTGATTATACTGATGGTACCAGTAGTGTTTGAAATAGAATAATGATTCCCACATAGACAAAACCGCCTAAGCTGATATGCATGTGGAATTTGAGTATTGCTGATTTATGAATGCCCGTATCCAAATATTTTAGGGTGGGGCAGTTGCTGGTGCAGATTAAGAATGCATATTGTAAGACAGAGATTTTCAACCTTTTTTGAGTTCACAGCTCTCTTGACCAACTACCTTCTTTCTGTGGCATCCCTGCAGGGCTCAGGAGCCCAGTTATGTTACCCCTTAACCTGCAGAGCTGGCAGCCTCTCATCCTTTTTCAAACACCCTCCCTTGTGGAGTGTTCCCTCAGCCTCCTCTCCCCTCTCCTTCAGAGTCCTCTGTGCAACCACTGCTGCCGCCTGTGGTCTCTGAGCTGACCGCCCCCCCCCCAATAAAGGTGCCTGGAACCTGTCTGTCCATTCCCAATAGCAAGGACTGGCTGGTGGGGCTCCCTCACCTGCTTGCTTGCTTGCTCCAAGGCTGCCTCAACTCAACAACCAGCATCCCCTTGCCCCAGAGGCACCATTCGCTTGCAGTGCTTGTAGCCAGGGCTGCTGCAACAAACAGCTGTGCAAGCCTTTGGGAGGCAGAGATGTGAGACAGCATCAGAGGAGGGAGGGAAGGAAAGAGGGACAGGCGTCAGTCTTACCTGTGGCACCCCTGGCCATCATTCAAGGCACCCCAGGGTGCCACGGCACGCTGGTTGAAAACCACTGTCCTAACAGATTAGGAAAAGCCTGTAGTTTTGCAGGTTCCTTATAATCTCTGCCTTCCCTGGTGCATCTCTCTCATACCCTTTTAGACAAACATACACTTCACATAGTGGTTAATGTTTATACAAGTGCCTCTCTTGACTGCAGCTGAAGTTACTTCAGTCTGGTTAAGATGAGAAACCTGTTTATTGATGTTAAAGATTGTAAATCCTGGTTAAGCAAATACCTTGGATAGCTTCAACTCTGGTCAAGGCCTTTCCTGATATATCTTAACAGCAGGGTTAAGAATTCCATGGGGTGGAATTTGTTATAGGAGGGGAGGATCTAAGTATTGTCTTGCTACCAGCTTCTGATGGCATGATGGTTAGCAGAAAACCAGCATTATCAGGGCTGGTTCCAGGTTTGAAAGGACCCGCAGCAAAGTGCCACCACCATAAGTTTCTCCCCCCCCCCGCCCAAAGTTATCCCTGATGGAAGCTGCGGTCTTTTGTGCTACTGGATGGGCAACTGATCAGTAGCCTGTGGAGAGGCAGTAATTATTCCTCCTAGCTGTTCTTGCTTGGTTTATAAGCAGGTAGTTGATCAGTGCAGCTAGGAGAATTTGCTACTACTGCTTCCTCTTCTTCGCCCAGGCAGCTGTCATAGCTCCAACCCCCAGGAGACCGTAGAGGGAAGAAAATTGAGGTGGGTGCAGAAGCTTCAGCAACCATACAGTGATGCCAGCCCTTGAGCATTAAATTTATACTACTCTCTTAAGTTGGGACTAGCTGCTACTAGATATGGGCATAAGAACTTTCTTTACAACTATTTATGCTTCTTAGTTAACTTGAATCTTGCTTCATTGCTGTCCATATTTCTGTTGGAAATTATGTGAAACTTATTTTTAAAGTGGCCTTAGCAAATGTGTTAGGTAGAGAGAGGAGTTTCCACATTACAATGGAGACGTTAGAAGGAGAAGCATTTCATCTGACACATGGACACCACAGGTATTAGTAATAAGAGTGTGACATGCAGAAGGAGCACTGCTGAAATGTAAGAGCACCAGTGTCTTGTAGATTCCATTGTTCTTGTTTAAAATAAAAGGCTAAGAGTAAGGAAGGATTTCTTCTACATTCCCATATTAATCCTTGTCTTCAAATATCTACTCCTGGCATTCTTCCCAATCAACAAAGATTAATATTGGTCTTAGTCTCTACTCCAGATTCCTCCAGTGCATGAAATGCTTTACAAAACGCCATCCAACTGGAAACTAAGCCAGTTCAGCTACTTAGCTTCTGACAGTCAGGAACAAATAGTGTGACGCAATCCAGGGGAACCTGAATTGCTTAAAATCACCCCCAGATGAAGGCACCAATAAAATAATTTATTTTTATGGGGATGCTTATTGTCCAGAATGTGATAAAGGGAATTTTAAAAAAGTAAAATTTGTATTTTTCAAATTATTTCATGTTCAGCATAAAAAAGGCAATTTATTAGATAGGCAATTCCTACTCCACACAGCTCCTACTATCTGCCCTCTCATTATGTGAAAATTCACTTATCCAAATACAAATAATTATGCCCAAAGCTCACTATATGTATGGCTGATTCCGCTATCTGAACAGCCAGAGTTTTCCCTGACTTTTTTTGTTTTGCTGGTTGGCGACAGCCATTTTCTGGTAGACCATGGAGAGAAGGAAGGGGAAGAGAGATTGAATATAAGGGAGCAGGGCAGTTTTTCCTTTGTCTCTCTTTTGCTGGTTGGCTGCAGCCATTTTTGGAAGCAATTGGGGGCGGGGGGTTAGGGCATATAAATGTCCCCATAGGATATAATGGAAATTGTGAGCTCATTATGCAAACGCTCACCTACCATAACAATTTAATGGAAATACATTGTGTTCAGAAAATGAGACCTGTTTGTGTTTGTTCTGTAGCATAGGGTAGGAATTGAACTTGCCAGGTGTGAAAATCTAATGATCACTTTTGCTGTTGTTTAGTCATGTCCGACTCTTTGTGACCCCATGGACCAGAGTATTCCAGGCACTCCTGTCTTCCACTGCCTCCCACAGTTTGGTCAAACTCATGTTCGTAGCTTCGAGAACACTGTCCAACCATCTCGTCCTCTGTCGTCCCCTTCTCCTTGTGCCCTCAATCTTTCCCAACATCAGGGTCTTTTCCAGAGAGTCTTCTCTTCTCATGAGGTGGCCAAAGTATTGGAGCCTCAGCTTCATGATCTGTCCTTCCAGTGAGCACTCAGGGCTGATTTCCTTAAGAATGGAGAGGTTTGATCTTCTTGCAGTCCATGGGACTCTCAAGAGTCTCCTCCAGCACCATAATTCAAAAGCATCCATTCTTCAGCGATCAGCCTTCTTTATGGTCCAGCTCTCACTTCCATACATCACTACTGGGAAAACCATAGCTTTAACTATACGGACCTTTGTCGGCAAGGTGATGTCTCTGCTTTTTAAGATGCTTTCTAGGTTTGTCATTGCTTTTCTCCCAAGAAGCAGGCGTCTTTTAATTTCGTGACTGCTGTCACCTTCTGCAGCGATCATGGAACCCAAGAAAGTAAAATCTCTCACTGCCTCCATTTCTTCCCCTTCTATTTGCCAGGAGGTGATGGGACCAGTGGCCCTGATCACTAGGAGTTGGAATTTAGCGTTTGAGGATTTTATCTTCTTCCCATTTCTCATTAGGTGAGAACCTAGGTTTTGTGGAAATTTTCATGCCACACGCTTTGGTAACTTTTAGAGGGGTACAGTCTTGTTTGTGGTGGAGCAGGACATGCTTTGGCCTATTTCCAATGACACACTGCATTGGCAGGACATTAAATTCCAGCACAGCATGGCAAGACAGGCACCCCATTTCAATTCAGGAGGTCAAAATGTAGAAACTGTCACTTACTGTATTATGAAGTGTTCATCAAAATGTTCATCTGAGTGTAAATACTGCCTATCTATACTGCATTGCTTTCAAGGGGATGCACATTCAGATATTTATCCCTAGGTTGTTTGGTGAGCCTTAGCATCCCAGGCCATCCTACTAGCATCTGCCCACAAATACCTAAATTATAGACCCAGAACCAGAAAACTGCATGGAAGTCTCTTGATTGTCTAGCTTCGGGTAGTCAACAGGAAGAAGATTGTTTTAAAAAGAAGTGGTGCTGAAGCAACTGCCATAATGGCCAGCAAAGATGTGTGGTAGATGTAAAGAGGCCTGCAATTCCTTTTCATACAAAAGAAATGACCAAAAAAAGGTCCAATGACCAAAATAAAGTCATAAAATTTATACACCACTTAATTGTAAAAAAAACCTACAAAAGATAAAACAATATAACTAGCCAAGAAAAATCTACAACCCTACTTTAAAACTTAAAATTCTAAAACATATTAAAACAGGAATGTTTTTAGCAGGTGAAGGCTACTGCTTGATCTCAAGAGGCAGGGAGTTCGAAAGTGTCAGTGCTGCCACACTAAATGATCAAGTTATTACAAATGTGGAACAGGGATTGTGTGGCAACTGTACAGTAGTTGTGTAAGTTCCACTGATCAAAGCGGTCAAGGGGGCGGGCACATGTAGGGTAAAGCAATCTCATAGGTAAAATCAAACTACATATTGTCATTACTACTGGGGGAAGCAAAATACCCATAGGATTATAATTTTGTGGGTGAGAGAAGATTAACATTTATCGTCTTACAAAATCTTTTACTGTTTTAGCCAGTGAAAGTAAATGAACTCATTTAAAAACTGAAGGCTTATTGATGACTTAGTGTATTACAAGATAAATGTGCCATTCTTAGTTGTTTTGAGGGAGCCTTTTCCCCCCCTAGAAGTACTGTAATATACTCTGGGACAATTGTGTTTTGACCTGACCATTCCAGTTGCTATGTTATTCACGAGGAGACTATAAGCTTATGTTTAAGTAGCTGCATAGAATGGTTGGGCTTGAAATGTGTCTTTATTTTTCAATTCACTATTTTGCATTCCACTTCCTCTCCTAAACCTTATTCTTAACAAACTCACAGATTCTGGAGATGGGGGCTGATGCATATTTATGACTGTTCACAAGAGATAGTACTTGCCCTGCTGTGCCCAGATCTCTTTGGCCCATGCTGTGCCTTTGGGTCCAGAGAGAATTTGAAGAAAGAAAGCTGTCCTGCTTCCCAGAGAGGAAATGATGCAGACTCTCATCCCCAAAGCTAGTATTAATCCCTCAAAGCCTTGAGAATTTGCTCCTATCTCAAGATCAGAGGTGAAGGGGGTACTAGTGTCAGTATGCATAATCGCATGAGATGACCTCTGTTCCCAAGAAGTGATCTCTCAGACTGTCCTCTGCAGTTATAATCCTAAATTGAGGGTAGACAGTGTGGTGCCCTCCAAATCTTGTTTGGCTACAACTCACACCAGACCCAGCCAGCATGGGCAATAGTCAGGGATGGTGGGAACTGTAGTCCAGCAACATCTAGAGGGCACCAAATTAGCTAAACACACTGCTTGGTAAGTAAGCCCCATTTGAGCACAGTTCTGAGTAAACTGGGAAATGATTGCACTATTATGTGTATAATTTTACCCCTTTTTTTTCCTTGTTCCTTTTTTTAATACAGCCAAGCTTTATAAAATGTGTAAAAAGAAGTAGAGAAAATCCCAGTAATCTGTAAGATGCCCATAGAATTTTTGTTCTTTGTTTGGATCATTTGGCATTTGTATAAACATTATGGTTTAGTGTTGTATAAGACATTGGTGGTCTCCACTCTTCTCTCTTCTCTTCTCTTCTCTTCTCTTCTCATGTGGCCACAAGAAGATCAGGAGCTTTCACTTGAATTTTAAGCTAGGCAGTTAGTGCTATATATGAACAAGGACAAACTTTGATTGTCTTAGCTATGGTCTACTGAGACAAGTCAACTTCATTTATGAAGGTTCTTTCTTAAGAGGGGGGAACCCTTAGTTTGGAGAATAGCTGTAGATCAGTGATAGAGCTCGTGCCTTCAGTGCAAAAGGTTCAGTTCCCAACATATTTAGGCAGGGCTGGGAAAGATGCTATCTAACACCTTTCAGAGCAGCTGCTGTTAACATCAATAATACTGGCCTGGATGGACCAGTGGTTTAACTTGGTATAAGGCAGCTTCCTGTGTTCATCATTACTGCTATTATATTTCTATTCCGCACTTCAGCTTAAAAGTTCCCAAGGCAGTGCCTAACAATATATTAAATTCACAAATCTGCACAGTAACCATAAAACTTACAACATCAAACAAATCCTAAAACAGAACAACAAAACATCAATAAATTCAGTCAATCCAGCGGAAATCTCTCCCGGGAGCTAAATCCATGAGCCAGGCAAAATAAATTTACCTTAATCTGATTCCTAAAAGCAGTGTTTGGGACAACTGGATCTTTCCGAAGAGCGAATTACACATGCAGGGTGCTACAACAGATAAGATCATGCTCCACATTGTCACACCATGAGATAGGCCCTGCTCAGAGGTCATTCATATCACATAGATCTTCAGGCATGGGATAACAGGTAACAAGTTTAGGGTTGGGCTGTAAAGCTAAACTGCAATTAATTTTTAAAAAGTATGTATGTCTGAATTCTTATGCTGCACTAAAGGAGATGCAGAGTGGGAGGAGCAGACAAGCCTGAAGTTTATACACGTCACTAAGCTCTAGCCAGGGTCTCTAATTATACAACTCAAGCCTTTGAAACAAAAACCTGTACTTTTCAAAAAATTGGGGGGATACTATCCGAATTAATAGGAACATTATTTTACTGAATTTCCACCACCAGATATGTATTCTGGTAAAATAAGAGTGTTTGAAAAACAGAGTTCATAATGGAAATGACAGCTCCACCATAGTACTGTCAGAGCTGCTGGAACAACAGTATTTAAAACGCCATAAAATTAAAGACTTAGCACATTTACATTTTCTTGCTTCAGAACGATAATATGCCCATGAAATGCAGGCTTGCTTTTATAACTAAATTCTGTGCCATAAGTCTAGGCCATAGTGGAAATAAGAACTTTCACATCTACAGCAGTAATTTCTTTTAAAAACAGCATTTCATCTAAAGCCAGTCTTTCCCTCCCCCAGTCATCGCAGAGGTGTTCTGAAATCTTTATCGGTGGCAGATACAAACTTAAATTACTGTCTACTGGAGTATTGAAGTAGGGCTGCTTTATATAGCTACACTTGTGTTTAATGTTTCACTTAATACATTGCAAGTGCTTATTCCTTAGCGATTCAGTTATTCTTAAAACATATTGAAGGTTTTTTTTTAACAGCCTGTGGCAGTAAATTAATTGTATATAACAATTACTGTGGTGAGCATTTAAGAACATTCCCACTTTTTCTGCCAAACCTTTTGGAAAAGAGAGTATAACGGGGGGACGGGGACTATTCTACTATAAAGTCTATTCTACTATATTCTACCTTTTGAAAATGATTGCTAGCATTTTATACACATTTGCCTCATACTATTAGTTTAGCACAATACTTTTGTATGATGAGAAGACTATATTAAGCTTTTCATCAATTTACTTAGAAGGTTATCTTGGAATATTTTATCCAACTAAACCTTTTATTGTCAAAGCATTACTAAATCTACAGGATTATTTTGTAACACACGGCCTTAAAAGAGCCTTAAAAATTTACAGAAGAGTAAATGGTCACTTTTTGTACTGTTACAACAAATAATAAAAATATGTTACTGCAACCAAGTAAGATAATAATTGTGGCTGTCTAATAAAATTCTGAGAAATCATATACATTAGCTTACTTATCAATCTCACGTTGCAGCCATTACCTGGTTCTTACTCCATGAAAAACTTTAAACTCTTGTTTGTAGCTGCAATTTTTCACCCAAATTCAGCATGAAAGCTTTTTTGGTGTCTGCTGAACCTTGTGGGTGTGTCTTATGTAGATAGGAAACTATAGTCGGGATTAAGAGGGAACAGCAAGGCAAAAAGATACACCACCGAAGGAGTTAGTGAGATGAGGAACAAGTCCCAGTCACCATCCTCCCGCAGAAGGTGGTCTGGAGAGGGGGCTGGTTCTTAAGGATGGACCTGGATACCATGTTTATCTGTATTTATAGCAGCAAGCAGTTCACAGGTATACCTATGAAGGATCATACCGTTAGACTTAACAGACAGGTTTCGTTTAGAACCTGTAACTTCCTTGAGCAATAAGAAGTCAGTTAAATTAAATGAAAATCTTTTCAATCCACTTTACATTTTAGCCTTTGAATGTTATGCATATTCATCAATTTAGTAAAATAATGCCATCTGTACAAGATCTAAAATAAGTGCAGATTTTGCTGTTAAAACAGAATTACACATTAAAATGTTTTCTTTAAAGAATTCTCCTACATATCTTTGAAATGTAAGCTTTCAGGAACCCCATCTTCCGTAACACACCACAGTTTGCTGGCAGGGGCATACTTTGTTAAGTGTTTTTTTCATATTATTGTATGGCAACACCAAGCTGTTCTTAAGTCTAATATAGCACTTGTGCTTTCTTTTCTTCATCAAAGTGAAATACAGGACTTAAATTTGCCAGAGAATTTCAGGACCAACTCCAGGTTTTTGCGGGCCATGGGTTACAAAAATTTCAGAAGGCACCCATATAATGCTGTCCCTTACTCCTCTAACCACATCCTTCCTCATTAACCTTCCAACCACATCCATCTCCTCTTTAGCCTTTCCCTTCTGTTCCTTCCCTATAAATACAAAAATTGTCCAACATGACAGTCCTGTTCTCAAAGAACAATTTACAGTTTTGAACTTCACAGCTTGCCTTTTACATATTTTTTTTTAAAGAAAACTTCAAAATACCAACAGCATGCAAGTATATCTACACCAATCTAGTTCCAAAGTAGAATCCATGAAAAAAGGGTAAAATACACCAACTGGCAAAATTTGCGTAGGATTGGGGTGAAGGAATAGATCAGAGCAGAATAGAGTATGCGGTCCTTTACTCTAAATTTAGTGGGTCATACTTCTGTGTAAACATGAAGAGAATCAGACTGCACATCTCTCCCTAAAAGTAACTAAGCCTGCAATTCTGTACCCACACACTTCAGAGTAAGGCCCACAGAAGACAGTGGGGTTTACTTCTGGGTGGACATAGAATTATAATTTTTCAGAATGCCCATTGTGGGGGTGGAGCTAAAAAAAGTAAATTTTATATTAAGAATTGTAGCATATCAGACTATGTTATATCTTGTATTTTTCTTCTTAAACTATATAGATCAGTAATAGATAAACATAAGGAACCAATTTCATACATGTTGTCATCAGCAAGATTATTATATGCCAGTAAATGGAGAGCATAAACTATACAAACAACAAAATAACAAATGATAAATGTTGAAGTATTGCTTTAATCAATAGCAAAAATTGAGGGGGTGGAAGCAAGATAGTTATGGGGGTAAATGGAAGCTACTTATTGATTATTGAGGAGTAAATCCATTACTTCCACAGTCAAATTGAAGTTTTAGATTATCTTCAATTGCAGTACTCTGTTAGGTCCTTTGTAATTATACATATATTTGATCAAACATCTTCAAATTTATGATCAAGTTTAAAACTTGTTGATTTTAGTAATGAGTATACATATATACTAGTGTGTGTGTGTGTGTGTGTGTGTGTGTGTGTGTGTATCACACACTTTTGTACATAAATGTTTTATTTGTTTGTGTGTATGTATCAGCCCCCTTCTTGTTCTATTTGAAAAGCTCTCTGCAGATCTTAAAATTTGTTAAACAGTAGATTTTCCTTCAGCTGGTGACATTTAAAAGATGACACTCTTATTCTTCCTCTCTTTTTATTCTCATCACCTCATACTAGTTTGAGATGTGCAATGTTGATCTCTTTTCTTGCCTCAGCCACGTCATACAAATTTGTGAAGTTGCCTTGTACAGAATCAGACAGTTGGCCCCTCTCGCACAGTACTCTCTGCAGCACATTACAGCAACTCTCCAACGTGCCAGATATTTTTCTCCCAAGCACTGTACCTGAGAGAATAGTCACTAAATCTGGAACCTTAGGAATGCAAAGCATGTTTCAGCTTGTGAGCTATTGCCCTTCCCTCCTCCTCTATCACATTTTTGACTCCATGTTTTCTGGCTGTTGGCATAATCCCCATCAACATATATATTTTTTATATTCCAGACCTCCTTGGAGTTTCAGTCTGTCATAGTTGGTGCTAATATAGTTAAATTAAGTCCTGTTGTTGTTTTTTCACTGTTGAAATTGATTGCATTCCCAGGATAGGTTGGGAGGAGAAGTTGACACAGAAAATTCAAATGAGCTACTGAATATTTAATGAAATTTTTGGTTGAGCTTCATGGTAAAGCTTATCCTCAATATTCTGCTTTTTCTACTCCTTGCTATCTTGTAAACTTTCTGTCTCAATTCAACTCACTATTGGAACCTTTTCTCAAACACCATTAAGACCTCAGACTAGTTCAAAGAAAAAAGAAAAACCTCTCTGCTACTGTAGGTATGAGAACTAAGCTTACACTCTTGAATTTACATTGTCATTGTGGAAGTTGCTTTCAGGCAATAAAAGCTGTTGAAAAAAATCACTTATCAAATGATTAAATAACATACTCTAAAATATTTAATAACTTGTTGTAAAATTAAGTTTGCTTTTCTTAAATGAAAGCAACGATCTATTAATTTTTCCAATTAATGATATTTTTCCACTTGAAAGAGCTTTCATATTACCTGTGAACATCTTTAAATAGATTCCATGTGGTTTGTGGTTAATTAAGAGAACCACTTATTAGCATCATAATCAGCATGGTTCTGCCGTGCTCTAATAACGAAGCTTCTTCCTCTGCAAAATCGGTATCAGTAGTACAGATATGAAAAAGCATACGGAATGTGGTCATCAAAAGATAGTTGTTGCTAACTGAAGCATGTCTGAGTAGCAGAACTTGCAATGTCACAGGTATATCTTATTGAAATTAGCATTTATTATTCAGTATTTAAGCGGGAGTGCCAAATAATCTGAAGTAAAATGAAAGATTCCTTTCACCTGCATATACAAATTATGTGAGGAAGTTTTGGAAAGAAAGGGTTGTAACATTTGGCCGTTCATCCAATCTAAAACTTGTTAATGCTTGAAGACTTTCTACTGTATTACATAATTGCCCCATCTCATCAGGCAATAAACTGGCAAGGGGTACTGCTAAAAAGCCAGTGGTGAATCAAGTTTTGTCAACACTGGAATAGTACAGTCCATTTAGGATCAAGGAAGCCTTGCCTCAAGAAAACAATAAACCTACAGGGGGCTTTGTGGCTAGAACACATTCAGGAGGAAGAGAGGGTACAACAGCTCTCAGACAGCAGAGGATAGCTTGAATGTGAACATTACCTTCTTACAATAGGCTAGTGTCTTCACACATTTCTATATTCTTCTCTGTCCTCCATCCAGGCAAGCAAGATACATTAACAATCAAGGATACATTCTAGCCAAAAATAGCACCTGGGATGTGAAGCAGGGCCAGTGGGTGGTATGATCTGAGGAGAGCTCTGAGGGCCAGATAGAGAGACCTGAATGGTTGCCAAAGAATGTTGCAGCAGTGATACATAGCACTCTGCCAAGAGGACACTGCTTTCAGGCCGAACTGAGAGGCTCTGGTGCATCTCATCAACTTTAATGTTTTGCTGGCCTCTTTAATGGCTAGCCTTGAAGTGATGTTAAATTGAACTGAAACTCAGGTCCATTGCCAATGGTGCTCTAGGGAGGCTGAAAAATAGAATTTATAAAAATCTCAGGCTGCCTTGAAACATCGGGCTCTTTGAGTGAAACCAGCACAGTTTGCTACTTCAGGCAAAGAACAAGATGGTGTCTCCCCATTGCCCACCCCCCTCTGAAGCCTGGTAGACTAGCAGTTAACTCTTTTTTTAGCAGTGGTCATCAAACGTATCATCCAGCATACCTGAGTGTTAGGGGATGCTGGTCAAGCCATGTAGCACACACAGCACTGTTGTGCAGCGGGGATTGCCTGGGGCTGAAGAGGAATGCTTGGTGTGGCTGCTGCCCCCCCCCCCCCCAGCATCACCACCACCTGAGGTGGTGCCAAATGGTAGTGGTAGCACTGGATTAACCAATTATACACCTTGATGGTAAGCAGGAATAGGTCATTCATCTCCTAGTACTGGTGTTGTCTTCTTCCAGGAAAGTTACTGGTTTCTGAGTTAGGCTCTGAGTGGGTTATGACACCATTTGCAATAGAAACATCATGCTCTAGAAAAAGCTGTTCTTTCTTCAAGGTAGCCCAATGCATAAGCTCCCCCCCCCCCCCATTACTTTATAGAAGAAAAGGTTCCCTGCGAGAGAGAAAGATAGCTCAATCAGCAGGAGGCATATGTGTTACAAAAATATTTTCCCCACCAAGCCAGGCACCCCTCAATTCCTCAGACAGCTCAATTTGTTCTTTTCTCTAACACAACTGACAGATGTATACAGATCAGGTGTTCTGTGTTGAAGAAAGAGTGCTTCATGGAAGAATGCTTTTTAACTCTAGCTGGATTTTTCCCCTGGAAATTCATCCTCTGTTTTTGATAGTGTTGGGTTTTGAGTTACAGATTTTGGGACTGCAGCTCCCATCATCGCTGACCATATTGGCTGATGAAAGCTAGAGTCCAGCAACATCTAGAGGGTCACGTCTCCTGTCCCCTGCTATGGAATTTTCCTCTTACTGCTCTGAGAGCTTTTTTGCTTGCACTTCTGCAAACATTTGCAGAACACCAGAGTTGGTTATTTGCCTTCTGCTCTCTGCATCCAATACTGTCTGCTTCTGAATTACTAGTATCATGCTAGTGTATCAAATCCATTATCTCTTTGCGTAGAAGTGCTCGATAAGCACAATCACTCTGAACAAAGAAGAATACAATAGCCTTTTAAATCCAAATATATCTGAAAAGAGGAAGAGGCCACTTATCTGTGTGTCTTACTCTGTGGCTTGTTGCTGTTGCAGCGCTGGCATATTAACACAGCCCTGCCTGAAGGATAACACTGCTGTGCAATCAGTACTTTAGAGCTTTCTGTCCCCTAAACCCCTGCAGCTCAATGCTTTGTAAAAATCGTATTCTTAAAAATACTTCTCCAACAGCTGCCCATGGGCAGTGTCCCAGCAGTGCCTAATAGGCTACCTGTTATAGTAAAAATAGCTCTTCTAGCTGATATAGCAAGATTAAAACAAGTTTCTCGCAGAGGGGAGTGTGCGTATCTGTGTGACTGCATTCATACTCTTTCTCCTTGCTGCACATACTGGTGTGCCACAGTTTCAGACAGTACTTATTCCTTGACAGCTTTGTGGAGCAAAGGAAACAACCATACTGCATTTATAGCTGATTCCTCAGATGTTGAGTAATCTGGTTTTTGCACTACGATTTTTTTGATCTGCCCATTATGCATGGCAAAGACAGAATGTAGCATTTCCGATAAATTAAAAATTACAATTAAAAATGTCAATGCTTTTCCAATTAATACGGTAGCATGTAGCCTAGCCTTCTTTGAAAGGACTGAATTTGAAGACAAGAGCCTTTTGATTGTTATGTTCAATTAACAAGCATGTCAGAGATTTGTTTAGTTCAGCAACTGCTTTGGAAATCACATAAACAAAATTGGGTGTAATGCAAAGTAAAACATGAGCTCTGAATAGTTGATATTATAAATTTAGGTGATTTGTCTTAAACACCCTCACTGTTGTTCCCTGACAGAATCCTATTTCTAACACTTTAGAGAATAATAAAATTGACGTCCATCTCTCTCTCTCGTTTATTTTGGAAAGCAGTAAGGAGTAAATGTTCATCTTCATAGTTTTCTCTATCATATGCTCATCTTTGTGGCCGTAATTTATTTATTTATTGTGCCCTAAGCAGATGGGAGTTTAAGATTTTTAACAGCTCTAGTATATTGAAAGAGGAGGAATACAAATCCCGTTTTCCTCCTTGTCAAGAAGGAGACATAAAATAGAAAATGTCATTTTAAGTATCTGAAGGAGGGGTGGGAGAAGACAGATCATATATTGGACCTGTCAAACATGACAGGCACTCTTTAAGCTGTATATGACAAATGAGTACATGTAAAGTCTCTCTCTCTCTGCTTTTTGGCTGCTCTTGATTTACTATGGAGAATTTTAATTACTCTACAGGGCTATGTGTGTATGCTAACTGTTGGGAGAAACATTTGTTTTACAGTACTAGATTGATCAATGTATTTGTGTGTAGAGAAATGGTCTTAAGTATGTACTACTGTAATTTGATATGGACAGATTTTATTGCTACATGACCCAACACCCACATATTCACGTGCGCATGCGCACACATACTTTATTTCAAAAAAGAGGAGAAGTCAGAAGGGAGGGTTGAAGTAGTTAAGGAAGCAGAATGCATAAACATACCTATCTGTTCATGGATAGTTGATGTGGATTTCCTAGGACTGCAACCATTTTCTCAGGTTGCACTTCTAGTCTTATGATTCTATAAACATGGTAATAGAATTATGCTTACATGTACACTCCTAAATAATGTTCTTGTGGTACAGATGTTGCCCCTTCTTTTCCTTTGCTCTTTTGGAAATCCTACTGTTCCGTGCAACCAGTCTGATTGTCGTCTCTCAGTTATATTGTTGGATGGCGGATATTGTGTTGTTTTTATTATATTTTTATTACAAAATCACTCTGGTGTCTAGTAGGATCACAGGCTGTTTAGATTTTAAATAAAAAAATGGTATTCTGATTAGATTTGTGTGGGTTTGGTAGACTGATCAGCATTGTTTGTAAGTTGGCTTTATAGTTAATTAAGGCATTTTATGTTCTGCTGTCTGTTTTCAGTCTATCTATTTTTCTTCCCAAGATTACTGGATACAGAGCTAATAAAAATTCAGGGTTGCATAGCCATTTGGTGAATTTGATGTATAAGATTTATTTGGGGCTAAAAATCTTCACTTTTTGTGCATTGTGAAATCAGTTGTCATAAGTCTATTACAACTGGTTGGAATTGGATACCGTTTGTACATTTGTAGGGAGATAAAATGAAATGCTCTCACATTCCTATACAATGTGCTACTTGGCATGCTTATTTCTGCTAAAGGTTTTATTCTGGGATGGGCTGGCAGGAAGAAAACTATGTTACATAGAGCACTTAAAATACATATTGAACAGATTAAATGCATTTCTTGAAAAGTCTTTCTTGAAATGCATTTCTTGAAGTTTGTCTTTGTTATTTTCAGAATTACTTATTTTATAATAGATCTACAAACCTAATCTGTTCTGTACCTATTATGAAGCTTCAGAATAGTTAATTCCCCTCTTGTACCCTATTCACATGCCTCCCAAGGCCAGTGTAGACATGACTGCTTGCATTCGCTCATAATGTTAAATCATGGCGTAGCCCTACATGAATGGACTTCAAAGAGCCTTAGTAAACCATTTAGAACCAACTGTGGTAAATGTAACAAGAAACTATTGAACTGGTTGATTTAAACTAAACTGAGTTCAATTTAAATTAGGATCCCTGGTTAGAACATAATGCTGTTCTGTAAAAGTGAAGCTAATTTGCCAAAGCCCTCATCCTGGCCTGCACAGGAGCCTGAAGAATCCCCTTCACTTTTCATGTTAGCCTCAACTATGAGCAACATTAAACAGGATTTTGAAACATGTCATCTTCAAATCCTGGCTAAGAGCAAAGCTCAGATGGCACTAACCATGATTAAGACACACGTCAGTTTAAGCCCTAACTATGGTTAAAAGATACTGAAGATGATATTTCCATGTTTTGGTGAATTTAGATAATGTGAAATTCTCATGATGTTCAGCCAGCATTATGATAAGCTAATACATTTTTTAAAATAATAATGCAGCAAGGAGTGGTAATATTAATTATTTTTTTTAAAAAAAAAATACCTACAAAACACATATGTACAGACCAAACCTAACTGTATAAAGCTGGTGTAGATTATGTCAGCACACAGTACACTGGTGTAGGTTCCCCCTATTCAAAACTCCGTTCAGGAGGAATTTGACTTACAACCCAGTTCCTCTGGGTTGATCACATTGCCAAACTGAAAGGGGTTTGGAATAAGTGTCAGTGGTCTCACTTTGCTCCACGCTGCCCCCAGAATGCTTGTGTGGGGAACTGACGTCAGCATATCTCAGACTCAGGGTGAGGGACTTACTTCGGCATAGCCCTGTCTCAGCCAGGAAACCTGAAGATCTACTAAATCTGAACTCTGTCATGCTGAGTTTGGTCATGCTTTTAGGCGGTAGTCCTGTGTACATATATATCCCCCCCCTCCTGTGTTTTGCACATACATTTTTTGTTGCAAGGCAAGTAGACTTCATCCTCTCAGTAGTAAAACTCCTGTCATTGCTTTAAATAATTCTGAGCTCAAATCCAAACTTGCTTTTTTTATCTTTTAAAATAGTATGTACAGCATTGCTTCTCCGGCCATTTGAAATGAAATGTTATCAGTGGATTTGATGAAGTCTGGCTTTCAAACTTTTATCATAGTTTTAAATCCTCATACAAAGCCTTGAACTTGTTTCTACAGTTGTGTGCAATTCCAAATATCTCATTATCAATTTGCTAATATAGTGTTTGCTGCTTTCACAGCTCTCAGTGAATATTTTATGTTTGAACGATGATACTTAGTAAGCAGTGTGCCACACTGCAGGCATTGTCACTAAGATTCAAATAGTTCACTTTTTTAAAAATTCTGGGAATTAAGTTGACTTTAGTGCCTCATTTATAAGTCAGTGCAGTCTTTCAGAAATAATGCACCATGTTTGATCCCCTTGCCCTACCCACTATTCTTTTGAATTTTTGTATTAACAGACATTTCTCATTTTATGTGGTCCTGATTATGTAACGTAAAGTTAATTAAATATTATATATCTGGCCTGTTCCTCCTTTTATCTATAGATAAATGATACTTGAAGTTTCTAGTATCGTCAGTGTTCATGATGTTCATTGGAACAAAGTCCCGGATGATTATCTGAACGGTGTATGCTTTCACTTCCGCAAGACCTCAAAGTATTTGGGTCACTGCACAATGAAATACTTTTTAGGTTGAACATATCCCATAAGACACTCTAGAAAAGAACTGGCAACCAAATAGCAAAGTGAAAATGTAAACCTCGGAGTTTTATATGTTTAAAAGGATTTCCCAAAGAACAAATATAAGAATGCATTAGCTTTAACTGCTTTGGTTTAGATTACCATACTTTTGACCTCCTTAAATGCATTTGCTAGGCATATATCAAAATAAATAAATACTGTTCCTATTATAAAAGCTGATCAATAAAAATATGCTGTTTTTGCAGGAAACTTATTAATATGATATATGATACATGACTAACCCATTCCTATTAAAAGAGATGTGTATTGTAATTAAAGTCTTCCTGTTTGTATCATATTTTCTATCAGATTTTCTTGGTTTCTGTTGATTTGAGTCTAGAAAAGAATTTTCTGGGGACTGTTTGCTTTCTGCTCTCTAAAACCACACAAGCTGCTATTCTCATGGGGTTATACTTGTGCCTTCTTCGCATTTCACGATATGCTACAAACTTCCATAATCTGCTGTAACCAAGGTGTAGCAAAACACTACGATTTGTTGGTGGTTCTGAGACACTCCTCAATGATGCAGACCTAACATGCTTAACCTTCGTCTTAATTCTGCATATCTAGAATGAAGCATTTGTCTTCCCCTAGGTTGGAGTCTTGGAGACAAACTGGGGCACTCACTTTTAAGATGAAACTGGCACATCTCAAGAAACCGGGACACTGCAAGATATAGTCCAGTCAATTCTAGTATAGCATCAAATCTGGTTGTTCAGATGAGAGCCGGAGAGCTACCTGTGATCAGTATTGGCTGGAATACTTTATGTAGACTGACCAGTTGGATATCACCTTTTAGCCCCACCCTATATGAGGAGCTGTCTGTTCCTTTAAAGGCTGCACTTTCACCTCCCCTCCACATCTCGTGGAACAATGAAAAGTGGTGGAGAGATGGCTTGCAATTGCTTTTTCACTCTATGATCCCATGGTGATATAATCAGATGTGGCCATGTTACAGTATTATGGTGGGCAAAATAAGTTCTTCAACTGGCCTCACTCTGGGAGACAAAGAGGGAATGCATCTCTGTGTGCAAGAAACTGGGTCGATACATTCTGAGTTGCCACAATCTGCTGACATTTTCCATGGCAAGAATTTCAACTCCACTTATGAATGTGGGTGGAGCTAGAGAATGCAGATGGAGATGTCATCCATTCTCGCTGCACACTTTTCAGTAGAATGTGTATCTCAGGTCACATTCTGCCCCAGTTAGTCATCTCTGCTTGACTGGCTTGGGATGAGAGAGCCTTGCCAATGGAAATGTGTTCCGTCTTCTTGGTAATAGAACTTTTTCATAGTTTTTTTGCACAGCGAGGGAGTATATATGAAGATGCACTCCCTGTTGTCTCATCGCTACTGAGCAGGCCCACTGCCTCTGTTGAAAAGTATAATGAGTTAGATGAGATTATGTGAAAGCTGTGTGTGCACTTATTAGCTTAAAATACCCTAACTTGTCCTGTTCTTGCTATTATTTCTTGCCAGCTCCTCTGAGGGAGCCCAGTTCAGCATGGCATAGCGAAACGCTTAAAACCTAAGTGATTTCTCTACTCTTACCACTACTACCACTGAGGAGATATTTAGAAGATATATATTCATGAAAAGGCAGCCTATAAAGTTGTAGGAAGCTGCAGGCATTGTTAATTAGCACAGCAGGTAGTATCCCAAAGCTCAGACTTACAATTTGGTTCCTGCTTGAGTGTAAAGAAAAAGTGTGCACGAAAAAGAATTGTAGAATTACTGAGAGGTGTATAGAGCTGGTGGGGAAGTCTTGTAAGGTCAGTGAATGAGCATATGTTCTGCATGCAAAAGGTCTCAGGCTCAATTTCCAGCATATCCAGGTAGCACCAGGAAACTCTCCTGTCCAGAAGAGCCAGCAATAGCCAGTTTAGACAAGTGGTCTGATTCAGTACAAGGCAGCTTTGTTTATTCTTTCCTGGAGGCTTCTTAATAACAACAACAACAAAAACACACTGCAGATTGACTTCATAGAAGATTTGAAATTGCAGTTGATTCTTCTGTTTGGATAAATTCCTCCCGGTTCTTTTTTCATCTTCTAAATTTATGTTTTCTGGGAATTAGGTAATGGTGTGATTGTTTTGTCAAATTTCCCTAGCCTCTGTAATTTTGCAGCTCTAAGATAGTGTGGGATTCTTCTAAGAATATGTTAGATTTATGATGTGATGATTTTCATCCGCAAAAGCATTATTACACCTGATACTCAAATCCCAGATATTGTATTTGCAGGTAATTACTGGAAAAATTACACTGTACTCACTTTAGGGAGCAGAAGTATTCTGAGTTATAATTTCAGATATTGAAGTTCATACAGAGAATGCTGACTGAAGGCAACCTTTTTCTGCAACTGGCTTTCAGTGTTATCTCTTCTATCCATTGAATAGGTGGTGAGGTTATGTAGCTTTTCAATCATTGTCCCCCTTCATAAATGGGCATTCATTAAAGCAGCATTGTCAGATGTTCATATATTTTGCTGTAGTCTTTTGTTGTTGTTGTTTCTAAGTTCTCCAGACAAAATTATGCTTGATTCTTCTATAAAAGACCTATTCAGGTAGTTTTGCTGTTATATTTGCACAAGTCTTAACAATTAATATTGTAAAGTTATCTTTTAGTTCTAAATAAGATAAATATTTTCTGCTATTTAAAATTGTATATCTTTAAAGATCAATGCCATGTAGGACAGAAAACAGCATGCTGTTTACTCACATTGAATGAAATGTAATAAATCAAATCAAATCAGTTTATAGTCTCTGTTCTTTGATAGCTACAGAGATAAGGTTTCATTCTATACTACCATTCACATTTCTGCTTAGCAAGCAAAAGAAATTATTGCATCTTATTCTTGAGGTTTAGCACTTGTGTTACAAATTGCCTGTGGCTTACAGAAACACTATTATGGCCCAGTTCATTATGTTACCATGATCTGGTTCAACCTCAGTAATGTATGGAAGCTAAGATGATATGGAGCATTCTCATCATGCCATTATTACCCTTGGGAATTCCCACATTATATGAACATCCATAGGTTACCAGAGTGTTGTAGAGTCAGACAATAGCTCAGAAAATTTAGAAAGAAAAATGGTATTTTTGATCCCCTCATGGTTACAGGGATAAGCTTAATAATATGGTAAATAATTTCCAGTGTGGACTTCAGTACTAAGTGCTATTTAGTGTAGTGTTTGAGAAAACCATCAATCATTTTTATATGTTTCAAACTTTGTGTGTGTGTGTCTTTTAATTTCCAACGCAAAACCAAAATAATTTTAAATAGTTTAAAATTCTGTTCCATGTTGTGCCAGCTGCACAAGTAAAAAAATCATTTTGTGTGGAAGAAGCTGCTTTAGAAAGTGCCATCCATGTCAAATAGTTACATAGGATGTGCTTGACCAAAATGAAGCTCATTTGGTCCAACATCCTGTTTGCCACAGTGGGTAAGCAGATTCTTCTAGGATGCTTGTGAGCAAAACATAAGGGCTGAATAGCTTTCCAGCAGTTGCATTCAGAGGTGTCCTTTCCCTGAAAATTGAAGTATTTCATGACTAGTTTTGATTAGGTAGAAGCAAAATCTGTAGCAAATACATTGTCTAGTTTAAACATAATACCGAACTCTATTTGGGTGAAACATGAGCAAGTCACTAGTGGATTGAGCAATGGGTACCTACCCTCAGAAAATGCGGGAGGAGTATTTTCTCTGTGGGCTTCTCCTCCACCACTATTTAGAACATAGGAATACATTCCCATCCCTTCTAAAAGTAATCCGAGAATATCCTAAATAAAAATTATGATATAAATTTAGACAGGTAGACAGTTAGAACTACAAATGTTCATTTGACAGCTTAAGCATTTTCTCTCCTTTTATTAGTGTACATATGTGAAAGCCGCCATCCAAATATTAATTCAGTAAGGGAAATTTCCTGTTTGGAAAGGTTTACTTTTGCTTGAAATGTGTCCTCTCCCCACCCCCACCCCCTTCTGAGAAGAATACATCACTACAATTTTATATTCAGGCTTTTAGCAGAGTCCGTCAAAATCTGTTATGATCTCCTGATAATGTACAGCCACTGACTTGCTCTGTCTAATGCAGGCATTGTCTGACAGAGTTATAGCATCACTGTGGGCCACTTGATTGTTGTGGCTTGAAGGAGTATTTTCTTTGTAGCAGCATCAGCATGAACTGCCTTGCACCTGAGCCATAAGGCAGACACTATGAAATTGATGTGATAAACTAATTCATGGATAAAATTGCTTTTGAAAACCATTTTTTAAAAAAAGAATTGAAGTCGCTATCTAATACTGAAGATAAAATGCTGCAAAGTTGTGCTGCTCTGTAGCATAATTAAAATGTGGCAAGGCATTTTCTGTTTCCAAGTATTAAAGGCTCAGTCTTTTATTTTATTTTCCATTGTGTACTGCCTGAATTGCATACATTTTAGTAACTTTTACTAATTCTCCTAATAGCGAAAGCTTGTTCATGCATGTATCACAGTGCCTGGTACATTTGTCAGTCGAATGCAGCAAGCTCTGAGGTATTGTTAATATCTGTCTTCCAGCCTGTAAGACTGACCTACATAGTATTACGACATCCAAGGATACATCCCCTTTACGTAATGAAAATTAGATATTTCTTTCTCTTAGTCTTGATGTCTACCTTATAAGATGGAAGCTATCCATTTTTAGTTAATAGGGTCAAGGTTTAAAAAACGTACGATTTATAGCATTGTGATAGCGACTCCAACTTTCCTGCTTTGTTTCTGTTTTAACTGTCCAAAGGATGGCAGTCTGTCTAAAACTGATCACTTTTCAGTCAGTGGGAGAGTTAAGTATGTTGTGGGAGAGTTAAGTACGTTATGTATAGTAGACTTCTGCCCTGAAACAAACACTAGTTGAAAATGTCTATCATTGGCTGGATCCAGTGTTGTTTCTTTATCACATTTCTCTTTCGCATTCCCCCTACTTCAAGCCCCCAAGCAACTAACAAGAGGCCCTTAGTACGGATACAGTCGTACCTCTTGTTACGTCAGTCTCCGGTTGCATTTTTTCAGGATACAAAAGCGTGTGCGCAGAAGCGGCGGTCTAGTTGCAGATTTTTCTGGGTGCAAACAGCACCCCGGAATGGATCAAGCCCGTAACTAGAGGTACCACTGTACTGGGTTTTAATAGTCTCCTCTTCCCCTTTTCTGCATTGTCCACAATCTCTTCCTATACCGCCCGCCCCCGAGAGAACTATTAGGAAACCACTCCAAAAGGGCTGCCCTTCAGATCTGCTGCTAAGCAGTAGCAAAATAAATTATACTACTTTATCAGTTTCGCCACCAGTACTATTTTGCAGAGCCAAAAGGTCAGTCATACTCTGCGTAGGAATGTCTTCCCCGTATGCCCTCAGATTGGTTGGAGCTGCTGCTAATTGTCAGGTTGGTCCAAAATAAAATATCTGTTGTTAATGATTTAATTACAGTTGAAGATGATGGCCTGGTTTATATTACCAAGACCCGGATTTCGTGTTGAGAACTCCTAGGTGGTTCTCATCAGAGTGCAATGAAAGCAGAACTGGAAATAGAGTACAGAACATTACAATAATAAATGACTCCAAGCATGATGAATTTAGGATTATTATTATTTTTACAATTGCTTAGACATAAGTAACAGTAAGTTGTTTGTTTTACTTTCCACTTAACTGAAAGGTGTCCTGTGATGCCATGTCATCCCATGAATTTAGGTACTTAAATCAGAAGCATAAACTTACAATCATGCATACTGATGACCTCTGGAGATTTGGAATTAGGAGACAAGGAAAACTTAAAGAAGTGGAAGATTCTTACTTTGTTCTTATTTTAATTAACAACACAATAAACCTTTTAATAGTGGCAAATACCAAACCCTTTATTGAAATTAACCACAGAAAACAAATGAGATAAGACAGTATATGGTTACATATTCATTCTGTATATAGCTGCTTAAAGAAATATTTCATGCCATATTGAAAATACAATTTTGTACATCTTATGTGAGATTAGGTTCTTGGGGGCAAATGCTGAAAGACTTAACATTATAGCCCTGATCACGTATTCATGCTGCCGTTAGCTAGCAACCTACTCTGTCCCCAAACATATTATAGTTCTGTTCATTGCGGATCACCTCTTGGGACATTGAGGAAGAGGATGTCTGTACGTATCCAATCCCTAGGCCCTAGACAAGTGAACTGTTACCAGAGAATACAGTGCTCTAAATATATGTGTGGTGCTGTGCTACAAGGGAGCAGCAAGCAGCAGTCGTTCCAGATGCCAGCGGTTACATTTTCACAACAGATGTATGCAGGCACAGGACTAAATCCTAGAAAGCACTTCTGTTTACATAAGAATTACCTCTGGACCAGGACAGTGGAAATCAGTAAAAAACAGGAAAGAGGAATATATTATTACATAATAGTTGATATCTGAATAAATTAAACTCTGAAAAAGGTATAACATTGCCTTTTTGTTGTTGGGGAAAATGTTGGAAATGTAAAGAAACAGTTGGTACATCCTATCATTTATGGTGGTCATGTAGGATAACAAAAAACAAAAAAATTGGACATGGTGTATAATAAATTTAAGAAAATGTTTAGAATAACGTTCTCCCAAAATCCAGAAGCTTTTCTTCTGTGAATAGTAATGACAGAAATCCCCCCCCAAAACACAAATTGCCTTATGGATGTATGTGACAACAGCCACTCGAATTTTATTTCCCCCCAAATGGAGAACAGATACAGTACCATCAAGAGAAGAATGGCATCTCAAAATAATAGATTACATAAAACTAGCTAGTATGACAGATAAATAAGAGCCTGAAAGAGGATTGGATATTACATATGGATTATATGTTAAAATATAACAATAAAATAATCGTAACAGGCTGAAAAAATGCTCAGCAGTAGTTATAATATGATATTATGTAAGGTAATGAAAATAATTTAGTAAAGAAAACACAGTTAAAAGAATAGTATATAGGAAACCATGGAAAGAGTGGAAGGGAAGTATAATTTAAGACATAGAGGATTTAAATAATCTTGGAAGAATTTAGATACGTTGTTATTACTGTCATACGTTTGTTTTATACCTATGCTATCTTTTGTCTATGTTATGTATGACTGTAAACATAGCAAGTGTTGATGCCGAGATATAACAGAGTTCTTTGTATTTTAGGTATAGTATTTTGTTATCAGTGTGAATGTTTCTACCTGCCCCACTAGCAGTTCACAGTGTTCTGTTGGCAGTGTAGCCATTTAGACCTGAAAGTTATGGATGTCATACTGCACAGCAATTGATTTGGACCAGCTAACCATACCAAGCAACCTCTGTTTGGTTGTTTGCAAAGAAGTTTCTGTGCTTTCTTTCATGGAAGATATGCAGATGCACACTCAAGTGCTGCACAAATGGTTGCAGAATTTAAGAGGGCTTCAGAAATAATCTTCAATGCAGGACAACAAACTGCTGCTAGGGAATGAATGAACTGGCTGTAAAGGGATTCTCTGAATTGTGTCCATGATTGCTATAATAAGATACTCAGTGTGGTATCAGTGTTAATTATTAAGTGGAAACAATAATATGTGATTGATGGATTGCCTAAAAAAATAAAAAGGGACAGTTATTGGCAGCCTTCTTTGAACTCCACAGTCCTATTCAGTGAATATTCTAGGCCTTTCTAAAGCAGAATCACAGCTATTTTACTTACGGTAAAATTACACATGATTCAATCAAATATGAATCTTAAGAAAGACTCAGATGTAGGTTTTTCCTATTAGATTTCTCCCATCTTTTAAATGTAGTTTACCTTTTAGTTCTAAAATGAACTAGTGCTGTTTGAATTGTTGGTTTCCTAACACAGATCCTTTATGCCATAAAAATATCACAAGCAGATGCTGTAACAGGATTTGACACTTTTAGCATAATGCATTATACGTAAGAATGACAGCATGCAATAGTTTATTCTTTCAAGCAATTTTTCTAGAGGAATATAGCAATAAAATATGTTTCCTCTGGAATAAATACATGATCCATTGCAGATTATTTTTTAAAAAAGCTTTGTACTCTTCAGGACTGATACTATATTTTACAGTGAGCCAGAAATGCTCAGTTGAAATAACTGTAAGTCATCAGTGTGTTGGTGATTGCTTGTACCAGCATTTTGTATTTGTTTCTTCTTTTGCCAGTCGTTGTGCTCTTGTACCATATGGATTATTCGCATGTATAAAACACTTATTTTAAAACTAGATCATTATGTATATCTCAGTTGCTGTTGCTGTTTTAGTCTGTGGCTGTACAGCACAATGCTATGCATGTTTACTTGAAAGAAAATCTCACTGTGTTTATGGTCATACTTTCAAGTAAGCAATCCTGTATAAAAGAAGCTGGCATAAAGCAAGCCAATCTAATTTAAGATGGCGTAAGGTAACATCAAATAACACTCTTTGGCAGCGTGGCTACTATCAGCTGAGGCGGCCAAAGCCTGGCAGAAGGAAACGAGTCTTTCAAATGCTGCCTGAGTTACAGCACCCTTTTTGCTGGTTTAACTTACGACAGATTGCCAGATCACATCATGTAGCTGAATGGACTTAATTTCCACCCTAAATTCCCCATCTTTGGTCCCACCCCATTTCTAGAACACCCCTTTTTCAGGGCTAGTGATGGCTTAAGATCCATTGGCTTTGGCTCAGCCAGCTGGGTTCCAGCTGAGCTGAAACAGCAGAGATATGCCAGCATAGCCCAGCTGTGCCAGGAACCACTTGGCTCAACCAGAGATCCACTGATCCTAACCCAGGCTTCCTCAACCTCGGCCCTTCAGGTGTTTTGAGACTACAATTCCCATCATCCCTGACCACTGGTCCTGCTAGCTAGGGATCATGGGAGTTGTAGGCCAAAAACATCTGGAGGGCCAAGGTTGAGGAAGCCTGTCCTAACCCTCTCATCTTGCAGATCTTGCTATATAGGATTGCTTCCAAAGTGTGTCTAGGATTGTAGCCTTACTGCACGATCCTAAACATGTTTACTCAAGAGGAAGTCCCACAACCATTCTGTAAAACCTGTGTCTCGGTATAGTTGCATAGGACTGCTGCTTAGTTTGTTTTAGCTTGTTTTTAATATTTGGCTGCAGTTTCTTTTTCGTTAGCATATTTGTATATTTAAAATATCTACTGATGTAAAAAAGTCTTGAATCCCTCTCAAGATTGTCACCAAATTCATTGTACTAGCCATGGGTCTTGATAACTTAAAAAGAAAAAAAAATCAATTTAAAACTTCCAACACAGAAGTTTAAAAACTGTATACTCAAATAGTTAACCCTGTGCAACCCCCCCCCACAGACCCTTTACATTACAAGTTTTCTTGTATCCAAAGTGTACAATGCTTATTTATATATCACAAATGGATAAATATATGCTAACATAAAACAGATAATTTGCTCAGAATAGATTGTTAAGCTGGACAAGATTTTTTCAAAGAAAAATTACTTGGTTCATCATATCAAGGATATTTCATTACATAACAGATTACATTCTCTACCTACTTCATATTACAGATGCAAATGCATTGGGAGACAGGTTTCTGTTTGTATCTGCCATCCAGCAAAGCACAATCTTTAGGTGTAGTCCTAGAAGAGTCCTGTGTAGAGGAACAATGGTCAGTTCATTTTTTGTTTTTTTTAAAAAAGAATATTTATGAAGATTTTACAAAGTACAAAAATACATAGTAAAACAAAAAAGAAAAAACTCTCAGACAAAAAACAAGAAAAATAAACAGAAAAAAGAGATTAAAACAAATCCACTTTTTTAAAAACTTTAAACTCATTAGCTTATTTCTTTGACCTCCTCACACCTCCCCTTTTTGTATTCCCATTAATATAATCAAATCAGCAAATCCTTACCCTCTTTCACTTATCTTAACTCTATATCTTAACATGTTAGAACTCTATATTTTCACCCATTGTCAATTCATCTTTGCATACTCTTTTTAACTTTGTTGCTAATGCCACTTATTTTCAATCCAACATCATTTTAACATTCATTAATTTTACAGTGTTTCTGCAAATAGTCTTTAAATTTCTTCCAATCTTCTTCCATCGACTGTTCTCCCAGGTCTCAGATTCTGCCAGTCATTTCCGCTAATTCCATATAGTCCATCATCTTCATCTGCCACTCTTCCAGGGTGGGTAGATCTTGTGTCTTTGGAACAATGGTCAGTTCAATAGATAGATAGATAGATAGATAGATAGATAGATAGATAGATAGATAGATACTTCTCTAGATATAATTCTCTAGAAAGGCAGGACATTATCTCTTAATCAATGAATCAATTATCTGTTTGAATGTAGATTACTGCATATGAGAGTATTTTATGTTTAAAAGTGTACACACCTTGGTAACCAATGTAGATTTCTGCATGTGTTCAGAATGGATCACAGTAAAGGGGGTTGTTCTCCCCAACTGTTAGGATTTCCTTTTGGTGGAAAATTTTCAGAGTGATTTAGTATATGCATCAATGAGAAAAGCTAGTTGTAGCAATTCAGAGCATGCATTCCACTTTATGAAAGGGAATTGTAAAAATCCTTTAAAAATGACATTTGAAATAGCATTAAAATACAATTTCCCTCTGATAAGGTTTTAAGACATTCATATGAAAAATTATACCACCCAGAGAGGGTTTGTGTCATCGTAATGCAATGTTGTGTTGCTCATAAGTGGCATTAATCCATTAAGACTGCAATAATTTATTGATATCTGTCATTAGATAAAATTATATATATTGGTTCAATCATTTGGTTTGCTGAAGTGCAATAATCTGTGTAATGATAAGAATTAGTAAACTGTTGTGAATATGTTTTTCCAGATCAGATAATATATTCATCGGATGCTAAATAAACCTTTTAATAGATTGTGATAATTTTGAGATACTCAGCAAAATTGATTTGTAAATTACTTAAGAATATTTGACACCCTGATTCCTCAGTCCTAAATACCTCAACATAATTTATATTTTAATAAGGAATATTTAGTATTGTTATTGATATTAACAATAAATTATGGGAAACTAGAAACAGGAATCATGACCTTAACTAATCTAAAAGAGCATATATGTTAGACCTGTATAGGCAAATAATTTATTCAAAGCTTGTCTCGATCTATATAGTCTAATAAAATAATTAACCCATTTAAATTAAATTATAAATACAAAATTCCAAAATTCCTGTTATGATAGGCTAAACAATGGCATAAAATTCTGAGTTTAGATTACTATTACACCCTAACCCTATTCCACTCCTTGAAAATAAATGATCTATCAAGATTTGCAGTTTAGCCCAGACTATTATGTTAAACTTCACTTCCACATTATTCAGTTTCACTATTAATCATGGATCGTGTCCCAGATGATTAGAAATTTATCAGTGTTGTGGGCATCTTTATTGGGATACTAGAGGGTCTCCGAAAGGCCTTGCAATGCATACTTGCCCGTCTGTGTTTCGCAAATGATGTCAAATAGTAGAAAGTTTACTGCAGATTCTCTAGAGAAGCCATTGTGCACCCAGCCCTTTTTCCTCATAGTCCACTTGACTGCTCCATTGAAGAAAACCTGTGTAAAGTCATGCTATGATGACAAGCCTTCTGCCTATCAGCTTTCCCCTTTTAAAAGAAAAAACTTAATGGAAGATGTTCGTAAGTGCTTATTCCATTCTGATGTGAATATTCAGAAAGCTGTGAAGCTGCAAGTGGCAGCGTTTAATACTGTGTCTCATAATGCCTGAATAATTTTGCAGAGAATGATCGCTGCAGCTGCTGTGAGGATGTATATTTGTTTATTTTCCACCTTGGTCCTTCTGGAATGCTGACATAGCTAATCTGCCATGCACATAGGAGAGAATGGTTTCATATTCATAGCTCTCTGCCATTCTTTCAAACAAACAGAATCGGAAGCCAAACCTTTGGACAATGTATGCTACTGTAATCCCAGAGAGTTTATTTGAACTGACTCTTCCGAGCCTCTTTCTTGAGTGAAGAATCTGAAGTGTCTTCATGAGGAATTTGGAAAAAGAGAGGTAGAAGCTGTCCTTTGTGTTTTTTAACAGATGCTTGTGAGAGAAAAGGGGATGGCATAGGCTGTCGGGGTGAGTTATAGAATGCATTTTGTGATCTTCCCCTGGTAGTACTGCTCATTATGTTAAACAGTGTAGCTCTTAAACCCTCTATAGTTTTCATTTTATGTGCATTGGCCTTCATTTGCTGAAATGCTTCAAGTTCACAGCACTAAAGTCATTTTGAAAACAGGATGTAATTACAAAGGTTTCTTATGCTTACCCACAGCTTTTTGGGACCAATGTAATTATCATTACATGGGGATACTGTAAATTGAATATCCCTTCCCTAATTACATTAAACTCAAGGGTTAGCTGCTTAAGCATCCAAATAAGAAAAGTTCACCCTTCGCTATAAATAGTAGAATTGTTCTGTTAGTTAAGTTGACCTTTAAAGCTCAGCATTTACATGATATTGTCAGGTGTACATTATAAAGATAGCTTGTAATGAGATCTGTAATGAGTAACCCAGTTATAATGGCCTTTTCTAAAAGTTCATTTATTCAGCATTTTCTAACGGCATGATGAAATTAAAGTTTGAATCTGTGCGTGTCAGGCCCTTTTTAAGGGACCAGTCACACTGTTCTTAGTTTCGTGCTGTCCTGCCAACGGCTGGAATTAGTTTAACAATCCTGCCACAGCACAAAATTGACAAAAGTTACTATACATGTGATTAGTTAGTCCTGCCTATGTAAAGAAGAGTATAGAAAGGTTTAGTGTGTTCATTGATTTAGTGTTTTCTGTTCTACTTTCTCCTCCTTTGTGAATATATTCTAGTCTAGCTACATTTTGTGAAAAATAAAGTTGGAGGGTGTGAGTAGATGGAAGTGAATTCTCATAACTTTGGTGGTTGTGTCTGTATGTGTGTCCTAATCTATTTGTAGTTGTAAATGTATTTGCAGTTGTATTAGTTATATGTTTTGTCACTGGAGGAAAAAGTTCTACTAAGTATTGATACTTGATGGATTTCTGCTTGTTTGCAAATTAAAAATATTAATGTTCCACATAGCTATCTCTTACTATTGAGTTTGTTTTTCTACTATGGCTTCAATAAAATACCATTCCACTATTGAAACTCCCTTACCCCACCCCGCCGACACTTTTTACTGAATTCCCTTTATAAGCAATCACTTGAAAATGACAACCTGCTTATGTTGGACAAATCGGGAAGTATGCATTATAAAGGAATTTTCCTACTGTACATAAACTATAATTTTAACCAAACAAAATGAACACTAAAGTAACTTACTAAACAGCACAGCGCAAAGCTTGAATTGCAATAACCTAATGATTTAAACATTTTATCTTTTTAGTCTTGTGCTCCACTTTCTTGTACAATCATGCTTTCCTGATTTGAGTAGTAAATTATTTTTCTTGAATGTGTTTCTATTAATTTTAACATTAAACAGACTTTTGATCTAAGTCACATTTATTTTAGCAAAACGTTAAAATCAAGTCAATTGCGTTATTTGACTTGTACAATAATATAAGGATTAGAATATACAAGAAAAACGAACACATCCCATTTGGCTATGAAATATAGGATTATGTTTTCTATTATCAGACATTATGCAACCTCGGGCAGCGGTGGAGAAATAGGCTGCAGTTTTATGTGACTGACTGAATTGGAATTCATTCAAAGCATTTTTGCAGAAATATATATGAGGCTAGACAGTGCCACTAAGCAAGTAAGTAAACTATTCAATTGTGAGGAGAACAAAGAGGTTACACCAAGAAGACAAATGAGACAGACGGCCTCTCTGAAAGTACAGCGGAATGCAGAGAGCCCTTTTCACCTGTTGATTCTTGGCTCAACTACAGTCCAGATATGTAGCCACCAAAAGTTATTTACCATCTGTTGGCTTGCCACTTCTCTGGGAAACTTTGGAAATGTGATCTCCCATTTCTAAACAGATTTACTTGGTGCAACAATATATCTAAGTGGAACTTTCACACAAGAGTACTTCGCAGTCATCCTGCCCTTTCCCTCTCCTCTGCTGTATCTGTTCGATGCTGGCAGACAAGGATGGCCTGTCATTTAGTCAGAGGGAGGCAGCTGCCTCAAGTGTTGGACGTATGGAGCAGCAATAAGGTGTTTGTAGACAGCTGTGTGTACTATGTGGTCAGCCTTGCACCCCCTACGGTGGAAGATGCTGCCCCATTACCAGTGTTGAATATAGATTCAGCTGCCAGTCTGGTTTGCATCTGTATGTGGGGAGGAGTGCAGTATGGTCCACCTCAGGCAGTAAAATGTTTGGGGCTGCTGCTCCTAGTGGAGCCATTGGCTGCAATGCTTATTGCCACATTCCATGTGGAAGAAGTGCGCTACAACTAGACAAATTGCTACACTTGTAATTAAAGGGAAACCCTGTTTGCTGCAGCTGCTGACCAATTCTTGGCTGCACAGATGTTGGTTCTGTTCTTATAGTCCTTTAGGTGAGCCACAAGTTTTAAACAACTGAATGGGTGGCTTTTCCCACATTCAGCTGAACTGATATACTGAATTCATTCTCATGTGTTGTGAGGTGACTGGTACTATAGCTGGGTTTTATAAAGGTCACCAGTGGAGGATAGAATCGGAACATGGACCTCCTAAGCAAGTGGGCATGATTTGGATGCTGACTCAGAAGGGAAGCAAGACTAAGACTGGATGGAACATAGGGAAAGGTTAGGCAGAGACTGCACAGGACCAGATTTGAGTCCATCCTTAGCTATGAGTAGCAGCAAGCTCTGTTTCTTTTCTTCTTTTAATACCCCAAACCCAGCCCTGAGGTTCTATCCAGCACTCTGTGAAGTTCCACAAAAATGGAATTTCTCCTCCCTCGACCCAAGCGCCCTCAAAATCTGCTCTGGAGGGCCCCCACTGGAGGGTGTAGAGAGGGGTTGCAAGGGAGAGGAGATGGTAGGGCTGCCATATGTCCTGGATCTTAGGCAAGTCAATTGAAAAATTAGTTTTTTGGCATTTTCAAAAAGTTGAGGTTCTCTGAAGTCTAGTGGAACAGCAGCTTTGGTTACAACCCCTGGCCTGAAAGGGGCCTTGTCTCGTGACTGTTACGATTTTCTGTTGTAGGTCTATTTCTGTCCCTTCTGCAATTAGCCTAGCATATAGTTTACACTTTCTGTGAAATATGTGTGCTACACTTCTGTTTTAGAATGAATTGGTAGTCACGATACGCAACATAAATAAATTCTATTGCTGAAATGAATAGAAGCTTTGCTGGGATAGTTTGTACTTTAATGTGCGGAAGTCCTGTTGTTGCAGAATAGGGAAGTATGTAAAAAGTTATTATGTCAGCTGTGCTGTCTACTATTGGAAAGCTGGTTATCTGGAATTTCAGTTATCCGAACAAAAGAATTATACCCAAACCTCACTACACGAATAGCTGATTCTGATATAAGGAAGTGGCAAACTCTGGCTGTTCAGATTTGTCTGTGTTTCACTGGCTGTTGGCAGTCATTCTGAGAGGAAACCATGAATGGAGGGAGATCGGACCATTCAGGTAGCAGGAGACATCAGATAGGGAACAGTTTTTTCTGGTATTTGTCTTTTGCTCTGGTTGGCTGCAGCAGTTTGGGCTGAAACTGGGGGGTGGGGGGTGGGGAGATAAGAGAAATCACAGATTAGAATGTTCCCATAGGAAATAATGGAAATAATCAACTCATTATGCAAATCTTGCCAATACCAGAAACTCATTATATGCTGTGTAAAGATAGCTGGGAAAGGGGAAATTTGCTGGGAGTGGGCAGAGGAAAGGAAGGTCTCCCTTTTCAGAGGAAGTGTTAAAGTAAATTAGAAAGTGAGATGATTATTGTTGTTGTAATAAAAACCAAAGCTGTTACTGGAGGAAGACGTGAATGCAAAAAGACAAGACAAGAGAGTTGAAAGAAACTGGCAGTTTGGGGAAAGGTGAATAGGGTACAAGTTGAGTAGGGAAAGAGAATAGAAGAAATTACAGGAAATGGGTAATAATAAGATGTATATGGGACTGGCAATGGGAATATAGATATTTTTAAAAGTCTTCCCTGCTTAGAGCCTCTGGATCAGCAAATCCTGTTTGAACTGGTAAGGATTCACAAAACTTTCAGATCAAACTTAGCTTGAGGAAAGCAGAGTTCCTTCTGGGTGCAAGGAAAAAACACAGGAAAGAACGTAGCAATTTCCAAAAATTGGCATCAGTAGAAAGTGATGTTAGTAATTGTGACATGATTATGCCAAACTCTGCCTCCACCTGCCATCATTCTGAGACTAGGTCTGGGTCTGCACCTCTGTTTTGTGACTAGTGGGCCTCATAAATCTTTCAGGCATTTGAAGTAGGCCTGGAAATAAGAATCTATACGACCCCGTTGCAATTATGCCAGCACCCTTTAAGCTTATGCATTCATTTAGACTATGGTTGCTCATATTCCAGGATTCCTGTAAGTACTCACACAGTCAGTCATTTCCATTTTCTTCAGAAGCAGACAGAAGGAAAGAAAACTGTCATTTACCTTTAATATTGCTAAATCCACTGTGGGTTTTTTGTGTGTGGAAAGGACACTTTTTAATAAAGGTAGTAGCCACATTTCCCCAGCACATAGAACTGCTCTTCTGGGTGTTTGCTAGCCCTTCGAACCCACAAAGAAACCCTAGTTTATACATAATTGTTTGCATAAAGACCCACATATAATGGCAATAGCAAATGTTGGAGAGCAGTAGGCATGCCATAGTGATATTTGGGGAGGTAGGGCTGCTCACTTTTTGGTCATTTTGGGGGGCGGGATATATTTTTATTTATTTTCAAGAATTGTATCTAGGTACAGAGTAATAAAAATGCCTTCAGCAGTACAGATATTTGTCATTTTTGAGTCAGTAACAGTTATGCAAAGGTTGATGAATGCAATACATCAAGTAACAACAGAACAAATAACTGTTTAGCCCACCCACCCAAATTATTATTTTTCTTAACAATTCACACACAGTACATTGCATCAGAATAGCACTCAAGCAAAACTCTTGTTGCAAGTGGGAGACAAAGAAGATAATTTTGCTGGCATTATTAAAATGACAATTTGTTGATCAATAGCAGCTTGTTTTCGAATCTATTCCTTTAGCCACTTTATTTGTACACTTGTACACTCTTTCATCTTGCTCATTCTAAGCTTTCTTATGAACTGCGTCTTAAGCTAAACATTTCAATGATTTTCCCCCTAGAATTTTGCAGGCTTAAAGGGTTTCTGTTGCCTGCTTCAACTATTTAGATTAAAAGCAGTTGCTGCTGAATTTGCACAGCGTTCAGATGGGATTGTGCTTTCATGCTCCTTCAAACAGATGGATAACCTCTGTCTGTTGATAGATTTGGATGGCCTAGTTGGCATTTCTTTCATCCCTGAACATACGCTGAAGTACTTGGAAGCTGTTTTGTGAAAGCGTTAGTTACTCCTGGTTTTAGGCTTGTGTAAACAATAATTTCCTCTGTCCTAGGAATTGTTTCCCCCCTCTTGTTGGGCTAAAATTGGTTGTGGTCTACATGTTCATCTGTGTTTTTCATTTTCGTTTAGATCAGAATTATAAGGCATAACTGGTTTTGTTTGTATTACACAAATTGGTCGCTTTTGTGATTTTTAAAAAGACTTCTATTCTAGTCTTTATTTTATTTTTTTGGTAATACTTGTTCCAAGGAACATTCATTACAACTTCTTTTTTCATAACACATAACATTTTGAAATAATGAAATGGGGCAGATTCCTTCTAAGCTTGAGTTAAGGCCAAAATTATTTTTGTGATACCCTGCTTAGCCTTTTCTACAAGCAAGTTTATTTCTTTACTTCTCCCTGCTCCTTTGCCCCCACATTAAACCGGTCTTGTACTCCAACTATCTCTAAAAATTTATGAATTCTTTCAAAAATGGATTATTACATTGAAATCTGGTATATATACAGACCTACTCCCAGGTAGGTCTGTATAAGATTGCAATCTGGGTTGTGCAAAGTATGTAAATTGGGCTTCCTCTAACAATAGAATGTGTGAACTGTGCATTTTGTATTCACAGGGGAAACTAGTATCCATACTTTCAAGCTGAAAAATATTCAGCATCTGCTATTTGATGCTACTTTTCATAGTGGTATCTGAATTGAGCTGTTATTTCCTGAGTATCTGACCCTTAAGCCTCCAGTCCCTTTTTGCACTGCTGTGTTGTCTTAGCCAAGCCAGTGGTGTCCTAAGTTTGGGTGATAATATTAGGGTCTTTTATTTAAGCTTTCCAGCTACCTGCCTGTGGTGTTCCATTTGTTCTATGGGCAAGAACATTTTCTCCACATGGGCCTAGCTCCTAAGTTCTGTTCCAGCAGAGAAATAAATTACAGACTCAGTATAATGAGAACATCAGTGTCCAGTAAATGTCATTTTAGTTGTGAGAGCACTATTATGTGGGGCAACATTTAAGAATTTTTCTGTAATTTTTCTATTTCTTAAATAATGTTCCAGTTTATACATGATCTGTGTGAATTATTTTGTAGGATAGCTGCTGCTGAGATTGCCAGTAGAATGCCAGATATAATACTAAGTCTGATAGTGCCAAAAGCAATTAACTATTTGTTTCAGCCAATTTAAGTATGCTTTCTCAAATAATTACACCTCCTAGCTCCTTAATTGGTGGTGATGATCCTTATAAGATGAATAAGAAAAGGCATTTATTTCCTAACAACCTTAATTCATTATGGCCACCAGTCTTAATAATGAATCAGACAATCCACCAAATGACTAAAATCTGCAGATAGTAATTATGAAAGTTGTCTGGATTGTGAATATGCACTAGACACCTTTGATTATTCTTCCTTGTCAGCTGGCACCCTGGCTCTGGTCCCAAGAGTTCTCCATACCCCCAGGTAGTCTCTTATCCTTAGAAATTCCCCCTGGTCATCACAGGACCTTCCCTGTTTTTTACATTCAGCTTTCCTTCTCTCAACATGCTTTCCTCCCCTTTCTGGCTCACTAGTGGGGTTAACAGCTCCAGACCAGTATTTCCTGTTCCTCTTTCCTTCTGTCCTCCCCTTAGCCCTCACTATGGCAGGGCAATTTCCCTCTGCTGCTCCTGTGTTCTAAAACTCTTTGGTCTTCTCACTTTGTGTCTCGTATTTCTTCACATCCTTCCTTTGTCGCTCTGTGCTCTATCTCTCTTCTCTCCCTTTGTCTTCTCCCCCCCCCCCCCACTCCTCACATCCGTGGGACCAGAGCCAAGCTCTCCTGTACACAGGCTTTTAAGTTGTTGCATGTCGTGCTGTGTCTTGCCAATGTAGATTATCCCCACGCAGCTCCACGTCAAGTCCTGACACCTTTGTGTCTTGCCAGACTGGCTGAAGAGCTCCACTGAGACTGCCCCTACTGGGGTCCTCTCACATTCTTAGGACCTGTCCACATTTGAGCATTGTTGTTGTTGGCATCCGTCTGGCTCTAAAGGCAATGGAGTATGCTTCCAGGGTCAAAGTCAACATCTCCATAGTGACATCTCCAGGGAGCAAGCCTGCGCAGTGTATATGGAGTTTACTCCTTAGCCTTTTCTTCTCTCAAAGATACCCTCCTGTCCCTCACTTGCCTCTACAGCAGGCATTCTCAGACTCGGCCCTCCAGCTGTTTGGGACTACAACTCCCATCAGCTAACAGGACCAGTGTTCAGGGATGATGGGAATTGTAGTCCCAAAACAGCTGGAGGGCGAAGTTTAGGGATGCCTGCTCTACAGCAACTACAGGAACTTCCTTCTTGATCATTGAACCCACTATTATTCTCGTCTGCTGAATCCACCAGAGCCTGTCTTCGAATGCAGGGGAAGTCCCTCACTCATGGAGAGTTTGAGACCCATTTGAGAATTATTTAGCTGTTACTCCACTTTCCCCCATTCAAATTAGACTCGAGAAGTCCACACCCAGAAGTACTTGAATATGTGGAGTAACTTTAGTTTTTCCCATTGATATCAGTAGGTGTTCATGGTATTGTTCTTGTGTTTCCCCCATCTTCTAATCTGTTGATTATATTATTCCAATTAAGTACGTATAGGGCATGCATGCAGATAGTTGTATGCAGGCCCACGCAGAGCTTGTCTGAGGCCCAGCACAGGAGTCTTGTTAGGATAAAATAAATCTGATTTCAGTGTGACCTAAGCAATGCACTAGATTGAAGCCTCTGGGTAGACACAGATCACTTTTGTTTCACTATTCCAAAAGGGAGTGTGTATACAACTGAAAAGACATTTGGGAAAGCTAAGCATGATCAAATGTTCATATTTAGGAGAGTTAGACTTTAAAGGACCGTTGTGATTTTCTGTTAAGAGAGCATCTCCTAAAACTGAGTCTACCTGCTTCAGCTTTAATCAGGAGCAGCTGTGCATAATTAGGCATGGAAGCTTTAAAAAGAGTTGGCTCCCTTCAGAATGGAAACAGTCAGGGGGTCCCTGCCCAGATTCCAGGACTGGGAGCTTTTCTAAAGATGCAAGAGCTGTCTCCTTTATACTGCTTCATTGCTTAAAGGCAGTTTAGCTTCACAAAAGAACTTCGACTGTGGATTTCGCTGGCCTGTGCACCAAGAAAACAATATTTTATGAATCTCAACCCCCTAAAACATTCCCTTATGTTTAACTTGAGATTCATGCCGAGTTCTGTCTGGCTATACAGACTTTGGCTTTGGCACGAATAGTATGCCAGATTAGTCTAACTGAATGTATGCTAGTTAGAGCTCAGATCGTCACACACAAAATTACTTGCTAAAGTTGGAGGAAAGCCATACTTGATTGTAAATTGCTTAACTTGACCTCCTTTAATGATGTACTAGCTAGGTAGCGGCTGTTGCCATAATAGCTACAACAACATTTTTTTAAAAAAAATTCTCTCTTTGTGGGGAATTCGTACACAGGCTTCTTTTAATTGCACAGTTTGAGCTGTCTCCTACTGTTGAATAATTTAACTAGGAATTTCACACCACTAAAACTAGTTTTTCCATGAACTTAACTGGGCTGCTCCTCAGTGGAGGATAGATGGTGGCTAACAGATTGAATCCTGACAAGACAGAAGTACTGTTTTGGGGGGACAGGAGGTGGGCAGGTGTGGAGGACTCCCTGGTCTTGAATGGGGTAACTGTGCCCCTGAAGGACCAGGTGCGCAGCCTGGGAGTCATTTTGCACTCACAGCTGTCCATAGAGGCACAGGTCAATTCTGTGTCCAGGGCAGCTGTTTACCAGCTCCATCTGGTACGCAGGCTGAGACCCTATCCGCCTGCGGACTGTCTATCCGCCTGCGGATCAGAGTGGTGCATGCTTTAGTTATCTCTCGCTTGGAGTACTGCAATGCGCTCTATGTGGGGCTACCTTTGAAGGTGACCCGGAAACTACAACTAATCCAGAATGTGGCAGCTAGACTGGTGCCTGGGAGCAACCACCGAGACCACAAAACACTGGTCTTCAAAGACCTACATTAGCTCCCAGTACATTTCCGGGCACAATTCAAAGTGTTGGTGCTGACCTTTAAAGCCCTAAACCAGCCTTTCTCAACTTGTGGGTCCCCAGATGTTGTTGAACTACAATGTTGGTGAACTCCCATCACCCCTAGCTAGCAAGGCCAGAGCTCAGGGGTGATGGGAGTTGTAGTCCAAAAACATCTGGGGACCCACAGGTTGAGAACCGCTGCGAAACGGCCTTGGTCCAGTATACCTGAAGGAGCATCTCCACCCCCATCGTTCCACCCAGACACTGAGGTCCAGTGCCGAGGGGCTTCTGGCAGTTCCCTTGCTGCGAGAAGCCAAGTTACAGGGAACCAGGCAGAGGGCCTTCTCAGTAGTGGCTCCTGCCCTGTGGAATGCCATCCAACCAGATGTCAAAGAGAAAAACAACTACCAGACTTTTAGAAGACATCTGAAGACAGCCCTGTCTTAGGGAAGCTTTTAATGTTTGACAGATTATTGTATTTTAATATTTTGTTGGAAGCCGCCCAGAGTGGCTGGTGAAACCCAGCCAGATGGGCGGGGTATTTATAAATAATAAATTATTATTATTATATTCAGTGGCAGCCTGTGTCCAGTGGTACTGGTAGGCCAGAGGGAAGAGGTGAATTGTTGCCAAAGCCAGCTAATTCTGGTTTTGTTCTTTCCTCCTTGTGCGTAATGACACTGAGAACTCTTAACTACTGCAGCACATTTCCTTAGTACTTAACATGTGCCAGCTCTTCTTAGGCAGAGAGCAAGGCCCAGAGCCAGAGCAGCCTGAGGGGCTAAAATCCATTCACCAAGCTTGACAGCCTTTCTTTCTCTGCCAACATCTCATTTTCCTCCTACTGCTTCATCGTGGGCAAAGACTACAGATCCCCTTAAAACCTCTTATATCTTTAAGTCTCCTATGCCTCTAACTCTTTATAGGGAAGAATTGCCTGCTAAGGAGAGCGCCAATAGCCAGTGCCAACCTCTGGACTGGTGGTAAGTAAGGAGTCTGGCAGGAAGGAAATGGGCAGGCTGGGGGTTGCCTGAACCTGGTGAGAGAGTGCCCCTTTCAGTCTAATAAGCCAGCATCTACTCCTGCTTTGGGTAGATGCTTTGAAGAGTGTGGCCTTTATGACACCTCTAAGCAAAATGTTCTTGTTCTTTTCAAAAGGGAGTAGACATCTGGTGGCCACATAGAAATATCGGGCAATTTCAGTTCACATTCTGAGCATATATGCTGCGATAACAACAGAGGCATGTTCTGTACCAAGCCCTGCTTCCAGACATGAAGTAGAATCAAGGAAACCAAAGAAGAGGATGAATAAGCAGAAAAATATAAACAATGATGTGAAGGGCGGGTTCTGTTGTGATGGTAAACTGAGTCTAGGAAAGAAGCAGTAAGTAAACTGTGCTGGAAGCTTGTGATGATGAAGAAGAAGCAAAGGCTTTGTGTGGGAATTCCCCAGGGTGGGGGAGCATAATAAGCATAGAGAAATGATTGGGGGGTGTTTTGAAAGAAAAGATGTGACAATGGTAGAACCTCAGCTCGTGTTTTATGAACTTCAGCTGCTTCTGCTCTGTAAGAATTACTATTGAGTTCAAATGAACACCTAAGTAATCACCCTTTTTGTTTATAAATGACACCTTTGAATGCTCCATTTAAGGGAATATATCATTTCTTCTCAGATTTGTATCTTGAGATATAGCTGACAGTTCATTAGAATTCGGAGGAGTCTGAAACTCAAAAGCATACTTCTTGATGCAAGGGTAAATGGGTCATCATCCACTACATTGTTGGTTTTTGTTGTTTTTTTAAGTGTTTTTTTTTTTTAAAAAAGATGTTGCATAAAAATTGCTTTTAAAGTAGGAGCATTGTAAAAAAAATTTTTTAAAAAACTAATGTGTCACGACTATGGAAATATCTATTACTATCTTAAGTAATAAGAATTTGTTAAGCATATTTCCCAGAGGGAGAACTTCACACTAAGTACACTGGTGCCCAGTATTAAAACTGAAGATAACAAGGCCTGTGCCGTTACAAATAATAGTGCTTTGTGTGCGCTCTGCTACAGCACTTTTCAGTAATGCTATTTGCATGTAGAGTTTTAATTAAGAGATAACTGTCACCACAGGTTGACTGCAGAAGGCTCTAGTATCCAGCAGAGAGATAAATGCCAGTGCCAAGTTATGCAGGTTGGATAGCATACAGGGGGTCTATAATATAAAATGGATTCATAATTAAAAGTCACTTATTACATAGCCATTGTATTATAGAGAAAAGAGAATGCCTGAAATCTGGCCATTTTATGGTATAATATGTTACCTATGCATTTTTTTTCTGGCTCAGCTGCATATGATCCTGTTTTAACAGAAAACATTTTATGAACTTTTTGAAGTGTAACTTTATAGTTTGCATATACACACATACTTAGATTTACTTCTGTCATGTCCTAAGGCTAAGACGATATGGTAGATGGCCACTGTTCCATTTTATAAGATGGGACATTGAATACAAGAGTGACACTTCCAAAATCTTCTAATGGACATGATCAAACTTCACATACTCCTCCCCTCTTTCCATACATCTGCAAGGAGGACATTGGAAGCTTTCATTTCCACTTCTGGTTAACTATGATTTGTCATGCCATCTGGACTTACAAACTGTGGTTGACGTTGCTCTAATTAGTATAAAACACAACTTTAAACTGTGGTTTGTCTAGTTGGCTTATTTGAACTAGCCATAGTTAATATTAACCATAGTTCCAGATAACATGTCACTCTGGGTGACTTAAAATAGAAGCCTCCAAACTCCTTGCAGCCACAGAGGAGGGAGGAGACAGGGAAGCATGTGATCCCAAGGCTTGCTACGGTTCATTCATGTCACACTAAACCATTCTTTGATAAAAAAAATTTTTAAAAATCCTTCCAGTAGCACCTTAGAGACCAACTAAGCTTGTTATTCAGATACTGAAGAAGTGTGCATGCACACGAAAGCTCATACCAATAACAAACTTAGTTGGTCTCTAAGGTGCTACTGGAAGGAATTTTTTTTTCTTTTGTTTTGACTACGGCAGACCAACACGGCTACCTACCTGTAATTACATGCTTTGATAAGTAAGACATTTGAATATGTGATCAATGAGTCCATGTGTAAGGTGGGATTTCAGCTTGGATCAGTGTATAGTTATCAATTGTTATCTATGCAATGAAATCTGAAAAATTATTCGTGCATGTTAGCAACATGGAATTTTGTGAAAATGGATCTCTAGGTTTCTTAAATCTAGGCCAGTCTCTTCATGCCTAAAGGGGGGAAATATCATTGTCTATGCAGGAGATAAGAGTCTGAGCAAAATGATTTGTCAAATGTATAGGTGCCCCCCCCCATTCAAAAATTATTATATTGGAAAGAAAAAGTATTCTATTGCTAGTATAAAATCCATATTCACTTCCTGTCATTTCCTGTCTTGCAGTCTATTTGTAAAACATACTGATGTTTGTCCTGTACAGGATTACAGATTCCAAAGTGCTCTGTTCTGCTCTACAGTCACAATAAAGAAGAAATAGATTAAAGCAAGTGGGCTATGCAAATTCTTAGTCTCTGAAACCAGAACAGAACCATTGAGTTTGCAGTCAGAGATGTTTTAAAACTCTAAATTGATATTAAAATAAAGTGAAACTGAATAATTAAATTATCCGGTTCTGCTATTATATACAACTAGGTTCTAAAAACTAAGTTGTTCAGGAAAACAAGCATCATATATACAATGTCAATACCAGAAGCTATCCATAGCATCATGAATTTCAAATGAACATTTTCATTATGTGCTATCATTTTGTTTGACCATGATTTATTAAACTTTTATAAATAGATATAATTTGAAGGATGTAAACAGTATTTTTTGATCTGTCACTCATACAACCCTAACCATTTTTTTTTAAAAAAAATATTTTTATTTTTTTCCTTAGGTCCTCCCATGCCATCCTCTTCATCTAGTCAATCCGTTATTGAACATTTACATTCCCCTCCTCCATCACCTAATCTCCATGACAACCAGAGATGGTTGCTAAGTACTAGTGCTATCCAGCCAGTTCAGGACTCTGACACTGATGAGGACTATACTGCCAGCTCTTATCTAGTACAGACCGGTCCTGTTTCAGTTTTTGCCTCAGGTCATGGTAAGATCAGTACATCTTGTCCATAGTTTAAGTGCACTTTTTGTTTTTTTTTCCATCCTGTTTCTTCATTCTAATGAAATATTAGCGAACTTGTTTGAGTGCATATGTGAAAGCACAAGTAGATTTACTTTGTTGAAACCAAGCAAAAATAAGAAGACAGAATCACTTTTTGTTGTTTATTTACTTACATATTTAATGAAAAAGTCCTAATTTAATTGAGATGTAGTAGCGTTTTCATTATATAGGAAACATTGATTCTTAATTGTACACAATTGCAGTCAATACCTGCCTAGCTTTGTAGATGTTTCTTTTCCAGTTGTATGCCATTTAGCTCAGCTTTGCTGTAAAAATATACTGTAGTTTCCTGTACCAAATTGACTTCGTAAGCTCACAGATAATCCGTAATGTTTGAACACAACCAGCACCAGCCCAAGACATTTTGCTGACAGAGAAGCACCCTCTCCCCTGTATCATTTACAAAAGCCCAGTGCTGCCAGTGGGACAGCATCGTCCATGGTAAAAGGTAAAGGACCCCTGGACAGTTAAGTCCAGTCAATGGCAACTATGGGGTGCAGCCTTCAACTTGCTTTAGGCCAAGGGAGCCAGCATTTGTCCACAGACAGCTTTCTGGGTCATGTGCCCAGCATGACTAAACTGCTTCTGGCTCAATGGAACACCATGACGGAAGCCAGAGCGCATGGAAACGCTGTTTACCTTTCTGCCATAGTGTACCTATTTATCTACTTGCCCTGACTGGTATGCTTCTGAACTGCTAGGTTGGCAGGAGCTGGAACAGAGCAGCAGGAGCTCACCCTGTTGAGTGGATTCAAACTGCTGATCTTCTGATCAACAAGCCCAAGAGGCTTAGTGGTTTAGACCACAGCGCCACCCATGTATATCTATTCTCCATGAACACATGAAGGCAACAGGGTTAGCGCAGAGTGGCAGGGTAAGCTGCCTGGCATACACCGCTGACCTCCAATACCTTGCCATTGCTTCCCAGCCCAGTAGCTGCCTCCTGACACAGCTGCTTCACTGTGCAAATATATTAATTATTTATGTAGCCAACCTTCTAAGACCAAATATTTCACACATTTTTTTTGCCTTGCATTATGAATTTATTTGCTTGGCAGCAGTTAAATGCTTGCTTGGCAATTATGAGGGTTTAATAAGAATAAGAATAATATAATTATTGCCCGGTAGTGACATAGGCCTCATTGATATGTTTAGGGGCATTTCAGGAAAAGTAAAGCACAGAGAAGGACAAACGGGGCTCATGATTGGTAGGCAGCTGATAATTCCCAGGTCCTATTTTTCCTAAGGAGCACATTGTACAAGTTCACGTTTGCAGAGTGTGAGTTTGAGCATTTTTCGAGTATGAAAACTGTGTGTGTGCAATATTAGTGACAGAATCACATCCTTTTTGATATCTTGAAATTTACATTTACTACCCAACTAAAAATCAGTTAATATTCAGATAGGAAATTAACTTCAAAGAAATATTTTATATATCTTTTCATCTCTAATGACAGCAACAATCATCTCCTCCCTGCTGCCATTGGCAGGGATAATAGTTGATTCAGGTGGGATATGATATTTTTGTGGGACAGCAGTATATGTTCTGGCATGCTGTACTCCACACTAGTGACTCCACACTAGGGTTTCAAAGAGGTGTGGTAATAGTGAGTTTAAGCACCCACATTTCCATATTTATTATGGGTGTAAGTTTTTAAGCAGCTAATCTGAAGTAGGCCCTAGGTATCCTATTATACTGTGTTATGAGGAAATGTTCCCAACATACAAAAAAGGAGAACCTTTTTGGGGAAATTATGAAGGTGCCCCTCCTGTCCCCAAGTTCATTGTATTATCAAGGTTCCTGATCATGAGGCAACTTCTAAGCATGTTAGGATGAATATACTTAGGTGTCCCCTTCGGATATTAGTGAGAGGCATGTGAAATTTGGATGGTGCAGTGGGTGCACCTAACTTGCAGGAAGCGTTGGACTGGCATGTACAGTCTTGGCTCTGTATTCAGCCTTAAGGCTGATAAGGCTGAATGTCTCAACAGGGCTAAGGTTTCCATGTCGTGTGGCTGTCAAGCAGACTCTTACAATGGTATGTAAAAATGGGAATCATGGTATAAAAAGCAGCCATTTTTCCTTAAATGGTTGCATATTTTATTGCACTTCACCATTTCTATGCTTTTGATTTTTTTTATTGTTTTAATGAGTAAGAATAGTAAACAGAAAGAAAAATTTCAAAGTATACAAATGAAATGATTTGTAATTCAAAATATAATATGTAGCCACAAAGCATTTTCTAAGTGTTTTTAACAGTTTTTAAATGTTTAAAATATGTTTCCATTTTATCTTTAATTGCATTTTTATTAGATACTTTTGCTGCCCCAGGTTCCTTTAAGAGGAAGAGGGGATATAAATAAAATCAATTTAAAAGTATTCAATAAAGTATAAAAAAAACCTAACCATGAAGATGAAGGGGTTGATACACATGGAAATCTTTGAAAGGCTGGATATATATTGCACATACTGGCTAAAAATGGACAGGGAAGAAACAGAACATCAAGAGTGGAAGATATATCCCTGTGCATTGCATATAATTTATTTGTGAGCAATAAAATTTAGGAAGAGAAAATGTAGGCTGGATAGTAAGAAAACTTTCCTGCCAGTGGATTATATTACAGTGCAAGTGTGTTTCCTGAGGGAAATGAAAAAAGTGCTACCACTTCCTAAGTTTTAAAACAAGAAGAAAAAAATTCTGATCAGTGCATCGTTGCAAAAGGTGGCCTGGTTTCTCTAGTATAAGGGCACCTATATTTTATTACTGCAACATTAGTTGACAGATGTGTAAATAGGTATATATAATTTTAGTGAGCAATCAGCTCATAATATGATAGTGAGCCATTTATGTGTGGTGTTCTTTCAGTGCTCTAATCGTTGTTTGAATTTGTATTTTTCTTACCACGCCTGAAATGACATTTACGTACATTTTTTTTGTTATCACACAATATTTGACTCCAATAACATTAGCATGTTTTGAACTTGGAGCATACCAGCAGAGCTGAGTAATCCAGGTGCCTCATAAGACAAAGTGCTGTGCTAGGCAAGGCAAATATATGTTTACCTATCAAACAACAATAATAAATACAAATTTAGCATGCATCAGCAACCAGCAGTAATTGTGGCAAACTGGACAATCTGGGCGGGTTTATAAAATCATTTTATACAGCAGTATGTACTCTCTTCATTTATTATATATAAAGCATATAAAATATACCGTATACTAGGGATGTTCATTGCATTCGGATCAAGCCTGAATCCCAAGGTGAAGCAGAGTTTATTTGTCGGAGTTGAAGTGGGATCTGTACAAGGTGGTGCAAATCAAAGTGGGGCCTCTTAAAGCACATTGTGACACCTCAGCAATCCAGACTTTTCTTTAGTTTTTTAACTGCTGAAAGCATGAATAATGTCTGCAAGCTTGTTGCAGACATTAGGTGGAGATAGAGGAGAGCTAAAGGAGAGCTCCATTGTGATTGGCTCATCAGGCTTGTACACAGTAGAAGTGTTTTCACATTTCAATGAATGTCTTTTACTTCTCCCCAATGCAAAAACAATTTAAACAATGTCTAGCACCAAAGCCTTTGGACTGAATTGTCTGCAATTTGGCAGGTTTCTTACCAGGGTCACCTTTCGAATGTCTGCAGAGACTTAGAAGAACAAGCAAGCTTGCATAGGAAGAGTCAATACTTAGGTCTCAAGCATCTCCTATGCAATGGAGGTGGTTGAGTACTTCTGTAGCTTACAGAGTAAGGCTTATCAAAAACCAACTAGAAAGAGATGGTTGTCATAGATGCTCTGGTGTAAAGGTTATATAAATTCACAGAAAGAAGAGACTTGTTCTTTTAGGTTGCAATCCTGTACACACTTACCTGGAAATGTCTCATTTAATTCATTGGGGCTTTCTTCTGAGTAGAGGTGTACATGTTTTCACTGTTAGTTTCTTGTCTGCTTAAACAAGAGTGCATATTTTGCTTTTTTCTTTGATGAATTGGTTAGATCATCAACAAACAAACATATGTAGACTCAGTCTAACAGAAACTGAACTTGAAGATTCAAAGGTTATCTGCTTCGTGGATTAAAATTACTGAGGTTTAACATTTATCCCATAACCCTGGCATTCTGTGCAAACCTATTCATGTTGTTACATTATTTTCCATCCGTTTTTTTCTCTCTCTCCGCCTTGTATCCCTTAGTGTAGACAAAATAACATTTAGACTGTAGTCCTAAGCACAGTTTTAATGACAGTTCAGTTGTGAATAATGGCACTTACTTTCAAGTAAATACATTTAGAATGGGAATAACAGGCATCTTGGTAAAATTGTTTATACACTACAAAGACGTTTATTCAAACACAACAATTTGAAGGGGAAAACCCCCTCAGTAAATATGAAGCAAGCTTGTTCATGTACATTTTGCAAAAATGCATGTTGTATTCATCTATGCCCACTGATTTGTTATGATTTATACACAGCACTAGCACAGGAATGCTTGAAGCATTTCTCAGTAGCTAGCCATAAAGGCATTTAATCTCCCCTCATACAAAACCAGACAATAAAGAAGGAGGTCAATATCCTTTATGTACAGTTCAACTAATTTCTCTGTTCAACATGCTTGAGGAAAATGGAGTGGCTTTTAAAAGTCAACAAATGTTCCTGAGTACCAGCCAAATTATTTTTGATCTCATTCTGATCTTTGATTTGATGAATCTAGCATACATATATATATATTTCTTTTAATCATCCTGCCAAAAACCTGTCAGCATTGCTCCTCTAATGTGAAATAAAATGTACAGTTGTTCGGTTTAATTAAGCATTCAGTTCTTCTGCCAAGAGCAAATTAAAGTTCCCCATCATCTCAACCTATCCCTACCAAAATCAAATTATACAAAGTGGTGGGCAATTGGTTATAACAAACAGCTGTAGGTTATATTTGCTTTCCAGTTGTTTTTTAAAAATATTTTAAAAATATATGTTACCTAAGAGAGAAGCCAAGACCAATTACTCCTTTACTGATTATGGCTTTCACAGCTTTAAGAGAACACTCACACCCACATTGGCCTGGTTTGGACAATCATTGTAGGCTTCATAAGCCTGTTAATGAGACCAGGCTTCCGCCATTCTTAAGCTTTGGCACAAAGACCCCAGTTTAGATTAATACAAGCATTCCCGTTATATCGGAACTGGGGAAGCCCAGATTAATGTTTGTTTAACTCTGGTCAACAACGTGTGAAAAATAAGTATGCCTGTTCATTTCTTTTTATAAACATTTTATACCCCCTTTTGGCCCCAAATGGTACTGAAACCTGGAGGCTGCATATATTTGGTTTATCCCCTTTGAAAGCCATTAAGCATGGCAAGCTTCAGCCTTCATTTCTCCATCAGCACCATGCCCATAAGACCATCCCCATTGCAATGGGTGCCCCCCCCAGCTCCGATCTCTAATCCTCCTGGTCAGTAAAAGTCCACTACTGGTATAGAGGCTAGTGGGTGGGACCTTTCCACACACAACATGAACATGAAGTGGAGATGTTGACACCAACAGAGGAACCAGAAGTAGCATTGTGGGTGAAAGAGGAGGAAGGCCAGGAGCAGCTGCCCAGCCATGCTGCTTGGTGCTGCCAGCCAATATTTAAGCTAGTACTCATCACCACATCCTGTACAGTGGATTCCATACATTTTCTGCTTTGCAAATGTGTAATTCATGTTGTCCATCCTTCATGGGAAAGGAGCAGTTTCCCTATGAGGAATCCTTGCGACAGTTGTTATTGTTGTTAGTTTAGGGAGAGGGTTTTTTTAAGTTAGAGAGAGTTAAAGGAGAATAAGAGGGATATGATAGGGGTATATGAGGGGGTGTTCACTTTGTTTCATAAATAGGATTCTTTACCTTCTGCTCTCTATATGACCATAGCAGCTTCCTGTATAAAAATATGGATCTGTTGTCAAATCTGGTTCCTGCAAGGAAAGACTACTATTCCAGTTAGGATTTTTTAAGTTTAGAAAAGGGGTGGGGGGCAATGAGAGTTTTATAAAATAATGCATGGTGTGGGCAAAGTGAATACAAATGTGTCTTTGGATGAAATCCTGTTGGAAGAATGTGCAATTTTATCAGCCTTTGCTGACTTCTTTTTTCCACTGAATAAGTTCTGTGGAGCTCCTAAACATTCTACTTCAAGTCCTACCTGCACTTAAATTCTGTCCATTCATTGTTGTATATATTTCTGTCTGTGATTGTATTTATGGACTAAATAGCATTGAGAATGCATGTACAGCAAACCACTTCAGCAGGCTTGCAACATTTCAGCTTACTGTGCATTATTAATAAGATTGCTTAGTTTAAGGTCATACCTCTCCCAGATTAATAATATAACATTAAAATCCTGCTGAATGTGTTGACAGTGGTGAAATTTGGTTAGGGTCACCAAAATGAAAATGAAACTAGTTTTTAAATCTTATATTTTTACCTATGATTTTTTAAATAGTTTCTTATGAGGGGTGAAGAACCTGTGGGCCTCCATACATTGCTACACTACAACTCCCATCATGCCTGATCACTGGCCAAGCTGGCTGGAGCTGATGGGAGTTGGGAGTCCAGCAACCACAGCTTTCAAATCCCTGTTGCATATCATCAGTGGCGGACCTACGCTTTTGGAGCCCTGAAGCTTGAACTGTTATGGGGGACCCTTCTCAACCACCAGTGAGGTCTGGGTAACCCCTGTTATCTTATTCAATGAGATTGTTCCATGTCAGATCACCACATTAAAAACACAACCCTATTACATCTCAGATTTTGATTTAAATTGCTGTCCTGAATTATCTCGCCTGTCAAAGTCACTGGGGTTAGATGACCCTTGTAGTCCCTTCCAACTCTACAATTCTATTATTCTGTTATTCTTTTCTGGTTTTTCTAGTTTCACGTCCAGTTCATAATTTTTAGTTTCACGTCCAGTTTCATAATTGGAGAACTTTGTAATGTCATTTTCCGGAGACAATATATAGAAAGAATTTAAGTGCAGAACGGCCAACAACGCTCTGCCTTTGCAACATATGCACTACTGACTCTCAAACTTTGGGGTTGTGGAAATATATCCCTCCAAAATTAATCTATTTGAGTTGAGTGACTCAAATTGAATCTACTGGACCTGTTTATTTTAAGCAAGATGGACCAGTGTCGCTTTTGGGGCCCTTCCAATATTGGGACCCCTGAAACTTAAGCTTCATTGCTTTTGTAGGTACATCTGCCCCTGCATCATTAGAAATTATTTTAAATCTGAACCCAGATTCTAGCAAGAATCTTTGCAAATTGAAATAGAAGCTTTCAAGTTGCTGCAAAGGATTTCAGCTATTCATTCAGCAGACTTTGCCTTTGTATGTATTCCCTTCTCCCATTAAAGCTTCAGGGTAACTTTAAAAGAATAAATTTTCTGCTCTTCCCCATCTCTTACAAAAGACTTCTCCATTTAGTATCTTTCTCTGTCCGGATGCACCATTGACATGAATCTTGCTGTCACTAACCCATTAAGAGCACACTGAAGTAGTATCCCTGGTTTTTAAGGAATGCAGAATTTTGACTAGAAGGCACATCAACCTCCTTCCCTCATGCTAGATCAAGGATTCCTATTGTCAGATGCAATGGGCATGAAAGCAGCAATTTTACAGCACAAAAACTCCAATAACATTTACTGCGGTTGGCTGAGATTGAAATGCACACAGGCACTGCTCAGTCTTGGTTTCTTAAGCACCAGCTTCCCTTGGCTTCTTGCCAGTTTGTGCATTTCAAAGAGACAAGTCCTTTAAGGGGAAAGAGTTTTCCTTGTAACTTGCTGTGGGGTAAACAGACCATTCAGGCATAGTTTATTGCATTACATAGTTGACTATGCATAGCAGAATGGAACACCGTAATTGGCAGAATTATTTTGATCATTGGAATTCATAAGTATGAAATAGCTTTTCTAAGCCAAAAGAAAAGGAAAATGTGATAATTTATTATAGTGAATTGAGTGGTAGCCTGCTTGCGAGAACACTTAAGCCATTTTGACTTTGACATAAATTGATTCTCCAGTTTTGCAATACCGTAATACAGAATATTAGCGGTTAGAACCAAATGGGACAATCCAGCTTAAGCACTCTTAAGACTCAGTGATTTCAAACAGTTAGTGAACTTGCCTATCTCTCCTACTGAAATCAGGAGGACTAAATGCTTAATGATGGCTGGAGCATTCCCAACTTTTGTAAAATTTACCAGCAGGTGGGTATAATTTTGTTAGAACTGGTATATATGTTAATTAATCCTTCCTCTATTGTGCATTCTCTACCCCATTCTTTACCCCAAGCCCTCACCTCTCAAATCAGGAATCCTGCCTGTCGCCCTTAACCATCTCTAACCTTTACAGGAGTACTGCTAGGATCAGTGCATACCACCATAACCTGAATTTGATATCAAAGTTTTAATCCACTGGTGGCATATACAAAGAGGCATTTTGGGTTTTTTAAAACAAAAATTTCTTTTTATTTATTTAATCGAAAGCATATTAAAATAAAGAAATAAATAAGAAATAATACAATTTCATGAAAATTAAATGCACACACAGAGGATACAAATTTAGGTAATTGCATTTGGAGTGTAGTTACATGTCCTTAAAAAAAACATGTTTATAAATTATGAAGATATTGGCCTTGAGGGGGTGTATGGGGTGTTAAGGGAGGGGAAATATCTTTGGTGGGGGTCACACCATGCTCTATCTGGGTAGTTCATCCACCACTGGTCTCCACTCTCATCTGTATCTCCTAGAAGCTGTCAGCATGCAGCAGTGGCCACACCCCAGGTAATTGCTTTGACTGATTGGCTAAAACAGGTGAAGTTAGCTGATGTGTATCAAACCCTCTGTGAGTGAGGGATTTGTCTGTCTCCTGCATGCAAAGACAGATTCTGCCTGATTGAGCGGATAATACCAATAGCAAGTCTAACGGTCAAGAAGGCAGATTCAGCATGTGCTATAGAGGGAATTGAGGGGCAGATGGGGCTCATCAATCTGGGAAGGTAGCCCATCTAGGAGAAGGAATACTCTGATCCTAAACCTCCACCCCCTTTCAGCTATACTCATTCGTGAGAAAGTTTTCAGGAGTAAACGCTGAGGAAAAATCCATACCGACTGCCTTATTGAGTACAAAAGGCTAACTAGCAAATCCTACACAAATACGGAGTAGAGTCCCAAAGGTGGTTGGATGGCATCTTGTATGCCTACTTCTGGCACCTCCTGTAGCCAGGTTGGTGCTGAATGTATTGCTTTCCTTTCCTTTGAACTACATCAGTAAGGCCGGGGGGGGGGTCTTGTTGTCTGGGCAGCCCAGGACCTCCATGCACACTCTCCAAGCTTGCGCCCTGGTGATTGTCCTTGAAGTCTTAAGATATTCTGACTTGAAGATGAGAAGTTAGTAAGAGTTCCAAATAGCTTACTTTACTTTATCAAACCTTTATTAGGCATTATGGAAATAAAACCTTAAAAGAGAAAATAACATATAAAAGCCTTGAAATATATATAAAAAAGGCAGCAGTTTGCTAAATGCATATATATATATACATATAGAGTCAGTGGTTTTCCTTGTTAACCTGCTCCTTGGAGGACTGCTACCAAAAACTCGGCTACCCCCGCCGTTACCCTTTGGTCAACGTCGGATAGGTAGAATCCCACACATTCACCTTGCTGCGGTTCCAGACCACCCAAAAGAGGGGACAGCACGCGTTGACGGAGCGTACTGTACAATGGGCAATGAAGGAGAATATGCTCTACAGTGTCCGGGACATTCATAGAGCATCTGCAGAGTCTCTTGTTTCTAGGAATGTTTTGATATCTTCCCCTGACAAATGCTGAGGGAAAAACATTCAAACGGGCCAGCATAAAAGCCCTACGTTGGGCTGGGATTATTAGTTTAGTGACGTAATTGGCTCTGCTATCTAAGATATTTAATTCATAGAATATGGGGGAGCAAATTTTGTTTACAGCTGCCATAATATTTTGTCTCTCGACATCCTTTAGTCTAGTTAGGATATTATGGGAAATATATTGCTCATTAGAATTGTACAGGGGCTCCAGCTCGATGCCTAAAGATTCAATCTTTTTTTCGAGGTGCTGATACCATCTTGATTTATAGGAGTCTTTGAGCAAATCAGCGAGCAGACTTGATGGAGGGCAGCGAAAGTGGCAGCGTAACCAATACTTTATTGAGGTGGACCATGCCCAATATTCCATTGTGTGTATGCCTATTTCTGCACACATTGTTTCATATTTGATCGTAGCTGGGAGTCCAAGAATACGTCTCAGAAAGCTAGAGTGAATCTTTTTTAAGTCATTGTTATATGCTTGGACCCATAGCGGGATTCCATAAAATATCTGGGATTGCACTTTTGTTTGAAATATCTGATTTGCCGCAGGAATAAATTGATTACCTTTCTGATAATGAAAACGGGCAACTGCTGATGAGATGCACTTTGCCTGTTTTATGGCATTTGTGCGATGGGTTGCCCACCCTAAATTGCTCTGGAATAAGATTCCCAGATACCTATAGATTTTCACTTGTTGGATTTCTTGCCCTCTTATTTTCCATTTCTCTAATTTCCAACCATTCGAGAAGACCAAAATTTTTGTCTTCTCATAGTTTGTTACATTCGCAATAGAGGATCAGTGAAGATATAAGACGTTTCAGACCCAAGCTCGTTAAGGATAGTAGGACAGCATCGTCTGCATATAGTAAGAGAGGAACTGGTTTCTGATTAAGTTTAGGGGCATGTGATTCTATTTTTTGAAGGTAATCTGGCAAGTCTGATAAAAATAAATTAAATAGAAAGGGGGCAAGTAAGAGTTCCAAATAGCATATTTCACAAGAGACTTTTGAACCATGTCATTATTTACATACACATATATATAAAGTTTTGTGTAATAGTTGAAAATTAATATTTTTTGTATGTCCTCTACTTTGTTCACCATATAAAACCACAAATTTTAGCCAGTCTTACAACTGAATCATAGAATCATAAAATTGCAGAGTTGAAAGGAAGCCCAAGGGTCATCTAGTCACAGCTAAAGAATCCCCGACAAATGACCATTCAACCTCTATTTAGAAACCTCCAATGAAAGAGAGTACACCACCCTCCGAAGTAGTCCATTCCACAGTTGAACAGCTCTTACAGTCAGAAAATTCTTCATAATGTTTAATCAGAATATCCTTACTTGTAATTTGAATTCATTGGGTTGGGTCCTACCCTCTGGAACAGCAGAAAACAAGCTTCTTCTATCTTCCATGTGACAGCCCTTCAGATATTTGAAGATTTCTATCATGTCACATATCAGGTTTTTCTTACCCAGGCTTAACATACTTTTTCTCCATTTGTATACCGCTGTTTATCTGTAGTTCTCAGGGTGATTCACAACATAAAAATGCATGTTAAAAACTCAAAAATACATAATAAAAATGATATATGAGATATTATTGTTATCTTTAATATATTGTTATAGGCCCCCTCCTTTTTCTTATTCTCCTTTCCCTCTCCCCCCAAAAGGCAGAATTGTTGTGATGGGGAAACCCAGCTAAGTTCAAGTCATAACCCACATACTGAAGGGCAGTATTTTAAGGGAAGAAAACTTGGTGTGAAAAACCTAATTGGAGCTTTTGATTGCATGAAGAAAAAAAGAGAGTAAGGCTTACCAAGAATAATCAGCTTTGCCATGATTAAAATGTCTAGAATACTGCTAATTGTTAACAGCAGCCTTGTTACATTGGCACAGACTGCAGTCCTATAGTGAAACAGTGAAAACCCATTTTGTGCATGTGTTTCTTGAATCCTTTAAAGAGTGCAGTCAACACGTTTGATTTTTGTGTTATCAAGGGTTATTGTTATGATGTCTGAATATTAAGTAGCATAATTTGGTTATTATTGAAGAAAAAATGTGACTGCAGTGTTTTTATGAATATTTTAGTTGTCAGTATGGTTTGCTATAAATGGTATTAAAACAGCTGATTTTTATTTTGTAATAGAGAGTGCTTAATTCAAAAATGAGCTCAAGGTCTCCTTTTTTCTTTCTTTTGTGTTGTGCTTTTTCCACCACCACCCAACACTCTTTCATGAACAATTGTATGTTGTATCTGTAGTAATCTTCCATTTCTGCATTGCTTTCCAGTAGCTTGCCCTCTGCTGAGTAGGAAAAAGGCAAGAATAAGAATGACCTTGAACCCCTCTGCCAGTGTGTGCCTGTAGCGAAAATGCTTCAGAAACCAAGTGAAGCACTTCTAATGAATTGTGCTTTTGATTCTTTGAATCTGCACAGCATCTCCATCAGGTTTTTACAGCTGGACTCTTGCTGTAATTGCTACTGAGATGAGATGCACAACATGGGGTGTTGAAACCAAGTACTTATATTGTCTTACTGGCCAAAAATATATGGCATAGTAGGAGCAACAGACTTCATGAAATTTACACTTCATGTCTTCATGTTCTTCGCCCATTTCTGACATGCTGCTGATCTGTCAGCAGGCACTCTAGATGGAGGTGATAAAAACGACAAATCCAAAAGGTGTTTCTTAAAGCTGCTATGTATCCTTTGAGTAGAAAATTCTGGTTGATAAATATAGAATGCTCCAAGTCTATAGTGTTAGCTGCAATCCCTAAACTATATGTACTGGAGTAAAAATGTTCTCCGTGGGACTGCTCTGTTGTAAATCATTTGCAGTCCTTTGAGAAATGCTGTCTCAATCAAAAAAACAAAAATTATTTTGCCACTGGCTTAGCTATGGCCTCTCGGAGGTTTATAATTACCGTATATAGCCAAAAAGTAAAATTCAAGAATCTTACATTTTTAATTCCTTAAAATGAAATATTACCTCAGGATGCATTTCAGTAATATTAGAATGAGGTTATGACCTACACTGATCCTATGAAATGGGGCAGGATAGAAATGCAAAAAATTATATTAGCTTTGAAATCTCTTTGCTGCACTGCTATACTGAAGAGACTTTCTCTTCATGACTACGGTTTTGTAGAAGAGTCTTATTAGTGATGTTTTAGATTGTGGCTATTCTCCTTAGATAATTCACAAAACAATGCATCTTACAATTAGTTTCAAGTCTTCTTCAATGGACATTAGTAATATGTAATTAGTTTTAACCATAAAAGTTTGTTCTTCCCTATTCTAACCCGCTGTGCCTTCTATGTTGTGAAGAGTTAAATTTAACAGTACAGTCATACCTTGCTTTTCAAACAGCTTAGTTTTCGAACGTTTTGGCTCCCAAACGCCACAAACCCAGAAGTGACTGTTCCAGTTTGCGAACTATTTTTGGAAGCCGAACATCCGACGGGGCTTCCACAGCTTCCAATTGGCTGCAGGAGCTTCCTGCAGCCAATCAGAAGCAGTGTTTTGGTTTCTGAATATTTTGGAAGTCGAATGGACTTCCAGAATGGATTCTGTTCAACTTCCAAGGTACGACTGTACAGGCAATGACCGATTAATGCGCATCTGAAAGACACGCTACCATGCACACATAGTGCCGAACTCAGAAGTGATCTAACATCACTAAAAGGAAGGAACAGGGATGGAGTGTGCTTGTATGTGCTCGGCCAATGCATGCGGGGGCCAGAACAGAACCCCCATGCAAAATGGTTATTGACTGTGTCATTAAAAATTGTATCTTACATTTATGTGACATCATGTTGATAAGCGACAATTACTTGTAGCCAGTATTATTGCTGCAGCATGGGAACCAGACTGCTGTTGTCTGACTCGCATTGTGCCGGCTCATCAACCTTTGAATAAGGAAGTATTCTCCATTTTGCTTAGTCCGATCATGCTTGAACAGAGCCCACATGATACTTAGAAAGTACACAAAGAAGCCGGAAACAACATCAAGTTCAAGAGAGTTCTTATCCCTTGAGATAAATGTAGACATTCACATGTTATGCAGATTGATGAAAATAGATGAAATGAAGAGCTGGAGGTTGGAGGTTGGACTCCAGAGTCAGCCATTCAAGCCTGCTTCATAACCAGAACCTGCCCCAACTGCTCTTAAGTGAGCTTTGCTGGGCTTAGAGTTGGTGTTCAGCCTCCTCTTCTGGCAACAGCATATAGCTTCGGGAAAATGATTCTACATCCTATGGGGTATGGGACAATTCAAAGACGGATACGAGGCAAGATGGTGCGAAGGATCCTCATGGGATAACAGGTCAATTAATTATTCATAGGTAGGGACACCAGATGAAAGGAGTATAGATATTAATACATAGTTCTTCCATCAGTCCCCGTCCCTCACCCCCTGTTCTTTTCCTGGGAAAAGAGTAACTGTAATAGGTTGGTACTTAATACTGCTTAGGGGTAAAAAGGCTATTATCTGCCCTTGAGACTCAGATCAGAAGAAAACAACAGTTTCAAAGAATGCCTTTTCATCTTATTTAGAAAAAGCAAAGGGATGCACTTGGAGAAACTGATAGCGGTTGCCATGACGTTTATGGTGAGGATCAGGTTTTGCATCCTTCCAGCTGCTTTCCAGAGAGCAACTTATTTGGGTTGCTCCACAGAACTTAATGGGAGCCACTGACAATTGAGTATTCCTTTATCTGCATAGCCCTTCTTCTTCAAAGTCATGTCTTTGTTAGAGCCACATATCTTGCTGTGAAAAGAATGTGCCAATGCTCTGGGGGCTGTATATAGCTAGCTAGTTAGATTGATCCAAACTCGGAATACCATAATTCTCATGTAGCACAAGCATGTGCATTTCCTTCACACCCTCTATTCCCTGGCACAGTTCAGTCTGGCTACTTTCCCTCCTGCTAAGAAAATGTGATCAGGGAAGGTAGATTCATTGAGTCTGGGAACAAGCCAGTGAGAGAATTCCTTCTTTTGTTCTCACACATCAGTCTCTTTCTGCCTAGCTTTGCTTTCCTGGGAAGACTGGAATTAAAGGCGACAGAGACCACAGCTTCTTACAAGCATGAATAGAGATGGAGTGCTCCAGTGAAAAGGTTCTTCCTCTTATTTGTGTGCTCCTGTCTTCCACTTTCCCAAGCAGAGAGGGGAGGGAAATTGGCAGCTGAGCATGTGTGTGAATGAAGCTGGTCAACTGGCAATTACCAGCCCCTATGATAAGTGCAGTATTCTATATGCAGCTTATTATGGGAATCCAGATAAATTACAAGACTACAAATGAAAAACCATTGCTTTCATATAAACAGCACCACATAAATGTTACTGCCCTGCAACTTGCGCTCATTTCAGCAGGACTGGTACAGAGTGAAATATAAGCTCGTCAAAATGGAGGCTGCACAGCAGAAGTGCTTGGTAGATTGTTCTCCCTGGTGCTGACCTATACCTGATTGTCTTCTCTGTACTGCCAAAATTCAGGTCTCCCCTCTGGAAACCCCAGTTGGTCCCAGTTCCAGCTCAGCCACAGGCATCGCTGGGATTCTTTCACTGTAGCTTGTTGTGAAATGTTCCGTTTCTTAATGATAATGGACACAGGTAGCAAGGTATACATTCTGCCTAAGAGGGGTGATTAAGTTATTAGCATTGCTGTGCTGTGCTGTGCTGTGCTGTGCTGTGCTGTGCTGTGCTGTGCTGTGCTGTGCTGTGCTGTGCTTACCTGGGAGTCCCATTGAGCATAGTGGAACTTACTTCTGAGTAAATATGTATAGGATATCACTCGCCAGCTCTCGCCAGTGACTTCACTTCACACCATACACATATATATCACTGGTATACTACAAATAGTGAGTTTCCCAAAAGAAATGCCGTATCTTGTCTTTCCCCTCTCTTCTCTTGCTCCCCATTGCAACCTATTTTTCTTAATTTATATTTCATCATTTCCTAAAAACATTTTGTAGACTTTTTAAAAACTCTCTTTTATTATTTTTCTTTTCTTATTGACCCCCCTTCATTATGTCTTTTGCATTTCCCCCTCAATTGCATTTGTTAAAACTCTCAATGGAATACAAACTTGTCAGTAAAAGGTGATTTTCTCAAAATGTGCCCGCCTTGGGACAGCTGTTTAATTGGTAGAAATCCAAATTTCCAGCCCATACCACTTCCTGACAAAGACCTGCATAACAAATACCTATTGCATCTTTTTTCATAATTGAAATAGGCATATCATGTTTTCACTTTATTGATATTAGTTTCTCCCTGTAAAAGAAATGAAACATGTATGTAAATATATATGCATATATATAGACGGTGAGTTTTAGCTCCATTACAGGCTGCAGTTCCCTAGAATCATCCTATATAACCTAGGTCATCCAATGAAGTTATACTTTTACACACAATGCATCGTTAACCTATGGAATTCAGTCCCATAAGATGTAGTGATAGTAGCATACTTCGAGGCTTTAAAAGGGGGTTAGACCAATTCATAGATGATAAGGCTATCTCCATGGCTACTCTAGTGCTGGAGACAGTATGCGTCTTAACATCAGCTCCTGGGAATCACAAATAATGTGTATACTGCTTGTGGGTTTCCCATAGGCATCTGGTTGGCCACTGTGATAACAGAATGCTGGACTAGGTGGGCCTTTGGTCCAGCAGGTCTCTTCTTAGATTCTTATGCCTTGAGACTCTAGTGCACTGAGATGAGTTGAGTTGAATCAATAACAGCTTTTTCATAAGCTATTTGTGAGACAGCTCAGCTTAGTGCCTGGCAGTTAGGAATCATGTGACTTGCCTAGACTGGCTGAAAACATAGCTCCCATGAACTGAAATAATCTTCTTCAAAACGGCAAGTCTTTTATGAACCGATAGGCACTATAGCTCTACCTCACACCATAGTTAACTTTGTTCTAAGACTACTCTAGAGAAAACTTGGTTTTTTTCTCCAGAATTCTCTGCAGAAGCTCAAAATATTGGCACATCTAGAGAAGCTCTCTACCAACCCTCTGTGTTGTTCTTCCTTATTATTGTGAAAAGTGCAGGCCGGCTAGTGCAAATTCTGGGCACTCTTGAGCTTCTTGTCCAATGTCACTGGGATGCATTCCAATATAACTGGGAGAGCTGAATGTTTGTGAGCCTATTAGAAAATGAACCTAGACTTTGTTATAATTGTAAGCTGGGTTCACAATGAAGGGTGGGCTTCCGTATGAGCTTCCATTAACCCTTCTGTCATACCTGGAGGGGCCTCTCTGTGTTCCCCTGCCACCTGAAGTTAGATGGGTGGTGATTGGAGAAAGGGCCTTCTTGGTTGTGATGCTCCATCTGTGGATTGCCCTTCCCAAGGAGGCTTGTCTGGTGCCAACTCTGCTGTCAAAAGCTGCCTGCAGACTGATTTTATGTGTTCCGCTGAATTTTGTGGGCTACTTTTATCTGCTACCTTTTTTAGTTTTAGCTTTCCTAGACATTTTGCTTAAGGTTGGCATTAAAGTATTTAAAATAAATAAATGGGGCAGTATCCAATGAAGTAATTCTTTTAGCACAAGGGTTTGCATTTCTGCAATAGAATTTCCCCTCAGTCTACTCTCCACACATGTCGCACAAGCTTTCCTGCACATCTGCTTCATAGGGTTGGGAAAAACTGCATGACAGAAGAGAAGAAGGAAAAGCTTCATTGCGAAACTAAAAAGTCCTTGTGCTAATGGAACTACACTTTTGGATACTGCCCTTAGCCTCTCTTGCTGAAGCATCAGAAGCTTCACTACTTGGACATAGACCTACGTTATAAACAGCCCCACTATAGCTTATGGTAAGGAAGAATCGCCACAAGGAAGGGAGCTGGGAAATTTTTACATACAAGTAGATAACATTTTCTTTCTTTCTTTCTTTCTTTCGGTCACAAATAATTAGCGTAGATAACTGTGGCCAGTGGGTTTTTTCCTAGAAAAATAGGGGCCAGCACTCATCATGAAGTTTTTACAGTAAGTGCCATGCTTTTAAACCAAAATTAAGATGTGCCAGTACTGCATACCCTTGAGTACCTCCTGGAGGAAGCACTGATGGTGGCCCAAGTGGGTTATTTAATATATTTATGGAGATATTCACTAGGCTGATATAGGCTTTAATATCATGATAGACGAAATCTACAAAGCATTGTTTGTGCCTTTTTAAAAGATGGATCATGGTTTTCTAATTTAGCATTTTCTTTTTTCCCCCCACTACAAATTATTTCCAGGCCTATGTTTTACTAGCTGCTAAAATAATCTTATTGTTTCCAAACACTTTGAGTTGTTTTTTTTAAAAAAACAATCAAGTAGTATATAAGTTTTATGAAATAAATAAATAGCAGATGTTCCAATGAATGGAATTAGCATGTAGCATATACCCCCCAAAATAGGCAAGAGGATTCAGCCAGCAGAACAAATTCTGAACTCTCCCATCCCAGTGGGCCATTGAGACAGATGGGCAGGGCTAACTCCTCTTCAGCCAGGGATCAGCTGCACTATGGAAACTCTATAGTACAGCCAATCCCAGCAGTGATTGTCAGGAACAATTTTGTTCCTTTGCAGCCATGTCTTTATCTGCCCACACCTAACATCACCTGCAGTTTGATGAAGTTCTTTATCAAAAGTGGCTCCTGCTGTTAGTTTTGAACCCTCTAGGCATTTAGTAGAACAAGCTAGTCATAGTGTTCTAGGATCACATATCTGCACCCTTCTAAGCTCTTGGATAACCTTCAACAGTTCTGTTTCCAAAACATTAGAAATAACCTTATCCTTCCCCACTCCCCTGCTGAATGGCATCACTACTTTTCTCCTATGTCTTCTCCTCCACCACTTATTTACTTACTCTGTGAAAATTACTGTATATCATTTTTTAATGTGGTTTAACCTGTGCTCCTTGTTTATATTATTATTTTCATAGCATTTAATGCAAGTTTTATTAAATAAGAAAGTTGAAATAAGTCCCCAAAGTGCAGCCAGTTTCTTAAACCTATAATTTCCATTAAAGCATACCGTTTCTTTGAGCTGTTACTTCTAATGTACTATGAGATAATTTGCCATTACACAAGGGAGAAAGACGGTGATAAGGTTGTGATAAGATTACGTGAGCGTGTGTGATTAAATTGATTTTATTATTTTTCTGTTTTCTTTTTAAGTCTTGTAGCCTTTCTTGGTGTTCATAGGTATTGCTATTTTGTCAATATGACAGGATTCTATAGTGGCCAGAAACACCTGTATGTGATTCTTCTGCCAGTCCTATAAAATCATGAACTTCATTTTACCAGTTAAATGATGGTGGGCTTTTAAAGGCTCCTTACATTTTTTGTAAGGAAACAAATGTAAACTCCATTGTAAAATGTGTGGATATTATAAGTACACATTTTTTTTTAAAATCCTAAATTCTTTTCATTTTGTCCTTGAGTTCATGGAGACAAGGAGAGTTAATATGATCATTTATCTTCCTTTCATGAAATATGTAAAACTTTTTATCGCAGTTTAATTGACTGAATTTAGACATCAGTGCCTGTGAATTCTAATGACAATATAAATGAAGACTATTTCCTTCAATATTGTACTGTTTAACAGTTGTACACAGTGAGGGGGTTATCCTAGATGCCACACGTTTTGGTTCTTTGTTCATGTTTCATCCAGTGTGATTCCTAAATCAAAGAGTGCAGGCATGAGCAGGGTTGAGTCATGAGCTCTGATCTCTCTATCTCTTATTGTTCTGGCAGTCTCTGCCCTAGGACTAAAGCTTCACATTAAAAGGAAAGTTTAATATTGCATGGCTGGGCCACACGTGTTCATATTTAGCTTCAAACTGACGTTAAAATTCACCTGCACGAAAGAGAAACACCTGAGGGTGGTTCTCCAATAGGTGGATTTTAAGATTGGTGTGAAGCTCATGCAGCCAGCCTGATTTTGACTAATGAAATACAAATAATGAAGGGCATACATATTCCATCCCTATATTTTCTTTATCTTTAAGAAACAAGAACTTCTGCGTAGTTGAAGAATTTCAAATATATTAATAATGCAGTCATAAACATTTCTACACAGAAATTAGCCCCAAAGTCTGTAAAGGATTGCAGCCAAAGTAGGGGTTTTTGGCTATTTATGTTCTTGGTCTTTCCAAGGAAATAATTTAGTAAGACGTTCTTCCTTCAGACCAATTTTGGAGACATTTCTCTACCTATTGTCCTTTGTCTCTTCTTGTAAGTTAAAATGGTATACAAAGATACAAACCTCTACTTTAATCTTCTTTCATAGTCCCCAGATAATAGACATTGCAATTGCATAGTGAGGTGATGGCCATTTCATTGTTTAAAATGGGCTCAGTTACTTGAATTGAAATAGATTCAATCTGGAAGGTGGAATTTGTTTTAATTACCTTGCCATTTTAAAGTTTAGTCTGACTTGAAATTACTGAATGCATCATGCTGTTAAACTAGAAGGCACATTAATTCAAAGGAATGAACATCTTTTGTGAAACTGAAAGGCATACCCATTTCTAGAATTGATATCTGAAAACACCTGATGGGTTGTGGAGTAAAGAAGTTGTTTCTGTGACCAGCCTTGCTTTGTTTCCGCACTAAAAAGTGTCGGATTCACCTGTATGTTCCCAGAGTTTAATTAAAGTCATTAACGAACAAAAGGACTACTGAGTATCTTCAGAGCAATTTTGGAAGCTTTAGTTTCCAGTCTTCTTTGCTCTCATTTACTCTTTCCTTGACTCATTTGCCTATCTTTGTTTTCAACAAAACATTTAAAGGTACTGTAATGTAGCTAAATGTATTGTTTAGTAAACCAAGCACTATTTCCTTTTGTCTTTGGAAGCATCCCTGTGTCAAAAAACATTCCTGGGGGTTTTGACATATATTTGTTCATTCATTCATGGCGCAAACTTGATTTATTTAGGACATTATTCTAGCCAAGGTTAAATACTTCAGATCACCTTTATTCCCACAGGAGAAATTTTAGCACATGTCTAACACATGTAGAGAACACGGAATGTGGTAGAACCAAGAGGAATGAAAATGGCAAGAAATATTTCTGGTTACAAGGGCAGAAAAATCTAGAGGGTTGAGGGTATTGAGAGTTCTAACTGCAAGGACAATGACTTTCTGTTGGATGCAGAAGGGTATGGGAAGTGATTTCAGTGATTTAATGAAGGGTGTCACATCTGTATGGTGAGATAGTTAAATGATCTTTGCAGTGGAATTCTGGGATGTTGTGAAAAGACAAAGGTGCAGTAAAGGGTAGGACAGGCTTGAGAAAATGCTGCCGTAATGAAGGCAAGAGCTGAAAAAATCTGGATGGAGGGAAAGGGCTAGGTGTTTGAAAGGAGAATCAGCATGACTTGGCTACAACTCTGGGGTGTGCAGGAAAGGGAAGAATCCAAAGAAGGAAAGATTGTGACACTGTCACTGTCATTGTAGACGGATATCTAAAATGAAGTGAAGCCTAGCTCTGTTGTGGGGGAGGGATGAAGGTATCTCATACACCTTGAGTGGGCACAGACTTTCCTTATATTTTCTGGGTTACTAACCCATACATTTCCCATTAGAAGTATCTCCTATGGAGAATGCATAACTGAATTTGAGTTAGGATTCCATAAATGTTTTGTAAGTTGTTTTAAAAGTCACTGTAAAAATAAAATGTAGTAAATAATATTTGGGATACTATTTTCATGTTGTCCCAATATGGTTTTCCCTTCCCAGTCCAACAGCTATTACAGTGGTACCTCAGGTTAAGTACTTAATTCGTTCCGGAGGTCTGTACTTAACCTGAAACTGTTCTTAACCTGAAGCACTACTTTAGCTAATGGGGCTTCCTGCTGCCGCTGCACGGGCGTAGCACGATTTCTGTTCTCATCCTAAAGCAAAGTTCATAACCTGAAGTAATATTTCTGGGTTAGCGGAGTCTGTAACCTGAAGCGTATGTAACCTGAAGCATATGAAACCCGAGGTACCACTGTAATATTGTTTTAATGGGCCTTCTTTCATCCCTGTGTCTACTTCTTTCTCACAGGTTCTGATCAGCAGGACACCAAACTCTCCATCTCTGTGAGATTGAAATTACAAAAAAAAACCCACACCCACCCCAACTCATTCATTCTTTTCAAGTAAAGTTAATGATCTTGTCATGTGGCCCCACAGTTAATAGGCTACCCTACTCAGCGCTAAACTCAGTCACACCACTGAGAGTAAACTTTCTTTTGTTTATGTACGAAATTTCATAAATATTTTAGGAATTGTTCAATGTCTATGAGTGACACTTCTGCATTAGTGTTTGGTGATGCCTCCATCTGCTGAAATGTGCGTCTTCCCGCATGTTCTCGTGGCATTATTAGAGAAATTCCCTGGGGAATTGTTCAGTTTATTGTGTGATTGTTGATAGTGCTCTTTCCTCTTCCTTTGCTGCCCAACACAATTGGCATCCTTATTTACATTTTTTTAAAAGCTATGGGCTAACAGGGATGCACTAATGTATAGCAAATACTAGTTCTTGTCAGTTATTTTGTCCCTAAGTATTTCCAGTATAAGGCTGCAGCAGCAATGCATTCATAGGCTCAGCATATGTGGCAGAAAGAGCAGGCTATTTCAGAGTTCTGGTGGCAAACAAAAGAGGCCAAATGCTAAGGGGACAGTCCATGTGGCAAGAGGAAAAGGGGGATAATCAAGTGTTATGTCTCACTTTTGGATAGCCATGTATTCTGTCTGTCTGTCTGTCTGTCTGTCTGTGTTTGTTTGTTTGTTTGTTTGTTTGTTTGTTTGTTTGTTTGTTTGTTTAGTATACCGCCCTTCATCCATAGATCTCAGGGCAGGTCACAACATAAAAATACAGGATTAAAAACCACAAAATACCTAATAAAAATAAAAGCAAACCAATAACCCCCCTAACACAACACTATTCCATGCCAGCCATGATTTGATTATTTTATACATTAGTTCTTAATTGAATTTTGTCATTATACCCATCCTTTTTTTAAAAAAAAAGATATACTCTGCACATGTGCAGTTCATATTTTAAAGTCATTAAGTCACAGAACTATAATAACTACAATCATTTGTTTGCTTCTGCTACCTGATGTTAAACGTATTTACTTGGGTATGCCACCATATGGTAGTGGAAAAATGAATACATATATTAAGGATAATAACCATATACGTGCTATAGAATAGTTTTTTAAATAAGAAGAAAAGATTATGCAGTAACCAACATCAGCTACAGTGAACCCAGATGCTGATGTAGAGCCTATGTACTGCTGCCCCCATCATCTGCTGCTCTCTTTGTGGTTATGTGAGAGCCTCATTGACATCACTGGACTTTAGGTCTGAGGTCCAGCCCTAGCTGCCCCACTGATTTAAGACTCGGCAGGGCAAGCTGAAAAGCAGGCAAGCAACAGTCAAACAAATGAAGTAGAGCAATCAATTGGCTTCCTATGGCAAGCAGTTACTTGACTGAGGAACCACAGCAGATCTTAGGTTCCTCAGAATTACTGTGTAGCCTGTGGATATGGAAATAAGCAGCTCAAGACAGTCCTGCCAGAGATTTCTGCTAAATTCTTTTTAAAACTATGCATATTTGTAATGGAGCTACCAGTGGCCTTCTAAACAGATTGAGAATCTCAGCCATACTTCAACAGCGCTACACACAGCATCTGGCTTTTCTGACTAAATTCTGGGTCCTTCAGGCTGAAACGTTCCACCTCATGTGGTGGGTGGAATTCCACTTCCTCAGTCTGAGATCAGAACACACATCTGGGGAGCCCAACACCCAAGCAGATTGCCTAAGATGACCAGGTTGGACCCAGGAGAATGGACCCTCCGTGATCAAATATTCCAACAGCTAAAAGCAACACTGGGACTGTGTGAGATTGACCACTTCACCAGCTGAGGTAGTCACCAATTCCCCAGATACTTCTCCCAGTACCGGGACCCTCCAAGCAGAAGCATGAGATGCTCTCATGTCACCCAGCCAACATTACTCCTTCCAGCCAATGTCTATACTGCATTCTATACTATACCCCATTCTGACCACGTTGTAGACCATGGGTGTCCAAAATTCTATCTTTAGTGACATTTCTAGCATAGTATCTACCAGTCTGCCATGACATCCTAACACAAGGACCAGTTCTTCACCTGGAGCCTTAGTGGTACATCTTAACTCCATGGACTTTGAACAAAAATCTTTTAAAAAGCAGGGTTTCTCCAGCACAGTAATATTCACCATTTTATGCTCTCACTGTCCACGCAGATTAAGAATATACCAAGCTACCCGGAAGACTTTCCTGCAGTAGTGTGCAGCTAGATCTTCCCCAGTACATAAAGCAATGGTTCTGGATTTCCTGCCATTCCTCCAAGATGGCCTCAGAAAAGGCCAACACGCTGAAACATCAGGCGACAGCTATTTCCTCAATCTTATCCCACTCATCCACACTGCCTTTCTCTCACCTCCTCTCTCTCACTTCTAGTGCTTCCTACAAGGAGCGGTACTACAGTGTCCCTGGTGGCACATCACTTTCCTTCTTGGGATCTTCATAAAGTGCTGTCCATTCTTCAGAAACTGTCATTCTAGCCGCTGAAGCAAGTTTCAAGGTCTTATTTCTAGTAGCAGTAACCTCTGCCCAAAGGATCTCTGAGTCAGTCACCCTATATATGGCTAGACAACTCTGCACATTGTTGCTTTCTGGATGTGAAAATGCTGTAATGTGCTGCGTTATTCTTTTCCAGCTAGTGAAAAATATTTTAGAGTGAACATGTGCAGCCCCCACAGAATGACAGTCAGGAGAAGAGAAAACAATTCCTAACCAGTAAAAACTCTTCCTTCCTTTTGTCACAGCCAGTACAAAAGTTTGTCCTCTCCCTGCACATTGTGGGTCTCATTGCTTTACTTACATGCATTTTTGTAGTGCTTGAAAAGTTCTGACTGTCCAGTGATCTGCGAATAATTGATAAATATATGTTCTTTTCATCCTGTGCACTCCATGTTAATACCTTGTTACAGTTTTTGCCAAGTGAGACGTATTACCTGCAGTTTTGCTACTATGGAAACACTCCTGTAGCAGCTTGCTCTGGGTGTGTGCCTAAGCTTCATTGTTGAGCAGATTTCAGCCATCTGGTTTTGTTATCCTCCTTTGTATATGTGCTTGCTTATTTTTCACAAAGTTGCTATCCACATTCAAAACAACCTTCTCTTATGGTTGTACCAGAGTAAAAAGTCACCTGCTAAGACTTGTTTCTCACTGCTGCATTAGGAATTCGGGTAACTGAGAAAATGTAGCAATGCTGTCTTGTGCTGCAAGAAAATGCCCAAAAGTAATATCTTGGGGCAGAAGGAGGCAAGTACATCTCTCCTAGCCGGCTGTGAAAATAGAGGACAAAAAAAAGTGCATAAGCAAAATCATAACTTTATCAGCAATTCCTTTATGTTGACGCAAAAATCACTTAAACCAGCACTATCCCTGTACCAGTACATATTGATGGAACCATTTAAATTATTCACATATAGTGCCAGTGTACTCCAATCTGAAGGGGGTTAAAATCCCTGACAATCCATGCTTTACAGATTAATAGCTCTACATTAAAAACTTTTAGCTGAGCTTAATTACTGCACAGTAAGTTTAGAATTTTCATAAAGACAAGCATCAAATGTCCCATTATCATTTGTTCGAAACTTTATTATATCACTTCTAACTATTGTGGGGAGGGCAGATCTCAGACATCCTACTTTTCAGCTTTATGAAAGCCCCTTCCAATAGATATTTTTACAGCTCAAACAAACTATGCTAACAAAAACCAGGGCATTGTCTGCTTTGAATACAGATTGGAGCATCTAAAGCAACATCATGCTATGAGATTAGTTCTGCATGTCATGACTCACAGCAAAGGTTCGGAAGAGGTAAGAAGAAAAGGAGAACTGTGTATCAAAGGAAAGAAAATATTTGGGTTAACCCCATTCTCAATATCCTAACTTGCACAGTCTTTTTTAATCCAGAAAAAGTAAACCCCACCATTAGAACATAAAAAGAGCCTGCTGGAACAGGCCAGTGGCCCATTTCATCTAAGATCCTGTTCTCACTGTGGCCAGATTTTTGTGGGAAACCCGGAAGCAGGACTGGAGCACAAGAGCACTCTCCTCCTGCAGTTTCTGGCAACTGATATTCAGAAGCATGGTGCCTCCAACAGTGCAAGGCAAGCCTAGCCATCATGGCTGGAAGCCACTGAGAGCCTTATCCTCCATGATTTTTTCTAATCCTCTTTTAAAGCCGCCCAAGTTGTTGGCTATCATTGCCTCCAATGGATGTGAGATCCATAGTTTAACTATGTGTTGTGTGAAAGTTTAACTATGTGAAAGTGCTTTTTTAAAATATGTCCTGGATCTTTCAACATCCAGCTTCATTGAATGTGCACGAGTTCTAATGTTATGAGAGAGGGAGAACAACTTTTCTCTATCCACTTAGTGCATAATTTTATGAAATGCACTTTTCTCAATGCATAATTTTATGAAAACTTCTATCACACCACCTTTTGTTTGCCTTTTTCCCCTGAAACTAAAAAGTGCCAAGTGCTATACAAACTTTCCTCAGATGAACTTCTAAGTACTTACACTTATTAAAATCCTCCACAGCAGCTATGTGTGGTGAGAAATTTCACCCTTTTACTACTTGAACAGAAAAATTGACTGGATGGTTACAGCCATCATGTGTTTTTTTTTGGGGGGGGGACGATGGTATGCAGAGAGGGCATGTATTAGTGGAAATGTACATTTAGTGGAAATGTATTGACTAAAAGAGAGTTCATGTGGTGGGCAGTGTGTTTTTGTAATCCTACTTTCAGTCGCAAATAAAGAATATTTATTTATTTGTGATGTGTTCTTCTCTACTGCCCAGCAGTAGTTTTTATCCACATACATGTATATGCATTCTGGCACTTGGTGAAGTGATAAGCCGGGCAGACTGATTGATTGTGGCAGTCGCTGAGCTACATTCAAATATATTGCAGTCATTGCCTTCATGGGCTTAACAATCACTTTTATTGGTTTGGTTTTTTACTCCATTAGTCCTTAGCTTGCGAGTTGTATAGGTTTCCAATGCCTTTTAAGTCCATTTTGTGTACCTCGGTCCAGTTCATGTCACAGTCAGTTTCTAGAGGTCTTTCCAGATGTTAAATAATATGAAACCTTGTATCACTGCATTACTTGCCAGTAGTACAAGTCCCTGTTCAAAGTAATCGAAAGGGAAAGGGAGAGTAGTCTTGCAGTTAGAAAAGGGAAAGGGTGGGTGGGTAGGTTTATTAGTAGTTCTGTAATGGGACATTAGGAAAGTGTTTAGTTGCTGAAAATACTGTGGGAATGTTGTAGATACTAGGAGAAGATATATTGATTTAACAGTATTCTTCCTAACTCATGCTTGTGAGTCAGCAGCAGAGTGCCTTCCCCAGTATATAGCAGGAAGCTAGTTGGTAGATTCATTTGAATCTCTTTACTTAAGCAATCCAATCTGGCTTTGTTCAGATTGGGTTTGGTTCCTGGTAAGTCCCCCTTTATCCCTCCTAAAAAGAATAAAGACACAAGGAGCTTCTTTTAAAAATATAACAAGAAGTTTACTCACATTCAGTCCACAGTTGGATCCCTGAAGGCAGGCTTTAGCTTAGAGTTACAGAAGAGGGTTTGAGTTCATCCCAAATGGGAATGAGCCCATGTCCTGGTGGCTGAGAGCCAGCAGACAGCAAAATACATCAGTATCAAGAGAGCAAGTCATCAAGACGAAGAAGAAGGGAGATGGCTGCATGACCAGCCCCTTTTATGGAGTCTCCCATGGTCATGCCCACTTACCTGGTCACATGCAGGGGGAGGATGCTCCAGACCAGGTGTAACAGGAAGTTCAACTGGCTGGAGTGTCCACTCTGGGCAAACAGGAAGTGTTGTACTTGACTGCTTATGTTACATCCCACAAATACAAAAAAGACATGCTTCAGTGTGCTTCAATCCCATTGATTTTTGTGGACATATGCTTAACTCTCTCAGTGAAAGTAAGTATGCTTAAACATGCTCAAGTTGAATGGATTGCACTCATAATTTTTTTACATTAACCCAGTGGTTGCATTTGCCAGTAATGATGAAACTGGGGTAGACTGTTCTTTGCCACCAGAGATGTTGCAGGGTTTACCACTAAGTGCCTGCAATTCTTCATCTATTACATTTTCAGCACTGTCAATGGATGCACAACCAGGGGAAGAAGAACTGAGCTTTGCTGACAAAGTATTATAGCTTGAATGCTGCAGCAAACAATCTACTTTGAGGAATTATATCTAGATCCCTGGAAACAGTAACTAACAACTGGTCACAATATACTGGTCACAGTCAGATGTACATCTACATCATGGTTTCATGCTATCTGAATGAGGCTAAGACTTTTGCAATGCTCATTCCAGAATAGTCATTAGGAAGAGCATCTGCCTCCATTTTCAACTAAACACATTTTGTCATTTAGTCTGAGCTGGAAAAAACTGTAGTTAGTTTTACATCTAGTTTGTATGAATAAGCAAACTTTAATCCATTGTGTGTGAGCCAGGCTAGTTTATGATCCTGGCTTTCTCAGATAAACCATAGTCAATGCAGTTTCCATTTCAGACAAAACAAACTGAGACTAGCTGAAAATGGAAGTGAATTCTTCTGACCTTTCCCTTGCAGCCACAGTGGAGGATGAAATATAAGAGGGGGAACAGGCGTATGTAGTGCAATGTTAACAAGACTTCCCTTTTGGACTTTGTACCCGTTCACATTGTACTGCAACTAGACATTTGTTAAGGTCTTGAAAATTGTAAAACACTGACACTGCTTTTAGAGCCTTTGTGACTCACCGTGAAACTGGGTTAAGGTGGGATTGTTGTTGGCATCCGTCTGTCTTCCACGACAATGGAGTGCACTTCTGAGGGTGAAGTCTAACCTCTGCATTAGCAGGACCAAAGCAACCTCCCTGGGGCGCAAACCTGAGATCCTGGGCTGCCCAGATGACAAGACACTCCCCCCCCCCCCCCGGTCTTGCTGATGTGGTCTAAAGGAAAGCAGAGCAATATGCTGGAAGGAGGCGTACAAGATGCCATCCAACTGTCTTAAGGACTCCAGTCCAGATTTGTGTAGGGTTTACTGCTAAGCTCTTTGTTCTCCCAAAGATCTCCATCAAGGCAGTGGGTATGGATTTTTCCTCAGGGTTTACTCCCAAAGCCTTTCTCGCGAATGTGTATAGTCACAAGACAGTGGAGGTTTGGGATCAGAGATTTTTTACCCCAGATGGGCTACCTTCCCAGGTTGACGAACTCCATCTGCCCCTCATTTCCCTCCACAGCATGTGCAGAAACCACCTTCTTGACCATTGGACCCACTATTGGTCTTGTCTACTCATTCCACTGGAGCCTATCTTTGCATTCAGGGGAAAGATAGGGGAAAGATTCATTAAGAGTTTGAGACCCATTGGGTACCCTCACCTGGTTTAGCCGGGCAGTCAAAGCCGTTTCCTGGGATGTGGCCAGTGTCACATGCTGACAGCTTATAGGAGGCATAGATAAGAGCTGAGTGCAGGGTGGGGACCAAAGATGAACAAACTAGCCCAGAAGGAGCATGGCATGTCCCCCACCAGAGGTACTACCCCTCCTGTAACACCCCATACAACCCTAAGGTGAGATCCATGTCTAGTTAAATTAATAAACTAAAGCCATACAAGACAATTCAGACAATGTGTGTTCTAGAGCATTCTTGATCATAGGGAAATCCTAATCATTTTAATTATTCTTTGGGAGGCGCTGATATTTCACACACATTTTTGTATTTTGTTTGTTAAAGTAATAATAATAATAATAATTTATTATTTGTACCCCGCCCATCTGGCTGGGTTTCCCCAGCCACTCTGGGCGGCTTCCATAAAAACCAGAAATACACTAAAATATCACAGATTAAAAACTTCCCTGAACAGGGCTGCCTTAAGATGTCTTCTGAATGTCAGGTAGTTATTTATCGCTTTGACATCTGATGGAAGGGCGTTCCACAGGGCGGGTGCCACTACCGAGAAGGCCCTCTGCCTGGTTCCCTGTAGCTTTGCTTCTCGTAATGAGGGAACCGCAAGAAGGCCCTCGGCGCTGGACCTCAGCGTCCGGGCAGAACGATGGGGGTGGAGTAGCTCGGTTTTCTTTAATACTAAATCCTGCCCCCGGTGTACTGTTCTTATCAAACGAAAAATCACTATTTTATATGAGTGGCTAACTGACAAGTCCTAGCTATCCAACTGTTCTGTAACTAGTACATGCAACTAGTACATTATGGGATAGTAAAGGCAGTGCAAATAGATAAATAGGTACCACTGCAGCAGGAAGGTAAATGGTGTTTCTGTGTGCTCTGGCATGCATCATGCTGTTCCCTGCACCAGAAGCTGTTTAGTCATGCTGTCCACATGACCCAGAAAGCTGTCTGTGAACAAACACCAGCTCCCTCAGCCTGAAAGTGGAGATGAGTGGTCAACTTTTCCATTCTTTAATAACTAAGATTAGAAATTACAAAATATTCAATTGTTATTAATTTTGTGTATTGAACCATTTTAATTTTTCTGTCATTCTGCCACTCAATCTTTCACATGCTTGTTTTATGCTGTATCCTGCTTAAATTCAATAACAATTACATGTAGCTTTTTGAAAAGGGGTTTTGATGGAAAGCTAAAAAGAGAAACTAACTATTATCATTTTACTGCCCAAGTGGAAAATACTTCCAGTAGTTTTTTCTCTTAACTAAACAATTGTGTAGATGGGTGTTTAAAACAAATCAGAATATTTTAGACAGACCATTCCCAATCAGTTCACTTCAAGTCTTCATCGCATGCATCATTTTGTATGTTTATTTAATGAAGACAATTTACGCAGGAAAGCACCCTTTTTTATGTTTTCTTTGCTTATATCTCAATTATTATGTAATGAGATGAGTCAGGACTAGCCAAGCAATACATGGTAAGACAATGTGCTGTATTTTATCATTTGACTGCATAAATAATATTTCCTTCTGTATATTAGATAAAATAATGTAGCTGCATGCTTCTACATTATTTTATTTTCTTGAATTTCTGCCTCTTTCCAAAATAGTTATTGTAGCTGCTGCCTTTATAGCCTTCAGGCTCGATGTCTTCTTTCTTTTCGCTCAGGCTTAGCATCAAAATGGAGCTGTCAGCCAGAAAGCTGGGATGCTTTTGGCTGCAGCCCCATTAGAATTACTCACCAGCTGACTGACATTTCACTAAGTCTGAAAAAAATCCTTCTTCCTATGTATCAATTAGGATTGCCAACACCTGACTTTGAAATGTGTTCCCGTGCCTTTAATAGCTGTATGGAATGGATATGCTTGACAGGTGTGGCTTCCTTCATCATTGCAGTAGTGTGACAGGAGAAACTGCACCTCTTGAGTATTTGTCTGCCACATGGTTATGAAAGGCGCCATAATTGGCCACCTTAGACTCAAATCATGAAACTGCTTATGTTGATGTTGCCAGTTGTCTAGGGTTACCATCTCCATTCTTTAAGGAAATAAGAAGAAGCCTGGCTGAATGAGTAACCTAAATTTGTGAAAATTATGGATTTCATAACATTAAACTAAAATTATCTTTAAAGAAAGGAACCCCTTTCTCCAACTATACTCGGGCCTGCTCTCAAGGGCCTGCTCTCAAGCGTATATCATCTAATTTACAACCTCTTGACCTGTTTTGGATGCTGTTACTGAAATAGGCCAGAATCGGAAAGTTCAACCTTTGTTTGTTTCCGTAAACTATAGTTTAAATTGACCACAATTTTTCTGCACTGACTCTTATGAGAAATTACAGCTAGATGAAAGACTGAAGCAGATGCTTCCAATTATTTCCTATGGTGCATGCTAAAGAAAGAGAGGAGAGGTCACTCAAGCCTGAGCCTCAAACAGACTCAGCCCACTAATGCTAAATGATGATTTAGGGTTGCATCCAAACAAGGTTCTAATAGTAGTAGTAGTAGTAGTAGTAGTAGTATACCACCCTATACCCACATGTGTCAGGGCAGTTCACAGGAGAGCCTGTCTAGTTTATTGGGTACCAGAATGACACTTATTCTTCCTGTTAGTCTTTTAGTTCCTCTGTCCGTCTCCCGTGAGTATAAAATTACCAAGTCTCTTCCTCCCCCTTAAGTGGACAATGAGTATATTCAATGAATGGGTATTTAAGAGAGGATATTGGCAATTTGATCCCTTCTAAAATAAGGATCTGACTCCCTATAAACTTCCCTCAATTGACACTTTGCTAAATCCTGGGTGCTTCCCAAAAGATATTTCTGTACTTATGTATACAGTAAATTAAGTTCAACCAAAAGTGTGTGAAAGTAAACATTACTCACCCTTAGTTATGTTTCACAATTGGCAAAGATTTGAGCTTTTAAGGGAAAGAGGTGTATGGTACTTATTCTCAATTGGTTTCTTTAAAAAAATAGTAAGTGGGTAGGCCTTACATAAAAGCAACAACAGCAAAATGAGCTGTGAATCAAGGAGGCTGGTGGAGCACTAGGAAGCATAGTGACCAGATTTATTGAATCTATTAAAATGCATAGGTCGGGTGACAACCTAGTAAACTTAGTTCCAACATAGATATATTTATAATGCAAGTCTATGCATATTTATTCAGAAGTAAGGCTTGCTGAGTTCAATTGTACGTACTTCCAGGTAAGTTGTATAGAATTGCAGCAGAGGGACTTTTAACTTTATTCTAAATGAAATGGTGAGTTTACTAAGGCTTACGATATTGTCACAAATCACAGATAACTGGGTTACTTTCTTTCCCGTTTTCTGGTTTGGGACCTTTATTCTTTTTTAAAAAAGAGGTGGTTTGTTACGGAGATGATAGTTTGTAAATGAGATGTAGAAGTGAAGAGATGAAATTTAAAAGGATGTGCCAGTAACAGATGTTTGCATGAAATAAAGTGGCTTGTGGTAGCCATGTTAGATATTAGATGAGAATTGCACCAGGGTGGGGGGAATCTAGAGAGAAAGCTTAAAGTCACTTGTACCTTGAAGACTAACAAAATTTATTAAGGCATCAACGTTTGTGGACTCGTGTCTACTTCATCAGGAAAAAAATGACTGTTGTACAAACGGGAGACAAACTTACTATCCTATGTAAAGAAAGAGTCTTAAGATAGGACTTCCTGTAGCTCCGAGTAATCATTTTCATATGTATTTTTACATAATGACCTAAGTAACTTCTCTAGCAGCTGATAATTAACTTCTAATCTAAATCAGATAAAGTTTTAAGCAGACTTGAAAAAAAGCCTTTGTGGGCTTTAGCATGTTAAATTATCCTGTAGCTAGCTGTGAATGTGCCTTAAAGCTTTCTATAGTGATTCTAATCATATGCATTGACACCCACTGGTGTTGGTAAAGACAAATCTGATTAATTGTATGCTACCTGAATAATAATATTTTCTTCATATGATTTTGTCAAGCTTTTTGCTATACCAAAGTCTGAGAAAACTTTGTGGATTGTGTTAAGCTTTTAACCATGCTATTGCCAAAACTGCATGTCTCTGTCAGCCCAACTCACAAGTCCAATAAGATGAAGTAATTAGATGCAAGTCGAGCTACTACCACTGAAATCAAAAGGATGAAACTGACCCATGTACATTCTTTGTATAGCTTCAGAAACATGTGCTAGGAACTGGATCTGTAGTGTCTACCATTTGTTCTATGATGTACAGAAGGTGGGAAAGCACGCCTTATTAACCACGGATGATATAAAGCATGCTGAAAGAAGCAATATTGGCATTATTGCTTTAAAAACAATAGGTATACACTTTCTTAGGAACCATGACATATATATACTGTTGTGATGGCAAGTTTCTCTGATCACCTGTGACTTGCTCTAAAACATAGTTATACCACATAGTGTGAAATTGGAAAATCTGTTCTCTGTGTGTTCTAATGGATGTAACGGTCATTAAGTATATGAGTCTTCTGACGTTGTAATCAGATGTGATTCAGGCTGTTAAATATCCATGAAGCAACATCTGCTTCACAGAGTGACCTTCTGCTAAAGAATACTTAGCATCTATTAGCAGATCATAGTGCAGATCTGCCTTATTTGAAATGCTCTAAACTAGACTAGTCTACTGCTGTTTAGTAACTAGCTTGCCATAATTTATTGCAGTTAAATAAAGCTTTAAAAAATCCATTAAATAATTATAGGGATTACATGCATTTCAAAAACCTTTGTATTCTATTTAAATTACCCATTTAATTTCAGGGTTTGTTTGTTTAAAAAAACCTGAATTCTAAAGGCATGTTAGGGCACTGTCAACTGTTATTTTCTGTAGGTGTTAATAAACCAGTTTAAAAAAAGAAAAGAAAGAAAACACAACCTGAAACAAATTAAAACCAAAAGCAGCCACACCATCTATTGTATATTAATTAGATCTTAGTCTATCAAGGGTAAACTGACACTTGAAAAATGTCATTGAAGACAATCAATAGACTAACATGCAAATATATTGGATTAAGGTCTTTCATTTCAGTTTCTGCTTTAGATCTAGTAAAGGTGAGGATGATGTATATAACAAACTTTAATTTTCTTTCTTCTCAGAGCAACCTCCAAATAACCAAGGCCAGTCGACCCTGCAACCTTTGCCACCTTCTCACAAGCAGCATTCAACACAGCATCACCCATCTATCACCTCCCTTAACAGAAACTCACTGACAAATAGGAGGAACCAGAGTCCGGCCCCGCCGGCTGCTTTGCCCGCCGAGCTGCAAACCACACCCGAGTCGGTCCAGCTGCAGGACAGCTGGGTCCTTGGCAGTAATGTGCCACTGGAAAGCAGGTAATCCTTTAGGAACTTGTAAGACTTCAGTTTTGCTCAGAATATTTAAGAAGCCTAAGATTGATGCATCCCTTAATTCTGCCAGCAAGAGGTGTAATCTGTGGAATTTAAACCCAGTACAGCCAATATTGGTACTGCCACCTTGTCCCAAAGCTCACGTTGTAATTATTCCCTTGCAGTGTTTTGACTTAGAACATGTATAGAAGCTGCACTTCAGACATGTTATTATCTAGAAGCAAGCAATTTCTCCTTAATGTTCATTATTAGTGCTGCTGTATTAGTTATCACAAAGAATTGTTTATAGGAGTTAGCAGACATGTGATCACAGTGCAACCAGAGAAGCTTGTCCACTTCTGAAGCAAGTTTCACTCTTTTGTATATTGTGATTACTTGATCTTAGCCTTAGGGTTGTATTTAAATGCAGCCTGTACTTATGTGACCTTTCATTCTTCCATAATAACCAGTTAAAGTTACAAATGTCTCCATTTAGGCTTAGACCTATGATTACCACATTAACAGATCCAGAGTGTGAAGTCTGTCTTTTCAGCTCATTTAGATGAGCAGCAGTTGTAACATTAGTGGAATGCCATTTGTGTTTTGACCCCTGTTAGGAATGTTTTTGTAACTCATCAGTTTTGCTTGTGTGAGGATGTCCCAAAGCACTGATAAGTAAGAGCTTTCTTGGTGATGCCTATTCAGCTGTACATGGTTTCAGGAAACTAGGACTCTGTGTTGAAAAATGGAGAGAAATAGTAGTGGGTGCTCTAACATCCTCCCCATGCAGTTCTGAAGATGAGGGTCAACTACCTCCTTCCTTGTACTCCCTGCCACATGGAGCTCTGAAAATGTGCACTTGCTGTCATCATCCCTACTGGATGGGGGAAAGTGGAGAAACTTTCCCTGCCTTAAGGCCCGGGATGTCACTCTCACTTTACTTAGGCATGTGAAATATTTTGTGTCTAAGGGTAAATTAAAGATGTGAAAGGGTATAGAACGATGGAGATTATTCTGCACAACGTATCATGTTTGTTTTGGAACTGTCTTTCCAGGTGGTTGTTTTATAAAGCTGTTTTTCTCCCTCACCCCCATTTACAGCAGTATCTTGCTGCAACTAGTATTTGTCAATATGTATAGGATATGAAGCTGTGTTGTTACTGATTAAAAGGACAAATGGTGAAGGGATGTGGAGCAGGGATTCCCATCCTTACTTAATAACTGTCTAAATTCAGTAGAGAAGAGAAACTGTCGCTTTCCCTTAAAAAGCAGTCTGAACAAGTGGTGATGATAAAAGTCATTCCACTCTTTTGTTGTTGTTTAGTCGTGTCCGACTCTTCGTGACCCCATGGACCAGAGCACGCCAGGCACTCCTGTCTTCCACTGCCTCCCGCAGTTTGGTCAAACTCATGTTAGTAGCTCCACTCTTTTAGAGAATAATAATTTATTCCTGCCATCCCTCCTTTTTCAACTTTCTGATTGCTTACCGAAGCCACAAAACTATCTTCCAAGTTTTAGTATTAAGATTATTATTGCCACTGCTCATTACTCCTCTAGATATCCATTCCCACTCTCTTTATGTGAGATCAGCCAGTAGGCCTAGTTCTCACTGAAGTGGTAAACTTTGGGGCTGTACCACTTCAGGTTGTAGGTGCGGTCTCACATGCCTGAACACATACAAATATAGAAACTAATGCAGCTAAACCCTTCTCCCTGACATTTAGTGTTCTATATGAAATGATTTATTTGTTTGCTTGTTTTTGTTTGGAGGACTGTTTGGTCCCATAGGCATCGATTTGCAGTCTGAAGTTGATACATTCCAGACACAGATTTACTGTGGAGAATCAGGCTACAGAAAGACAGGGATGGTGAAACTGAAGTCATTTTAGTCATTTAAACCTTTTATGTGACGTTCTGGACTACACATAACATTCTGATGAAAAACAGTATCTCCTTGCTGTTAACAACATAGCTTATTTGTAGTTACTTGATAAGAGATATATTAAAAACCTGTCCTGAGGTGAATTTATTTATTAAGCTTTGATACCTTTCTCTAGTTTTTTAATTGTTTCATTTAAGATGAAACAACAGCACAAGAATAAAACTACCAAATGTTTAGCCATTACCAAGGTAACAAGCTTCATTAAACAGCAGGACCTGGTGCCTGAAAACAGATAGGATAGTTATTTTTGGAGTAGCCAACTCCAAAACCTTGAGTGCCACTAGATAAAAGGCCCTCTCTTATGTGCTCATCCTGCAAACAAGGATCTTGGCATACAAGGCATTCATAACTTATAAGGAACATTTAAAGAGCTAGTTTGTACTTCACAATAAACCACAGCTTATTGTGATGAAAATGAGCTGTAGGGTATCTTATGCTTATGTGCTCCGTCTTCCTTCACCTTTGTCATGATCACAAAGAGGCAATTAGAAGCTTTGTTCTCCCCTAAAGGACTAGGTGTGCAGCCTGGGAGTCATTTTGGACTCACAGCTATCCATGGAAGCACAAGTCAATTCTGTGTCCAGGGCAGCTGTCTACCAGGTTCACCAGCTGAGACCCTACCTGCCCATACATTGTCTTACCAGAGTGATACATGCTCTGGTCCCACTTGGATTACTGCAATGCGCTCTACGTGGGACTACCTTTGAAGGTGACTCAGAAACTACAACTACTCCAGAATGCAGCAGCTAGACGGGTGACTGGGAACGGCCACCAGGACCATATAACACCGATCCTGAAAGACCTATATTGGCTCCCAGTATGTTTCTGAGCCCAATTCAAAGTGTTGTGGCTGCCTTTAAAGCCCTAAATGGCCATGGCCCTGTAAAGCTAAAGGAGCATCTCACCATCATTCAGCCCCAACACTGAGGTCCAGCTCCGAGGGCCTTCTGGAGGTTCCCTCACTGCAAGGAACCAGGCAAAGGGCCTTCTCAGCAGAGGCACCCTCCCTGTGGAATGCCCACCCATCAGATGTCAAGGAGGTAAATAACTATCCAACTTTTAGTTTACAAACTTAATCCGTTCTGTTCTTAAACCAAAGCCGTTCTTAAGCCGAAGTGCTCTTTTCCTAATGAGGCCTCCCGCCGCTGCTGCCCTTCCACCATTCGACTTCCATTTATAGACCGATGTAAAGTTCACTAACCGGAACACAACTTCCGGTTTTGCGGAGTTCATATACCGAATAATTCGTTAACAGAGCTGTTCTTGAACCAAGGTACCACTGTATTGTATTTAGCGTGGTAGCATGTCGTAGGATGGGAGAGACAGATTATAGTGTAGTTTACTAATGTTGCATAATTTTTTCATCAGAATTCTGCTTTAACGAAACAGTTAAAAACATGGCATTGTATTTAATTATCTGTTAATTTCATTATATAGACAGAATTGGAGGCACATTTGAATAATCTACTGTACTAATGTAAGAAGGTAGAATTTGATCAAAAACGTTTGCTTTTCTATACAATTTCTTAAGTCATCAGCAAAGCTGACCAAGGGGCGTGAAAAGTTTAGAATGCATTCAAGCTTGATGAAGCATTTGTGCTAGTAGACAATTAGGTGCTTTTATTGGTGTGATTTCCAATGGAACGACAGCCTTTAATATTGATTAAGCCTCTGTGAAAACAGGTATTAATCTTTTATGGGAGGGATCGAATCCATTTACCTGAAGGCCTTATGCTCCACAGGAGTAGAATATATTGGTAGGAGTAGGGTGCATAAACGTTTAATAGCAGATAGTTTAATGTGCTTCATCAGGAAAGAAAGAGCTCAGCTCTGTCACATTCACAATCATTTCATATGCTGTGTTTTTCCATTAGTTTGTCAGTAGTAAATCATAGCTAGCAGTGACCCAGTTTGGTCGAGTTCCTGTTTCCTAGATGTGGTGTACAGAGAGAAGTTAATTTTAGCTTTAAATGCATCACTGGTTGCTTCTGTTGATGATGAGGTTAAAACACAAACAGTTTGATCTAGGTCCAGGAACATTTATCCACGATTATGTTGCATGTCTGATGCACAGCCTGTCATGATGTTTTTTCCCTGTGAAATGGGTATTGCCCCTTCATAAATAATTAGCCATTTAGAAATAAATCCTGTTATTCATCTTGTTCTAGTATCCTCATGAGCTTTCCAGTGAAATAAAAATAAAGACAGATAGCTAAAAGTATTATATATATCAAGTATGCAAAAATAATAATTGTAATAAACCAGAGGGGAAAATAACAAAACAAAAACCCAGTATATTCAGATTGCACCCCTGTAGTTCATTGGACAACTTTTGACTGGGCATATATGGGATTGCACAGTAAGTAATTTTTTAAAAAATCCACCACATAAGCATATTTATCACACAAATTAATGTATGCTCTTGTTCCCTCTAACTCAATTATCTCACAATGCTGATTCACCTTTATAATTGATATTTAATAGACATATATGCATTTGTTTTTTATATATTTGTTATGGGAACCTCAAGTTGCAGGTACCTGGCAGATGAAGTGAAGTTTGATACTGATAGAGGTAACAGAGCAGTGAAATTTATCTTGTTTATAAGCTTTTGCTTTTGAAATTATGCTAGCAGGGATCGCCTCCTGGTGTGAAACTTGTCCAGAGATAATAACCCATCAGTTACATAATAGATTTTAGAATACAACATACTGTCAGGTTGACAATGTAGCTTATCAGCCTCACTAATTCACAGCATCACAGCTAGAATTATTATGTTTTTGTTGTTCTCATGTTTTCATATCATGCATTTTTCACTTGCGTTTTAAAGAGTTGCTCTTTGTGGGCTTTTGTATGTCGTTTAGCTACCTGCATTATTTGTTTGCTGAAAATCTGAATAAACCTATATTTCAAAAATATATATAAATGTAAGGTAAGTCAGCCGGGTATAGGACTTACATGTTATAAAATAAAATGACGTATTGTATAGTGATAAATATGTACTGTTTATGTTGTTGTTGTTATTTATACCTACCTGTAAATACAATAATGTTACTTGCTTTTGGATTTTGGGAGATGACATTGAAGTTGCATCCCTTAAGTGAAAGCAGCCACGTCTGTGGACATGGCTAAAACAACAACAACTTTTTTAAATATATATATATATATTGGTCCTATATATTCTCTGGGTCTTTACTTTAATTACCTTTGCATGGTGGAAAATCTTTTGGTCTTGGATTGACGTTTATTTAGTTACTTATTTATATTTGCACACAGATATAGCAAAAGTGAGAATCTCTTACCACGTACTAGCATTTCCCATGATTTTTAATGCATAGCACTCACTTCTAGTCAGCACCCTCACTAATGAAATCCAGAGCGCAGAGATTCTGACACCTATCATACTTGCAAAAATAGAACAAGCCTTGCATTTATACATATCAATGTTATACCTTGGATTGCCAAGTTATATCTTTGAAATCCACTTACTCCTTTGAATACACTTACTCAGCATGAAGGAAGGAAGCCATGGCTTGCTTATCCCACCTGTTCAGTTTTGTTTTTTTTTATGCCCCCCCTACATTCAACATTGTATATGGGCAACATACTGGGCAGGATAAACTGCAGAACTGAAACACCCTTTTCCGTGAATTTAAAGATTCTGTACAAATCCTGAGATTGTGATGCGTCAGGTCTACTTTGTTCCATTTCTGTTCATATACAACCTGATGATGCTTTTTGACACTGAAAAGCAATGGAATTTTATGCGTTAGCTTTCATTTTCTCATATTAGTTTGATATGAAGTGTGTGTAGGTATGTCAGTAATTCATTGTCAAGGACATTGCTTCATTGTTCATTAAAATCAGAAATGTTCAGTCAGCACTGATTTTCTTCTTTCAAAAATATAGTCAAACTGCTGTGATATTTTTCCGCTGCAAATATTCTCTAGTGACTAGATTTTCAGTGCCATTCCATTATTTATATACCAGTTTGGGTGAGGTCAAAAGGGTTTAAAATGAGAGACTACAAGACCTCTTAAGGGCTACACTTGCATGGTTCTCACAAGATTGTTATGGTTACACATATTCTCCATATTTTTAATTGTATACATGCAGCACTTGCCTGTGAAATAAAACATATATTACATTTAAAGCACAGGCTGCCTTTTTGTTCTTGATGTAGTGTCTGCACTAGTCTCTAATTGACATATCCAGTAGGGAAGAATAGATCGGTCAGTTTCTAGTCCGTATCAATTTCACAAGTGTTCATTCATAAATTCGTTTTGTCCTGTCTCCATCCTCTGACAGGGGGGTGGGGTGGGAATCCATGCCAAAAATTGTATATAAATATTTAACTATGTAAGGGACGCGGGTGGCGCTGTGGGTAAAACCTCAGCGCCTAGGACCTGCCGATCGCATGGTCGGCGGTTCGAATCCCCGTGACGGGGTGTGCTCCCATCGTTCGGTCCCAGCGCCTGCCAACCTAGCAGTTCGAAAGCACCCCCGGGTGCAAGTAGATAAATAGGGACCGCTTACCAGCGGGAAGGTAAACGGCATTCCGTGTGCTGCGCTGGCTCGCCAGATGCAGCTTTGTCACGCTGGCCACGTGATCCGGAAGTGTCTGCGGACAGCACTGGCTCCCGGCCTATAGAGTGAGATGAGCGCACAACCCTAGAGTCTGTCAAGACTGGCCCGTACGGGCAGGGGTACCTTTACCTTTTTTTATTTAACTATGCATTTAATTACATACTTTACCATAAGCATCCTTAGCTTCCAGACACTTGTTCTAGAGTCCAAAACAAAAAAATAATAATTCTACCCCTCACCTTCCATTGTTTGAAACAGCTTACACAAATAAATTAGCAATTGAATCTCAAAATCCAGAAAATGTTGACAAAGGTAATATGCCAAATAATAGCAAATCTAATCTACAGAATAAATACTGTAATTTAATACCAAAATTGAAATTCCAAAATATTGGCATAAAAGCTATGCCTTGCCATTCATCCTGATCACTTGAGTTACCTTATGCCAATGTTTATAAGAAGTATTGCAAAGCATTTCTTACCTAATCAAAAATAGGTATATTTTTCTAATGCAAACCTTATCCGATAGCCCATTCTGTAACCTGAGAGTTACTTCTGATAAGGTCCTGCTTCTCTCTTTTACAGTAGTGATTTTAGTTTGTTCCATAATCTGCTTGACGCAGAAACATCTGCTTGGGTCCAACAAAAGGGGAGACGTGATGAGACAAAAGTCTGTAGAGCTATATTTCTTCATATGCCTACTCCAGCTGCATGGATTCAAGAGCAATCTTGGTGACATTGTCATCATCCCCAGCAGACGAGGTCCTGCCATCTAGAAATAAGAGGGAGGTCACTGTCACATCACCAGTCTCCTGGCAGCAGTGTTGTTGGATAAGTCAAGTGGTGTGGGCTATATTGGTTCCACCAGTGCACACATGTCAACTTCGCCAATGCCCTGCCCTGCCCCACCAATGATGCCCCACCAAGCTTCAAAATATAGCAGGAAGAGCCAGTGGAGTTATGACACTCCTTGAAGACAGGTCAAAACTTTGCAGTCTTTTTCCTGAAGAGACTCTACTGAAGGTGTTAATGATGCCAAGACGGTTGTGGACCAAAGTGAAGGCTAACCATGGGCATCATGATAACAGGAATTCTGTCCTCTCTTTTCACATTGGAATTGGGAAGATTCCTGTTGGTGCCTTGTGTGCTACTTTTTGACTTGAGTAGCATGACTACCCAATTGCTTCATTTGGAAAGTTGTGCTGTGCTGGCCAAAATCAGTATGTGAGGCTCCACATCTGTTCCAAAAAGCTCCCTTTTAAGAAAGAAAGAAAGAAAGGTTCTTTTCTAATACAGTCGTACCTTCGAAGTCGAACAGAATCCTTTCCGGAAATCCGTTCGACTTCCAAAACGTTCGAAAACCAGATCACTCCTGTAGCCAATCAGAAGCTGTGGAAGCCCCGTCAGATGTTCAGGTTCCAAAAGAACGTTCGCAAACCAGAACAATCTCTTCCGGGGTTGTGGCGTTTGGGAGCCAAAACCTCCGAGTTCCAGGGCGTTCGACAACCAAGGTATGACTGTATTACAGAAGTCTCTAGAGCTGTAAGGGGCAGTGCCAATTCACAAAGTGGGCACAATTATCATACCACTTTCTGAGCAAATCACTTGGGGATTGGGTTCCCTAGGTAAAAAGTCTGTGATTTACCTTTTCACTTACCAGTGCCTGGCAAGAATGACTGGGGCTAAATGGACCTAGCTGACTGACTAGATTCTGACAGTGGACCAACAGAAAGCTACTCCTGTGCTAAGCTGAAACACCAGCCTTCTTGTTAGGGGTTGACTTTCTCACATTTTAAAGAAAACAAATAGTGGCTAGAAGGTTTTCTGACTACATTTGTCCAGAAAGCTATATAAAGTTGTAAAGGGAAACTTGGATACACTTGGATATTACACTGAAATTCAGAGTCGGCATCAGATAGTGTTTTGAAATCTCTCTTTTAATGAATTTTCTGGGTAAGGATTTCAGCGGCTTTTTCACAATACATAAAATACATTTCTGTTTTTGGCTACTTTTAGCACAAACGTATCGTGTAAGAAATGGTTTCTAACTTATCCTCGCACTGATGGATAAGTGGCTTTCATTTAATGTGGGTGATATTTATTTTGTAAGGTTTCCAGTTGGTGGTCTGAGTTATACTGCCTTTGGCTGGATTTACAAGCTGTTCCTGGTTCTTTAGAAGATGTTGTTTCCAGCTAATTTGATTTTACTATCCTACTTCTGTACTCTCTCATTCTGTTCATTTTTTTAAAAAACTCAATAACTTGTTTTTCCATTCTGGTTCTCTACTAAGAAGCTTGTAGTGAATTTTCTCGATTTTGTGCTTTCAAAGAGACAGACACAGAACGCATAATGCTGTGTGTGTAATTAAACTACTCTAGCATTTGTGTGTGTGTGTGTGTGTGTGTGTGTGTGTGTGTGTACCAGCAAGATTTATGAAAAGGGGAAATATGTCATTCTAGAAGTAGAGCCTTGAGTCCTGTGACAATTTTGGAGGGTATGCCTTTTCAGCCTAAGGACCACATGCCAGTAATTGAAGGGGCCAGAGGCAAAAGTAGGTGGGGCAATGAGTGTAAATGTTACCTTTATACAAATAAACTACGGTAGTTTCTCCACAAACTGACACATCCGTCTTTAACTTCCATTTAGCCAAACTGAAAGGCATTATCAAGAGCTCAACAACAAATTCCAGTAAGGCCAAATTATTATTATTATTATTATTATTATTATTATTATTATTATTATTATATCCATCCCATCTGGCTGGGTTTCCCTAAGGAAGCATGTAAAGCAGGGCAGTGAGGAGGCATGGCTTGTGGAGAGGATATTTGGCCTGGGGAGAATCCTGAAGGCCAGGTGGAGAGGCTTAAAGGGCCACACCCCTGTGCTATACGATGCTTTAGTATTATATGAGCAAATCTAGGCAAGCCTTGGGCTCATGTGCTCTCCCTTTTTCTCCCACAGCATGCCTGTGAGGAGTTTGAAGCATTCACTTCTGGTTTTGATTAACTGCAGCTTGTCATTATGTCCAAATAGACAAATTGTAGTTAACGTTGACTGTAGTTTGTACAAGCAAACCAACTTGAAACCAAGTTGCAGAAACAGAAGCTAAACAAGAAAGCTTGAAACCAAGTAGCAAAAACATTTGGATTTTTCACAACCGCACCAGAAGAAGGAATGGGAGACTGCATGAGCTCAAGACTCACAGTCTTGCTCATGGCACACTAAACTGACATCCAAACATGGCCATAAGCCAGCTTTCTGTTATGCGATTCTTTAAAGATTTCAAACTTGATTATTGTTAATATCAGAAAGCTCACACCACAGCAAAGTCATCATCATAAAAGTATTCTGTTTTTCTAAATAAATCAGATTTTGTTTATTTCATCAAATATGATATCTTGAGACAAAAAAACTCTTTAAAAAGGTAATTGAATAATTGTTTACATGTATAAAGTAATTACAAGTTCTTGATTCATAATTTTGTTTAGTTGCTAATATTTGTAGCGGCATTAAATAGATAAGCTTTTCAAAATGCTGCTAGATTAATTTGCTGCATACAAACAATATTACCAATATGATATTCACAATTAACATGCTACCTAAGTATGAGTAACGAAGTTTTATGGCAGTTTCTCTCTTTCAAAATTTAGATCCAAATAGGGATTATAGCACACATTTTGAATTGCAGATTTCTGTTTGTTAAGGTGGTTTCTGTTTGTCTTTTTTTTTTTTTTTTTTGCACCCTCCCCTGAAATTTCCTAGCTGATCTTCAAATGACAACTCTGTAAAGGCACTTACATTTTTAGCAGAAGGATGGCAAGGAGTTTAAGACTAAAACTCCATGCCATACTGTGTGCTGTCTCAGACTTTCCCATAATATAACACTCCCGCTTGGTAAGGGTGACTGTGTAGGAGTTTGTAGAAAACCTGTGTGACGCTTGTAAAGTGTAGTATCTACCCATTCCGGAAAGCCGTGGTTTGACATGCTGCCTCAGTGCATTTGTACTTGGTGTGGACACAACAGAAGATGTATGGTATTCTATGTGGGAGCTGGTTTAAAACTCCCTTCATCGATTGCCTTAGCAAAGAAGCCAAAAGCACCACAAAAGTGCCTAAATTAGGAAATAAGATTTTTTAAAAACATATCTTTAGGCACCTGGCAAAGACATTCCTCTCTTCCCAGGCTTTTGGCTAATTAAACAATCTATGGCCTTTTAAACTTTGTGTGTGTGTGGAGTGGGGAGGAGTATTGTTATATATTTTTGTGTTTTCATATTGTAAACCACCCTTAATCCTCTGATAAAGGGCTATTGTTCACAGATCTGTGCAGGGCCATCTTACCCATAGGCACAAGGGGTGTGGGGCATCCGGGCACCGGGCTCTCAGGGGCGCCAGGCCGAGAATTCGAGGCCCGAGAGTTGAGTCTGAGGAAAAGCCCACCTGCTGGTCGAAGCACCGTGGCAGCGCTGCAAGTTCAGGGCGACCGAGCCAGTGAGACACTGAGGCGGGCGGGTGGCTCTGCCCTCCTGCGCACCTGGGACTGGGCAACCTGGGGTGGGCACCGGGCAGATCTTTGCACCCCAGTGTCGCATATGCTTAGGACAGCCCTGGCTCTATGCAGTCTTTTTACTTAAAAGTAAATGGAAGGGGGATCTGATCAGATTGGGACACCACCCAGAGAGGGGGATTTGATTTCCCCCCCACATACCTGCAATGCTGAAAAATGTGGCTGCAGGATCATTGGGAGTAATGGGAGCTTTCTTCTTTTGTTGTTTGGTTGGTATGCAGGTGCTTGCTTTTTTTGCATCAGATTAAACCTCCTCTCTCCATCCAGTAGTCTTGATACAGACCAATACCTTGGAATGGCATTTTTGTTGATGATGTTGGTTGGTTTCTGAACAGATAATTGTGAAGGCTGGATAGAGTTGCTATATTTCACAAAGTAAAAACCAGGACACCCCAAAAGTTGTTGAGCTTTTTTAATTTATTTACAAAAATGCCAAAAAAAACCTTTCGGAATCCCCCACAGACGTCAATTCCGCATTTTAAATCCTGGTAATGTCCAGGAAAATCCAGACGTATGGCAGCCCTAAGGGTGGAAGGCAGTCCTTTTATCTTTTTATTTTCAAAGGACATGTACCATGAGTAAGCTCCTCTCTAACAATATTTATACAGTAATTAACCCCAGGAGATACTGAGCCAGATCCACATAGATCACAGTTAAATATAGACTATCTTATTCATATCATGAGTATGTGACAGAGTTGACAATTTATTCATTTTCTTCGCTGACATTGTCCTTTATATATATATGCTATAAAAATATTAAGAAATCTGTCATGTTTACCTTGATATCTATATCTATATCTATATCTATATCTATATCTATATCTACATAATACTCTTTATGCATCTCTAGAAACATAATTTGAAAACATTTTTTCCTCCTAACTCAAGTACCTTACCCAGAACTCAACTACCTTAGCCAGAAAAAAACCCCAAATACATTTTTTCGTTCCCCAACCCACCCCTGTACAAAATTAGGGTAATGTTGGGCAAATGGCATTTCTTGGTCTCATTGTCATCAAGAAGTTGTTTAGGCTGTTACCTAAGGAATATGTGAGAATAAGCAAAGAATCACAAATTGGGAGAGAGCTGTTCTATAGTAGACAATATTTCCTCTTGAGTGTGTAGGGACAAATGTTCCACTGAGCCTTTGGATCTTGCTGCTTAAAATATGAGTTTTAATATACGCTGTGTATTTCTGGACTTGTAAAAGTTCTGGTAGCCAACAGAAATAAGCCGTTAATATTTTTTTTCTGAGCAATAGGTTTGCTTAACACTGTTTGTGGTACCACAGTGTCCACATCCAAGAAGGGTAATCTGTGCGCCACAATTACATTTCTATAGGTTTACCATCTGCATCCAGCTTGCACACTGTAAATAAGAGAGACACGCTGACTGCGTCAACAGCACCTGTCCCCTAATATAGGAATAGAGGACAGAATCAAAGTAACTCTTTCCCATCCAGAAGATTACATCTTTTGCCAGTCAGAATCTCTGTGTCAGGGCCATCGTATATAAAAATGCTCAAACCTGAATAAATGTTAAGATTCTATCCCCCAAAATGAACTAATATGGAGAAAGAAGAAAAGTACCATTAACTATCCTAGACACTAATGTGTATTTACTTCTTATTTTCTGCAGGCATTTCCTATTCAAAACAGGAACAGGGACAACACCACTGTTCAGTACTGCGACACCGGGTTACACAATGGCATCCGGCTCTGTTTATTCACCTCCGACACGGCCACTACCTAGGAACACCTTATCAAGAAGTGCTTTTAAATTTAAAAAGTCTTCAAAGTACTGTAGCTGGAAATGTACAGCACTCTGTGCTGTAGGGGTCTCTGTGCTACTGGCAATACTACTATCTTACTTTATAGGTAAGTTTGCTTTTTATGATTATTGTCATTATAAATCTATGTATCTTGGTTTCTGGTTATATATGGACACTGGCAAACTGCATAATATACAGCTGTCTTTTTATCCACAAGTGCTGTTAACAATAGAGGCGATGAAAGCAATTTAATTAAAAGTTCTTCAGATGGAATAGAAAATACCTGTGTTTTGTAACCATTTCCCTTGAAAATGGCAAGTGAAATGTCATTTTAAAAAACTGAACTATAATTTAGAAATTCTCTACCTTTCCTTTTTAGAAAGGATAAGGCCATAATTCAGCTATCATTTCTCTATTAAAAAGGGGAGCGCGTTTAAGAATTGAGCAAACTCATGTGGGGGCGAGGGGAAAATCTGTTTCTGAGAAGAAGCTTAAGTATTTTTACATATGTGAAAATACGTGTACATAATGAGAAACAGATAAATTTACAATTTAATAATATATAATTTTGCATTTCACTGTTTTATGTTTCTATGTTCTGAATAATGATTTCCTTTTACTAAAATACTCAACAATTGACAGTGTGTATTCTAAAGCTTCCATGGGACTATTTACGTTTTTTAAAAAACCATGATGCATACTTAGTTGTAAAAACTAATACAAAGCTAAATCCACTCATGAAATTAAAATGTTGGTAGACTCTATGTTGAAACAAACTAGTTAAGTTTCAGTCCATGCCACAGCATTGTGCTGAATAAAATCTTTGAAGTGGATCCCTGTTGAATCAGAAGCCATGGTGAATAATGCAAAAAAATAGGCCGCTGAGTAATGTAAGATTTTCACCTTCCCTGCTGATGGAATATGGCTGCCTTGAGAAGATTGCAAGTCTTCTTGTTGTCCGGGAAAGCCAAAGGAGTTTTATAGGAATTATGTTGGCAGTTTCGGCTGTATATTGCTATTTGAGTCCTCACTGGATTTTCTTTGTCCTCTTTGATGCATACATTGTGATTTTCTGTGATCAATATATTGGCCATGTTTAAGCAGCATAGTCCATAGATGGTGGATGGTGTAGTTACATTAATCAGTTTATGTTTTTATTTAGATTTATAGCCCACTCCACTCCCACTTTCCCTGCCCCTGCAAAGTGTCAAAGCAAATTACATATATACATGTCTTGAAACATTTAGAACAGCTAAGCCTGCATTCCTGAGCAGTTATGCAGATTTAAGTATCACTGACGTCAAGCATATGATGATTTTAATCATGTGTAGGCTGGATTGCAACCCAAAATATTAAGTATATGAAAATATAAACATGCAATTAATAGCCCTTTTTACAAATTTAACTCTGTTAAATCAAATGTATTTTTATCCTTACCAAGGCATTAATTTTAGATTTTGTGTTAACTTAATGAATGGTTTTCTTTAACCTAAAGGGGTCTAAAAGTTGTCAACTATAGTGTTGATAATAAATGCTGCAACAACTATAGTGTTGATAATAAATGCTGATAATAACTGACCTTGTTTTTCTACTTCTTAAATTTTGAAGCAAACAGTGTTGACTCTTGGTGGGCAGATAACCCATTAATGGCCCTTTACCTGCATTTATGATACTCTTGCTCATCCTTTATGATACTCTTGCTCATCCTTGAAGAAAGGGAAAGTGCCATTTTGGATGTTTGTACCCTAGAGGAGCCCTCATAGGATAGCACCATCTTGTAACTCCCATTGGCTCATCTGTTTGCACTGCTGCTGCTTTCTAAAGGCAACTTTTCAGTGACAAATTTAAGGCTGAGTACATTAAACCCGCCATTAAAAATTGTCTGTAAAGTAGTGGTGGTGCATCTAAATAACATTAAATCTTTGTATTGTTTTTATTGTTTTTTCATGTTTGTCATCCTGGGCTGCTTTGGGAGGAAGGATGAAGCTATACAATAAAAAACCCCTATAAAATGTTGAAATTAGCTAACTATAATGGAATTTTCTGCATAAGCCTTGTAGAATTTTCAGGAGGTGCATCAAGGTTGAAACAGAAGGTGCCTGCTGAATCTCTATTGGTAGAGTATTCAAGCAGGACTGGGCCGCTTGGTTTCTTGTTGCTGTCAAATGAGCTTGCCAACTCAGCCTTGCAACTAATGATGCTCCTGCAGATGATTTCAGTGATCAAGCTGGGGTATATTATTGTAAGTTGATGTTATCATTTGAAAACAGACCCATTCATGGCTGGTAGAAAGCAGCTACTGGTTTTGTTGTGATTTTTTTACATTTTCTTGCATGGTACACTATTTAAAATGTGCTGCAAAACACAAAATTGTCATGAAAAATACTTAAGGATCATTCCATATAATGGAGGACATCATAAAGGATAAAACAAACCCCAGGATACATTCAAAGCCACCATTCAAATATGGATGTTGCCCAGTGAGACAGAACCGATGAAGAATGATGACTTGTGATATCAGGAAATAAAATGCTAAATAGAGAATGACACAGTTACAATGACTTGCAGTGCTTCCACACAAATGAAAAATGATTTGAGATATTAATGTGCTGAAGCATGTATTAGAATACCCGTACTTGTGCCATATACCTACTTAGGCGTTGAGAATTTTTTTAAAAAAATATATATATATAATTCCTCAAACTGAGAGCCATACAGCATTTTATATAATTTGATTCTGTTGAGAATGGGTATAGCTATGCTGCATTTCATCACAAATAACTAGTTCATCTGCCTGCTGAAATAAACAATTCACAGGGATTGCCTTCTCTATGTATTCAACAGGGAGCTCTTTATGTACTGGTGATATTACTGATATTTCAGCTAACTCAGCAACCTAAATGTAAAACCTGGCACTCAGGGACACACTTTGAAGGTTTTGGGGTCCATAAAGCAGTTAATGGATTAAATTCACTTGTATATGGAGCTTTCCCATCTCTTCAGATGTAATATGAAATTCTCACTTAATAGGCCATCCAAGTATAATTCACGATGAGTTACTTAATATGAAATTGAAATGGTTTCCCATTTTATTTACCTGTTTCATAACAACGTGCTTTAAACAAAGTAGTGAGAAGAGAAATTATTGGCTGTAGAAATATTAGCTGTAGTAGGAAGTCACTTTTGAAGAGCCAGTCTGTAGCTGTTTCTAATGTTACACAAAACCATTACCCCAACTGAGACAAGTTGCAACCTGCACTGAAAAATGTGCTAATATATATTGATAATGAAAGGTTGGAAAACCTATTAAAATTCTGTATTGTGTTGTCGTAAATGGGACAAATTCTGATTGAGGCACACAAAGCACTTTCTCACAGATGATTCATAAATGGGCTTTGTAGTAGAACTGATACAGTCATGCCGTCTAGCATAGATATAGAATATAATTTGGCATGGATTCCAAGTCCCTGTATTTATTTAATTGTTCAAGTGAAAGAAATGCATTTTTAAAGGACTTTTTTTGTTGTCCTGCAATAGTGCAGAAGGAAACCTAGCTTCCTAAAGTGGAGCCTCATCTCTCCAACCTTTCAGCTATGCAGCTGTTTTGGCTAGCTGGCACAAGGGTATGCAGTGAGGGACTGGTGTGTCTTGTCATTCTTCCAATACTATGACAACAAAGCCTTTGGTGATGCAGTGATTCAGAGAAAGGAAACGGGGAAACAAAGGGACGCAACATGAGAGAGAGGAAAAAGCCAGGAGGTCACAACAAGGAGACAGGAGAACAACAAAGAGGAAAGCAAGAGAAAACATAGGAAAGTGAATGGGAAACCAAAAAGTAGTTTGAGCAAAGGCAAAAATCTAATCTCCAGAATGTATAGAAAAGCAGAAAGGAAGATTGCGGGGGGGGGGGGGACACAAGTTGTTTAAACTCTTAGGAATGGTGTGTAATTTATATATGAGAACAAATAAAATGTATCCTAAAAATGTTGAACATGTTTCTATTTTCTTCATTGAAAAGGTGAAAGGCAATTAAAGGAAGCAACTATAACATACTTTGAAGCATACTTAAATACTACTGAATAATATTTTTTTAGCAGACCAATATTTTCCAAAGAAATCTTCAGACTTAAATAATCCTATGCCACACGCTCTGCAGTTTAAGTGAGAAACAGTTCCCTTCATCCCTTACCCTTGACATAATCCCCATCTTTCCTCTGTTGTTGTAATGAGGGGCTGATATTGCAGGAGACAGAAAACTGTTGGGCTGTGAAATGCCAAAAATAAAATAAAACAAAATAAAAAGCAAAATCCCCACATCTTCTCAAGTATGTCCAGTAATTGTGATCTGAGCATGTCGTCTTCAATGCACAAAAAACCCAGGTTGAGGAAAAAATTGGGAGAGGGAAAATCTTATTATGAGCCACTTTACTATTTTTAGACCCTTCTCGGGGTGTGTGATGGGTCGCGGGTGGCGCTGTGGGTAAAACCTCAGCGCCTAGGACTTGCCGATCGCATGGTCGGCGGTTCGAATCCCCGCGGCGGGGTGTGCTCCCGTCGTTCGGTCCCAGCGCCTGCCAACCTAGCAGTTCGAAAGCACCCCTAAGTGCAAGTAGATAAATAGGGACCGCTTACCAGCGGGAAGGTAAACGGCGTTCCATGTGCTGCGCTGGCTTGCCAGATGCAGCTTGTCACGCTGGCCACGTGACCCGGAAGTGTCTGCGGACAGCGCTGGCTCCCGGCCTATAGAGTGAGATGAGTGCACAACCCTAGAGACTGTCAAGACTGGCCCGTACGGGCAGGGTCACCTTTACCTTTACCTTTTACCAGGGTGTGTGAACATACACTTTAGGGCAGGGATGACTAACTCATGTGCCCCAGCTCCCTGCCCAGCTTAATATCCTGGTCGCAGCATTGCGATATCAGCTTAGCATATTCAAGCTAATCAGTCTTGACAAAGAATTTTGACAGCACAGTGGAACCTTATGTTACATACCGTCCCCCCTACGAATGCTACGGGTTACGTGCTCCACTCACCCAGAAGTAGATGCCCCTTGTTGCGACATTTGCCCCGGGATGCGAGCGGAAGTCGTGCGGCAGCAGTGGGAGGTGCCATTAGAGAAAGTGCGCCTCATGTTACGAGCGGTTTCCTGTTATGAACAGACCTCCGGAACGGATTAACTTCATAACTGGAGGTACCACTGTAACAGATTCTGGGCACGGTACCAAACTAAAAAGTGATCACCAACACATTTACTGGAGACTTGTGGCTTTCAGTACATTACTGGCTGCTTATTTCATATTCTGGATTTTGGTTTTATGTTTTGGAAAGGCCTTTATTGTGTTTTCAAGGACACAAGACTGCAGGACAGATGTGTCACTGCAAACAATCCTATGTCAATGCATTTACCTTTGTGCTTCTGTTCAATTTTCATTTTCTTTTGTCCTTTTCCATTTCTGTTGGTGTCATCCTGTGTTTGATTACTAGCCCTATTTTATTTATGTTTCTTCTCTTAAGCTTTTTTCAATGGAAGGGACAATTTGGGGACAGTTCAGACCACCTGTATGAACAAAAAAGTACCCTGTAAAAAACCAGCTCCAATAATTATAAATACTGTAATTTGTTACTACTAATTGAGATGTTATAAATAATGTCTAAGGGTTAAATAATGTTTTGATGTGGCATTATTATGACTATGAAGTAGGTTTATTCATCAGAAGTGTTTTGACTAAAATGGAGCTTGACCTATTTGTCAGCCTTTTCTGCAGTTCTAACCTCCCAGCAGCTGTCATGTCTCCAGGTGCATCTGCATTTTATTAACATCTAACTTCAAAAGTTATTACTGAATTACCAAGGGTCAAAAGGAAAATGTATGCCAAGCAGCCTTTTCCTGTACTAAAACAAATATTTACATAGCAATAGCAATGTAAAATGCTTTTTGTCATTTATATACATGTGTATATATATGTCAGCATCATAAATCCTGCTTGATTAGATTAAGCAGCTCATTGGTGCATGAGACCATGTCTTACTACTGCTTCTGTGAACCCTTGAGTAAACCCATCCATCTTGAGCTGATCTGAGGAGTGACACAACTGAAACATATCATAGCAAAATCATAATTTGTATTGCAGTACATTTAATATCGTGACATTTAAATCTTTATTCAAAGGGTGTTTTACTATGACACAGTAATCACAAGGACCATGTACTGCAGGCAGCAAGCCAATGAGAAATACAGCTGTAATGAGTATCATTGACACTTCTTATGGTGATGGCTGCCAGCATGTTATTTTCAGTTGTTTGATTTATAGTTTGCAAAGGGTTATTTCTCTTCCCCAAAAATGAAAATGCAAGACAAATGAGGTAAAGGGCAAAAAATGTAACAACTTAACAAGATCAACAATGAGCACAAATACGACTTTTTTGTGCTTGCCCACTCATCCACATACCTAAAAGATAACAGCAGTGAGCATAAAAAGGTGCTATCATTAACCCATTGCATCATGCCTGGACAGCAGTAGATGTGTTCAAACAAACTGAGTAATTCCGCTTCCATAACACTTCCTGTTGGTCAGCTGTCAGAAATCAGTTACCGTAACTAAGGTAGCCTCTATTTAACTCCCTTCTTGACTATAGTGCACTTGCTAGCTGTGTCAAACTGAGTGTTGCACCAAACCAACCAAATTACCATATCTCCCCATCCCACCCCGCGACTGCTATAACATGAATTAGGCAAATAAGAAATGAGATTTGTTTTGCTGATTGTGGGGTTATTACTTGGTCCCAGAAATGGCAACTGCTTAATCCCATACTTTAAATTATGGGGGTACAAGAGGTTGGGTGGGCTGTCATGCAGGAAACAATAAGGACAGGGAAGGCAATGCCAGTCTTTTAAAGCCACCTGTATCCCTTATCACTTCTGGTGCTTCAGCATCTCAGTTCATTCTCCCAAAGGGGGTGCAACAAACTCACCTAAACTATGGACAGTGGCAGCAAAATTATGGCAAAAATACCCCCAAATATCAGATTTTTAAAGTGTGATAGAAATACTGGACACAAAAGTTGTTGAGCTTTTTTAGTTTTGCCATTTTTGAAAAACAATCAACGATATGTCCAGATTTTGCAGATTTCTGCCAGGATCCTGCTGCCGACTACAGTATTCCAGGTATGTCCAGGAGATTCCAGACATATTGCAACCCTAGGTAGAAATTGATGGCAGTCTTTAAGTTCACCACTGAGTACACCACTAGATGGGTGTTTCACTTGTCTCCTTTGCGGCTTTTATTCTACTACTGGTTGCCTGGACTTGTTTGTGTAGTCCAGAAGCAACCAATTTGGTGCCTCCAAATATACCAGGCTTGCATGTTGAGCACACTGCTTTACGGAAGTGAGTCATGAGCAAGTTACACCTGTCAGAAGCTACACCCCAACGCTTTCTACATGCTCATTGTCAGGAAGATTTTGGACATCACACGGCAGAACAGAATCTCAAACAAAGATGTGCTTGTCCCAAGCCCACATTCCCAGCATGTTTACAATCGTATCTCAGTGACGTCTGGACTGGCTTGGTCATGTCCACAGAACAGAAGATGGCAGGCTCCCCAAGGACACGCTCTACAAGGAGCTGGCTTCAGGCACTAGGCCTTTGGCAGACCAACTCTGTGTTGCAAAGATGTTTGCAAGTGTGACGAGAAGCCTGGCAACATCAATCCTGCCATGTGGGAATCCTTTGAAGACAACCACAGTGCCTGAAGACAGACAGTCAGGTTGTGCATCCATAGCAGTGATCAGAGGAGAAATGACCTCTGGAAGGAGCACAGAAAGAAGAAACGCCGTGGTGCATTTGCAGCTGCACAACAGGACACCTTCATCTGCCTCAGCTGGAACAAAATGTGTCTCTAGAACTCTTTTTAAAGAAGCAAAGGGTATAATATATATATTTTTAAAAAATACAGTTTTAATAAGAATTCTGAAGGTAACCTTTTTTTTAAGAAATGCTGTATTCTTGGGTTTGGTGGACCTAAGTAATGGGAGATCAATCCCAGATAGTTTTTCTGCTGTCATAGGCAATCACCCCCAGTAATATTTTGAGACATAGCTATCATGGAAATGCCTTCCACCTCATACAAAGCTCAAAGCATAATACAATATTTACAATTTCAGCACTGCACACTATTAATATTTGATTGGTGTTGCAAGTGTTGCATGTTGTTGTTGTCAGCAGCACTGAAAAGAAAATACTCAATGGGGCAAGCAGCCTGTACAAAAAGAGATAAAGCAAGATAATTGGCAGTCAGAAGGATAAAAGCAACATGATAAGATATCAAGGAATTTAAAGTATAATAGTTCACCAATCATCACCAATCTCCACCTTGAAATAGGCTCATTTTCAACTAAAGGGTTTATCACAAAGTTGTTTTGCAAATCACACTGCTGCGTTTTATTTTCTGGGTTGGTGCAGTAAGGCATACTGAAACTGCATTTTTGATAATACCAAATTAAATTTTGAGCAAGCCACCCCCAAAATCCTAACGGAACATAGATATATGTATATAGTGATTCCCCCCCCCTCACCCCCGGAAAGGCTGACCATCTTATCTTATCTGATCATCTAGAAGAGAGATGAATAATTATCTAGATATTTTACAAGTAGAAAGTTTCCTTAGAGAGCTAAGAGTAGTATAAAGTCTGTGGAGCATCATTAATTCATTACAGATTTTATCATGCCATTAGCACAGTTCTTTTTGTTAGCTCAACTCTTATGTCTTTCTGTGTTTTGTTTTTAACTTTCTACACTTTCATTTTGAGCACCTTTCCCTGCTTACTTTCCTGTTTACTTGTGACTTAAAATCTAGGCATCTAATATTTTCTTAAATTTAAAATATGAACTATACTTCAAGCTTGTATGGATTAATACACAGTAAAAATATTATTGTTCCAGCATCTTGAAGAGCTCATTGTTTAAAGGAAGGATTGGGAGCCTACAACCCTAGTCTGCATGGTGAATGTCCAGGGATGAAGAGAGTTATAGTAAAACACCTGGTTTGCCACTGGTTCCCCTGATTTAAACTAAAATCTTGTTATAGTTTGTATACCATAAACATTTGTAGAGTACTAGTCTAGCCTTCTAACTAAAGGAGATTATGGTGTTAATATGAGTGCTATGAGTGATGATAAATAATATAATTGAATTCAGATATAATTGAAGTAAAATATAGAGTGCTCCTGTTCAGGTTGCCCACCAGCTAGCCATGCCATCTTCCAGAATACTCTGTTCACCACCCCACTTTTCCATTTGCAGCAGACACTCTGTAGCCACTCAGCATCCTTTGTCCTCCTTGGGCTGTTTTGGGGTTGTTGTTTTAGTCCCCTCATATTGTTTTGCCTAAAGATTTTGTGGTTCTTCTGCAAAACTTCTGGATCTTCTGAGGCTGCTGACAACCCCATCTTAATTTCTCAATGGCCCTGTTTTGGCTACAACTTGAAAGCATTTACCACCTGAGTTTGCTAGAAGATACCTTTCGTTACAGTATTTAAAAAGTCTCTGGAGGTTCTAAAGTTGAAAATGTGGCTGGCAGCCTGGTGCTATGGGTGATTACAGAGAGTTGCTGCTCAGGAATTGCACTGGTGGAAACTAGTCAGAATCCTGTTCCTAATTGGCAACCTGTTGTCTATAATGACATTTGATATTTGGATTTTTTCCCCTATGCGCTTTGCATTCATTGCTGTTCCTCGATTGTTTACCTCATTCTCTGACTTCCCCTGTGATAATCTGTCACAAACTTGAAAGCTTCATTAGCACCTTATTGACTTGTCAGAACCAGACCCATCATTACTCTGGTCCTCTTGCGATTGACTTCATCACCCCTGCTCTGAAAATTGTTGCAGAACTGTGCTTTCCCCTCTGCTACACTGTGATTACCAGATTGCCACCACAGATTGTGTTCAATAATGTATATATGTTAAGTGATCATTGGTTATTTAAGTATTATTATGATATTATGATTATGATTAATTATTCAGTTTTTCATGAGAAATGACCCAAATCAACTCACAAAATGATACAAATGTTAAAACCAAGTTGAAAAATTAAAACAAAACGAAAACCTAAAAACATGTCCATATAAAGACAGGTCTAATCCACCCAACTAAAGGATAAGCAAGAAAGAGGCCACAAGTACCTAATACCCTCCAAATGAAGGGCCAAAAGTCTGATGAATATATATATATATTGAATGCCTGACACCTAAAAATAGGTTAGGGTTAGGGTGGTGATGGGGGAAGAAGAGGGAGCAGGTGGCATACAAATAGGAGGCGCTAAGCAATTTAACTCTAACTGCATTCACTATTGGATCTGGTAGATGAGCAGTCCATCATAGAAAAGAGTTTACTATCCCTGCATTGGCACAATAATCTTTGGTTCAATTTCATCCACTGGTAGCTATACCCAGCTAAGCCATTTATACCACAGAGATGGAAGCTAATACTTCATAGTCATTGAATTATATTGGTAGTGTGCCTTTGCAATTAGCAAGTTATTTAAAAATGAATGAAAACAATTTAGAAGCAACCATATGTATTTGGTATGTGCAAAGTTCAGAATGCCAGGCTGTGCATCTCAGGGTTGAAGTTGTCTTGCTTAATAGATGATGAACTATGACTTGCCTATATATGCCTTGCAGAACAGCATAGTGCAAACCATATAACCTACCTTATGATTGTTACTCATATTGCTTTGACAATTTAGTCTCACACCTGCAAATATTTTTCCCACTAGAAATATATAGTTAAATCCCAAATGATATCTGTAGTCTCCATTGTAGATTCATATAATAGTAGGTTATAGTGTGTTATGATGGTAAAGCTTACATGAGCACTTGCATTTTGAATGCTTGGATGTAAAACATTAGGATTCTCCTTGATATTAAAACTAATCAGGCAAGATAATTATTTTGATTTACTTCTATGAAATAGTATCACGCATAGCAAATGGCTTAAGAAATCCATGTGAAAATTTGTGTGTGAATACAAGCTCAGTGAGCATTTTTGGTCTGCAGTTTTGTTTTCTGTACAGTTCAAGGCAGTAGATATTTTTATGACACCACATTGCAAAATAAGAAAATGCAAAGTAGGCAGTAGATATTTTTATGACACTGCATAGCAAACTAAGAGGATGCAAAAATATATATTTAAGCACCATATATTTAAAAGATAAATGATTAGTGTTGGAAACAAACCACTGCATTCATTTAGGTTTCACAACACCATTCAATATTTAGCTGAATAGACCTAGACTGTGCTGAGTAGTCCTAGATTGGCCACTGTTGCATAAGAAGGAAGTACACCACCAAAAAGAGTTCAGAATAAGTCACAGATTCACACATGCTAATTTATATGTATAGATGCAAATGTAGAATTTAAATAGAAATGGATATTTCACTCTAGGGCAGAAGGCTATGACCAGGTGAACTGTGTGCATGCTCAGTGTGTTGTAGAAATGGCAATTTTCTAGCCATAATACTTGCTTTCTGTAACTCTTTATATCTAAACTGGATTTGAACTGGGCACGTCTTCAAAAAGGTGGCTATCATTGATAGGGCACATAGATACAAACCAATAGTCTGTATGCATGAGATGAGTTTGATGGGCAGATTCACACACAATTTAATCCCACCACATCTGTTAATATGTTAATCAGCCATTGTGGATTGCACATCTTGAATTTCACATTTAACAATTTAAAATGAACTCTATCATGATCTTCATTCATCATTCACTTTTCAATTTAAACCAATTATAAATTTAAAATATAAATTTAAAACAATGAAGTTTTTTCTCTTCTGATTTATGATTCAAGGGGATGTAAAACCTTTCCAGTCTTACAGGGTACGAGGCACAATGAGAATGCTAATTTGATAGGCCTGTAAATGTGAGAGAGATATTTAACATTGTAAATGCACTATCCTCCATAGATAACTTTATGGAACATAAGTTTTTCCATTCATGCAATGAAAGGTCAGCAGATTGGGTTGATTGCTCCACCCACAGTCTAAGTCAGGAAACAACGTCAGGAAACAAGTCTCTATTTTGTTCCTGCCTTCATTGAGTGTAGCCAAATCACGTTCTGCTCCCACCTTCTTCTCTCCTGGCTTATTCCTGTCTTTACAAAAGCCTTTTACTGCCCCTCTTAAAATACCTCATATATATATATATATATATGAAAATACCTATCTTTAGCCTACCTTCTCTACTTGCCTCGACAAAGGAAACCAGGATCCTTTTCCTCATGGATTTGTGATTCATCACTCTCTTGGGCGGAAACTTAGCTGGAGAAGCCCAGAGTAGGCTAGTGGGAACAGCAGGAAGGATCACCTGCACGGCAAGAGCTGTTTTCTTCTACTTCCATTTTGGGTGCAGAGATCAGGAATGCAAACCGCCCTTTTCTTTGGTTCTTCCCCACATCCGCTAAGCCTCTGCTTCATCTCTCCACTCTCACCAAACCAACCAGATTGGGATAGCTCTGGTATGTCCCAATCTGCTGACCTTTCATTGCAGGAATGGGGAAGAAATACTCTTGTACCTACCTGAAGCATAGTTTTCCATTCCCAATGAAAGGTTAGCAGAGCCCCACCCTTGAGGCTAGCTGCAGTGGCTCCATTTCTCCTTTTATTTCTGGGATGTAGGCTCTCTTTTTTCCTTCTTAACTCCTGTCTTTAGCTCAAGCTTGATGAGTTTGCAAACTGAATCCTGGGAGCCCTACATCCCAAAATGTTGCTGCCTGCCTTCAGCCATGGACAGAGCAATCAACACAATCTGCTGACCTTTCATTAGGAATAAAAAATAGAAAACTACACTTCCTGTAAGTGCAGTTGAACTTTTCACAGAGGTGACATGTTCCTGAAGAACTTTGAAGAGCTGTTCCTTTGTACTTGTTTCCTTATCCTCCAAAACAATATTAAGTATTTAACAGCTATGACAAATCCAATGGAAAAATGCATGGACTTGCCTTGTAGATGTTTTTCTCTTATTCATTCTCCAATATCCCTTTTATTTTCCTATAGCCACTTCAAATAAAACTTACAAAACTGAGGTTTGGTGTATTAGAAGATGAATGTGTTCAAACATTGTGGAGGGTGAAAGTATTTAAAGGAACCTGTATGGAATAACTACTGCATCGTGGATAGAAAATATACAAAAGCTGTTTCCCTATCCCTCCCAAAACACTCTCCTTCAATCGAGACAGGATGCTGAGTACATAAGTAATGGCACTGATTAACATTTTATCCAGATTAATGTAACATGGGAAATAACCATTGCAATTTTTAGACAAGTGCTTTATATGCCTGCTTGGCGAACTAAAAGCAAGTCTAGAAACTCCTCTTTTAACAGTTGCTGAACAACTGTGAAATGAAAAATGAAAAATATTTGTTAAGATATTCTCTACCCTTTTTTGGGGGGGTAAATAGCAAGTTTCAGAAAATTAATCCACAACAACATCTTGACATATTTTTGTAGATTGTAGTGTGAAAACAGAATTGGAAACTATACAATCAAGATTAGATCTTCCATTGATAAAACTCCAAATTAATGGATTGATCTAATCCACTCACAGGAATATATTATTCTTTCAGCCATCCAGTGACAAGAGATATGGGTGCAGTATTAGAAAGGCTAGGAGAGTTTTCATGAGAGCCTGAACTGCATTCATTGTGCAGCTAGATTTGATGGGTACATTTTTGCTTTCAGAAGATAAATTTGAAGCACACTACATTAGTTATATCTAACAAACACCTCAGCTTCTGTAGTCCTTTTTCCCCCTAGTAGTTGAATCCACACATTATCGTGACATGTTAAAATTCCAGAAGAGTGATGTTAACTGTAACAGCAAAAAGAAAAACAAACTATAATACCATAAAGGCTAACTGTCATAAAGGCTAACTGTCATAATATGGCATGAGCTTTCAGAGGCAAGAGGTATAAAACAGACGAAATAAAATAAGAATGTGATGAGTATATATGCACCATCTTTGAATAACAGGCAAAGATAGCTAGAAAACTACATTTTTATTTTTATCTTACAAAGTGACCGAGGCAGAAGCTGTGAAGAAAGCAAGGTCTTTTAATTTCTCTCTGAAATTAAAGCAATAAATATAGGAGTGAATGGAGATGCTACTGTAAACATCAGACCCTGGAGATTGTCAAACTTCATCAGCAAATGATGATAATTCTTCAGCGGCGATTGTTAATATTCACTGGTAGTTGTCAACATATACTGGAAGAATGTTAAAAACTATATCCACAGCTTCAGATTTCTGACATTCACAATAATCGACATTGCTAAGTATTAAATCAGACTAGTTGAAACATTCTAAGTAATGAATATTTAGAACACACATGCCCAAGTGGGAATCAGTCTTTGTGTTTTTTTCTATTGAAACCATGATATTGAGACAGTGTAACTGACAGTACATTGGCCTTGGGGATTCTGCATACTCATAGTAAACTAAGGCAACAATAAAACATAAGCAGTAGGCAAGTCATGAAAAGGAATTTCATGTGCAGGGTATTCATAATATGGGTAAATCTGGCAGTGTTCCAGATATGATGTTTAGATAGGAAGAGTGGTATTGGGAAGAGTGGTACTGGGTATTGGGAATAAGAGTGGTATTGGGAGTGGTATTGGGAATTATTAAGATGTAGCAAAGGAAATAGATGTAGAAATGGAAATAGATCTTAGAATCAAAGATCTGAAACAAATACTTCTTTATGTACCTTAGAGAAAATTTCAAATTTCTGGTTATGAGAGCAACAGAAAAGTGGGAAACAATGAAATGATCTATGTGTATTGTTCATAGTTATTACCAGTGCCATCAACCGGGCTAGTGATATTAATTAGGATGGAGCTGAAAGGGAGACAAAGTTTCACAATGACTTTAACACCCTTGAAAAGCACATGCCTTTGATTGCTTGAAACGGAACAAAAATACTCACCGGGGATTGGGTGGGATAATAATTAGGCAATGCTTCCTGTCTTGCTATGTTTCATCGCTGTAAAACTGCCACAGCACAGCATGGCAAAACAGAGAACCATCCGCCTTGTCAAATCAACAAGGCTGTTACTTCAGAAGCAGTTCAGTGAGGCAATGCAGGAAGAATCTCCAGGTAACTACTAGTAATCTGGAGACTAAAGGCACTGTCTCAACACTTCCAGGAAACCATTTGTTTTAAGATGAAGTGAGTTTCTCTGGGAAGATAAGGGATGTATGGAGAGTGATGTGGGAATTATGCTATAGTAAGAAGTGACTGAGAGTTGTGCCATAGTGGTGACCTACATTATGTTTAGTGACCAGAACTATTTATTCTTGCTAAAACTGCTTTGTGCCTTTGAAGTGGATTCAGTAATTACGGTATTACCTAAACCAAAAACAGATTCTGAACAAATTAAATGCTTATGTGAACGAACATGCCTGTTACTGTGTTTAAAAATACAAAACTTAGATGTTCTTTGTAAAAGGCGAACTTCACTACTGGTTTATTGTGGATTGTTTCTTATCTCTCGTGAATTATTAAATGATATGTTTTCTTTGTCCCCAGCAATGCATCTATTTGGCCTCAACTGGCAGTTACAGCAGACTGAAAATGACACATTTGAAAATGGAAAAGTGAATTCTGATACTGTGCCAACACACACTGTGTCATTGCCTTCTGGTGAAAATGGTAAGAGAGCATCTTACTTCTGTTTAGCTTCCCTTTTAAATATATCAATATTATTCAGGTTCTCTCTCATTTCACAATTGTTCCGTCCGTCCCATTTATTGAAATTTCAGTGTCAATTTTAAAAGGAAGAAAACGGAGAACTGCCAAGTCGCATGTGATGCAGGGCTTTGCATCTTTAATAGCTGTGAAGAAGTTAAAATTTGGTAACCTTGCATAGGCCAGTCTTCTACTGTGTACACATACTTACTATGGGATCCAGAATGTAAAAACCACTTTACTACATGGAGTATGGTTCCACTTGATGACGCTACACTATGTGATCTCTTTGCTGCCTTCACTGCCACCAAGCCAGTATTAATATGGGCTCTTCATCCCACGTCTTTCTCCACCATCACTCTGCCTATCAAAGCACTTCATTACTCTTCGTCTTTCAGAAACAGTAAGAGAGAATACCTCATAGTGATTGTGTCAGCTGCCTGAGTCACCTCCCCATTCCACAGATCAATCCACAGCATTCAGGAATCCTTCTGGATCCAGAAGTCTCCAAGCAGGGAGCATTTTAATTGGGTTCCTACCCTGTAGAGATCATGAGTTCCAGCAAACCTCAACCACATCAGGCAGTGATCTGCCCATAGCAATTGAATTTTTTTTGGAGGGGAGGAACCCTACCCATTAGCAGCCTTGCATTCATTAGCAGCAACTACAACTGATGTTACCTCAAAGAGGTCTCCCCCACTGGCAGTGATCTGCTGTCTATGGCAAGGCCAAGGGATATTTCCCACTCAAAATCACCTCACAGGCCAACACATCTGTTATATAGTTTGGCTGTGGCAGGTGTTATAATCTACTCTCCTTACAGATGGTCTTGTGACTACTCCCAGATCTGCTGTTCCCTCTAGGGCCTAGGCCATTTACTACTACTGTTGGCTCATCTGGAACTACAGCAGCCACAAGAGATATCTCCCCATCCCATGATATTACATTGTGGGACAACACCCATAAAATGGATGCAATAGTCACTTTGGGACGGGGCTTTGATGTTCATCAGTGGAGGTAGAATTAACTTTACAGTGAAACATGATTGCCTTATTGATTACGGGTGAAAAATGGCTTTGGCCTGGGCATTGGGTATGTATCCTGAATCAGCCAACCTGATTGCTAGCTGATAATTCCCAACAGGAGCAAATCTGGGAGCAAACCCAGTCCCTGAAAAAAACTCTTGAGCATCTGCAGACTGTAAATTATTACATAGGCGACAAAGAAACTAGAATGGCTAAATTGTTGTATGTGTTTGTTGTGTGTGGCCTGTTTGCCTTTCTTTGAAAGTGCTTAAGGCTTTCCTTGTGTTATATTGAAGATGTATGATTCCCTCCTATTGAAATCTACCAGATCATGTGCAATGTGTTTATCTTTTTTGAAAGTTGTGTTAGGATTTCATATTGCATCTGCCTCTGCCAGGTAATATATAAGAGTCAAACTATATTAATTTCGTTGTAGGAGCTTTTAAAACACAAATCACATAAAGGGATTATATTTTATTGACTTTCCCTGATGCTGCCCTTTAAGTTTCTCTAAAACTTCAAAGAGTCCATGCCCTTTTGGCTAACAGATCAATAGTTTTTAAATGGAAAACCTTATTTAAATGGTTGATGAATACTGTATTTACTGCACTATTTTCTTTAAATCTGTTTTCCCATTCACAGTGTACAGGTGACCTCTGTCACTGTGGAGGAAGATAGAAGAAGCCTTTTCTGTTCACTTTTCTGCCCATCACAGTTCCAAATTATAGAAATGATATGACTCAATTTCCCATTTCTCCCATTTTTTAGACATCTTGCCTAAGAAGAATGCTCCTTTATCCCTCCTCTCATTCCTTTTTGCCTCAAATCTGTGCATTGTACTTTGGTATCCATTATCTCTATCCTTATGTGGGCGGCTTCCTACTTAAAGTAAAGAACAAGGGGAGAATCTATTGTGCATTTAATGAATATATATACACTATAGCAGCAGCTGCGGCTGCAACATTCTTCAGCTATGACTAATGAATGCAAACTTCTATATAAAACTTCATTTTCACTATCATTATTGACAATTTCATGGAATATGTGACAAATAGAGTGAGAAATAGATGTGTTCTTGAAACTGCTAATGTATTGGTATTTAAAAAAGGTAAAGAATCAGATCATTATAATTGATGATTTCTAGTACATTCTGTTCAGATAACTAGTTTTTGCTACAAGATAGTTAACATTTTATGACATTCAATACTGGAACACTGCTAGAAGTTACAGCGAAAGAAAAAGGAATTATAATGATGTTACATTTTGGGATTTTTGCCATTTAGATTGTTGTGGACCTTTGAGCAACAGACAGTTGGTGGAGGAAAAGATGCTCTGCCCACATCAATGCCATGTGAGAAAAGGCTCATGGCATTATCCCACCATTTAGAAAGTTCCCTCTTTCCCACCATTTAGAAAGTCCCCCCCCCCCAAATCATTCAATCACCCTCATGGCTCAGTAACTGATTGGTGGCTTTCATTGTCCTCCAGCAAGACCAAGCCCAATTAATGGTTTCTCCTCATCCTGGAAAAAAGTGACAAGTGGGGTGCCACAGGATTCTGTCCTGGTCCCATTGTTGTTCCACATCTTTATAAATGACTTGGATGAAGTAATTGAGGGGATGCTCATCAAATTTGCAGATGATATGAAACTAGGAGAGGTAGCTAATGCCGCAGAAGACAGAATGTCCAGATAAAGGGAAATAATAATGCCACTCTGTTCTGCCTTGGTCAGACCACACCTGGAATACTGTGTCTAGTTCTGGGCACCACCATTTAAGAAGGATGTTGACAAGCTGGAGCGTGTACAGAGGAGGGCAGCTGAGATGATCAAGGGTCTAGAAGTCAAGCCTTATGAGAATGGTTGAAGGAGCTAGGTATGTTTAGCCTTGAAAAGAGGAGACTGAGAGGAAATATGATAGGCATCTTTAAATATCTAAAGGGCTGTCACAGAGAAGATGGAACAAGCTTGTTTTCTCCTGCTCTGGAAGGTAGGGCTCAAACCAATGGCTTCAAGTTACAATAAAGGAGATTCTGACTAAACAAATGGAAAAACTTTCTGACAGTAAGAGCTATTTGACAGTGGAAGAGTCTCCCTAGGGAGGTGGTGGACTCTCCTTCCTTCGAGGTCTTTAAGCAAAGGTTGGATGGGCATCTAGCATGGATGCTTTAGCTTCTCAGCTTTGCATTGCAGGTGGTTGGACCTGATGATCCTTGGGGTCCTTCAGATTCTATTATTCCAAGACCAGCAGCAAAATTGGCCCATGGACCAGTCGTGCAGTCACCCGACACCAGTGATGCCAGCCATTGTCCATCCCAGTCTGGGAAATATTCTCCTTGTTGCCTAATGCTTTGCTCTGTGCTCCAGCTCCAGTACTAGTAATAGTATTCAAGAGCGGGAGTCAGGCATAAGTCAGCAATAGAGCACCTGATGTCAGGTGCTTTTTCAAAGAAAAAAATAGCTCAATCTTAGTGATCACAGCAACCCTTCCCAGTAGGTCTTGCCCCAATGAGGCAGTTGTGAGGACTGAAGGTCCTCGCCTTCCCACTGCTTTCTTCCCCAGCAGCCTAAGGCTCCACTGTCTTTGTTTTCATTGCTCCTCCCTCTTCATTTCTCTGCATGTTCTGGGATTTCCCCAGCTGGTGCCTTCCACCACTCCTCTGCATCCAGCTGGTCCATGACAAGTATACGCTGTGGCCCACACAATAAAAAAGGCATGCAGGTTACTGAGTGGGGAAGGGCACTGGGAGTTTGCCAGATATGACCATCCCATGCCCTACAGAAATAGCTGTTACTGATGTCAGTCATACTCATATCTCTTGAGGTATGTTCTGCATTGTACAATGGGAAAACTATACAGTCTTCATTTTGAAACAAAATGAGAAGTCAATTGAATGGAACGATGTATGCCCAGGCATACATTATAAGTGTAAATAAATGGAAAGGTACGAAGGCCACAATCCTAACCCCACTTACCTGGAAGTAAGCCCTAATGAATTCAATAGAACTTACTTCTGAGAAGGCATGTTTAAGATTGAGCTTTTAAGATATGGACACATCTGCAGTGTTTACTCTGACGCTACTAAATGTTCAGATATAAAGTGCATTGGAAGTGTGCTACAGGGAAAAGTCTATTTAGGATGGCTTAGGTTGCTTAAACATACAATCCGATTTAGTCCAGTACTGGCTTAGTTCAGTCTGTAGTGATCATTGCATCAATCAGTACAGTACAATACAAGCCAACTTGTTTCATATGTTTACAAACAGACTTTCAAGCTGCTACCAAATAAAGATTAGTGCTGATGCAGAAATCAATCCTAGTAATTACTTAATAAGTGCTGCATGTCAAAAATTCTTACACGTAAAAGAATTACACATTGTCTAAACATTCCTCCCTAATTATTTTGTGACTTTCCCTATGTGAGTAATTACACTGTGAAAAACAGACCATCTATTTAACAAGGTACAGTGTAATTGAGCTCTCTCTCACTTAGAAGGTGAACTCTGCTAGCTAATGTTACATTTACTGTGCATGCTTCCATGGGAGTTTGAGAAATTTCAATAAATGTTTGAAAAGTAAATTAGGTTCTCAAATAAATATCCCTGTAAACGTCAGTGGGTTAATTTAAAATATTGATTATAATTAAGAAAACGGTTTGAGAAACGCCAAGCTTATTCTGTTCTAGATGATGATTTTTCTTCATCTACTCTTTTATATTAAAAATAAAGTGCTGATTAGCATAATCTTCATGTAAATAATTTATTTGTCGTTTGATGTACTCAAGGATCATTTGTTGAAGTTGTATACCTTAAGACATTGAAAAATAGCAAAAGACGAGATTAAAAATGCCTTGCCACGCTATTTAAAATACTTTATATATTGTTTGAAATACTTCATTCTGATTAAATGATCTCCTGATGAGATTGTTTATTGATTTTTATACAAGAACCTTTCTTGTTTTTAACTATTTTGAGTTGCAGTTACTCTAACCAAATGTGCTAGGAAATTATGCTGGTTGTTTTTGAAAGAATTGTCTCAGCTATCTCACAGTTGGTGGTATGATTCCAAGGTTATGTTATGCAATTGGATGGTGTGCTATTGATTGGCTATAAATTTAATTTTACTCCTTGATACCCTTTAAAGCTTCCCATGATCACTGAAAGCTTGAAATTATATTAAACTATGCTCTGCAGCAGGCATTGTTAATCTTTTAATGTCTTGGTAAATTATACCAAATTCATTTTGTGTTATTAAATTAAATTAATAATTACTTTTATTGATTTGTTTAAACTTTAGCCTATCTATTTGCTAAATAAACATTGTCATAGTTGTGTCTTGATTTTGTACATCCTTAAGAAAAAAAATCATTCATGTTGTTAAGTAAATATTTAAATACAGTAAAGTACAGATTTATGTATGTATGTATGCTGTGTGTGTGTGTGTGTGTGTGTGTGTGTGTGTGTGTGTGTGTTTCTTAATAAAATTATGGAGCACTGAAATATGGGCTGAGGAGAATTTGAAAATACAGCCATTTAAACAATTGGTTTTTAACAATCATATAGAAATGTTAATACAAATACCTAGAGTAGTTGTTACTAGCTGTATCTTCCATATGGGTTAGGGGACAAGATTTTGCTTTTCAGGAAGCCTAGCATCAATATTTTGTTTTGCATTTTATGACAACACACTTTAAAGCACAAAATGAAATTATTGCAGGTCCCTTCTACATGAAATTAGCCCAGTGTATAAAAATATCTGGACTGTCAGATCACATGTTCCCTCTTCTCCCACTGTCTCCACTTTATCATCAGCATTAACCCAAAACATGAGCTCCTTTGTTGGTTTTCATCTGATCATGGGAAGACTAAATGAGTTTTGGACGATCCCTGATTCCAATGCACTCTGCAGGCCAGATTTCCTTCCTCTTCATGAAATTAACATGCTTAGCACAAAGGTCTGGAGGGGACATTAAACAGCTCAATCTGCGCAGAAACTTTCTGTTCAGCTGTTTTGTCTATAGCACCCTTTGTTGTAGAACTTTTTTGTATAGTAAAGCTGCTACCTGTCAATTTTAGTTGAAGAACCTATGTTTTCCTACTTTACGGGTTTCTGATGTCCCAACTCTTCATTTTCTCTGCATTTTTTTGAAGTCTAATTTTTTTCCTCTTTTCTCTGTCCTCGCCCCCCACAAGCAATTTTAAACCTTTTATGAAAAAGCGCATTATACATCCTCCCTGGTGCTTTAGCTACCCACTCCTGTACAGCACCAGTCCGTGTACCCTTTCCAAATAAACCTTAATAATGCACATATATTTTCAATTTTTGCAGCACACTAACTTCATTGTTTAATTGACCTTTCCAGTATGACCTCAAAATCTCTGCTTGAATAGTCACAGTCAGTTTAAGACCCATATGTGTAGGCAATAGTTTTCTCAGTGTGTATTACTTAACACTTAAAACAATGACTACAGGCACACTTCAGTGGACTACACTAGCAAGCTTCAGCTGGACTGACAAAACATCTACAAAGAGAAGAGACATGCACTAGAAACAAAAGAGCAACTGATTCATTTATTGTTGTTTTCTCTCTTTTTTATAAGTACCGTTTTGAAAGAATGTGAGACAGTATTGGTATTCAGCAATACCACAAGTGATTTAAAAGAATACCCCTTTGCCACAGGGTGTCGGCCCACCACCACCTGAACTAAGGATCCAACCCAATGCTGCCTGCTGCATGTTACTAATTGACTCCTGCAGCCTTGTGAGTGTTTTCCAGCACTCACTGCAATGCAAGAAACAGAAAACACCCCCTCCCATCACGCTGAAGAAGCTAGGAAGAGTCGCTCCCCCTGCGACGGTCATGCTGAGTCGCATCCACTGCTGCAATCCCACAGGGAATGGGTATTATTTAGTATGGCACTTTGGACTAGTCTATCTTCAGTTCCAGCTGTATCATTTATGACAGTCCCCGCTCAACCTGTTTCCTGTGAAAATCGCAAAAGTGGTTTTTCTTTTTGTCCTGTATCAAATTGAAGAGAGAGAAAAATATGCCTCTTCAATATGCAGATTTCTGATAAAATTCTTGGACATAATCTATCCAGATATTTTGTCTGGCCTCTGAGTCAGCATTTTGATGCTTCAGTTGAACCCATATAAATAAGAGACTAATCAGACTGGGTTTTGGGTAAAAACAGGCCACAACTTTATTGAATACAGATGAAGGAGGTTTGGCTTGGGCATGGGGCAGTCTAAATACTTCCGGCCCACCGGCCGGAAGTAACGTGTGGTCAATCCAGGTGGGGGTTCCTAAAACTTACATCAAATAGAGTGACGCCCACATGGACTGCCATCTGGGGGAGTGCCTTCGGCCCTGGGCCCACGGACATGGCCACCCCCCCCGGATCCCTTTAATGGGATACCCCAGCGTTTTGAGGGGCAGGTGGGGAAGAACGGCGACCACCATAGCCACAGCAAAGTCATTGCCTATCAGCATAAACCATGGGTGGGTGGGATGGGGGGAAACCTAGCGCAGGAACAAACAGGCTGTGCCCTAGGTGAGGGGACGAATCTGAGGGAAGCCCACCATTGGCTCTGCCTCCTGGCACAGCCCACATCCCAGCCTGCATCCCCATTTGCCAATGAAGTGTGCAGGCTAAGATCCAGCTCCTGATAAGCGGCGGGGGCATATGCCCCCTCCGCCTGTCAGGAAGGGCCCTGCCATTTGAATTCCACCAGAGGGGCCCCAGTGAAGCCTCTTCCATCCAGCAATGCTGCCACACCAAGAGAGGTGAGCAGACTTAGACACTCATACCTAATCTAAACTCGGGAAGTACAGTATTCAAAACACACGGCAGCTAGCATCTTTTGCTTTATTTGATCTCGTCCTATGTTTACAGCATCTTTTAATGCCATTATGTAAAAAAAAATGATGAAATGTTCTCACAACATATTTTAAAAGATACTTTCATTATCCCAATACCTCTGACATATGTATGCTCCATTAATAGTTTTTACAGGTGGTGCTATGTGCACTTTTAAGTTACCACTTGTTGGTGTTATTAAAGCACTACAGAAAGCAGAAGAGGGGATTTTGAAAATCAAATGTAGGTTTTGCTCAAACGTTGCTTTTCACCCAATTTAGAGATGCAGAAAATTCAAAGCTTGTTTTATCTACCTTTCTGAAAGCACCCTGCACCATTTATCAATAGCACTGTGCTAAGCAACTTAAAGGTAGAAAAAAAGAGTAAAGGTATTAGTAATAGCTGACAGGATAGGTGCAGCTGCAGAATGGGGAAAGCTTTACATATGTTGCATGGCAGCTAATTTTAAAGTGGAGTTTCAATGATGAGAGACTATATTTTTGTACAGAAACCAAATTTATTGAAATGTTTTAAGGAATATGCACTATCTAGAGAATGATATATATAACACAATTAACACTGATGCTTCACTTGAGTAGGTTATAGATTGTAATGTTCTGTGGTTAGAATAGAAGGATGAGGCATAATAATCATATTTTCATATGCTCAAAGTATGTTGTTTCAAGAGATATCTCGTCATATATGGAAAGCAGGAAGTCCCAGTTTTTTCCAAAATTTGGCTGACTTTGTGTCTTTGCATGTGCACGTTATGTAACTAATTTAAATAGAGTTTGAATTATTTTTCGCAGAAATGAATACGCTTTGAAAGAATACTTCACAGAGCATTCCTAGTGTGTAAATGAATGCCGTACTACCTAATGTAGCGTAAAATTGTACTTATCAATCCCAATGATTGTTTTGCTACCTGTTTACATGAGAATTTATCTGCAAAGCTGTTTTCATCTTAATTTTCACTTGCAAGCATACTGTTGTGTTTAGACAAAATCATAAGCACCAGAGTTAATCCTACTTAACAAGAAACATATTTTGCAGAATAATTAGGTTAAGAGTGATCAGAATGAGAGTATGTCCTACAACACTTGCCTTAACAATATACCTTGGGGAAGTTGAGGGATTTTGACTTTGAAGGTATTTATGTAAGCTGCCCTTGTGTTGTTAGCTCTTCAGTGAATTCCCTAGGATCGTTAACATTCTCTGAATGATTCTCAAGTAATATTTCAGTTGAAACTAGTCTCAATATTTGACAGCTTATTTAAAGGATAACTGAAAGCAAATATTTGATGTCTTAATATATTTTTTTAATCTCTCAGGAAAATTAGGAGGATTTGCACAAGAAAACAATACTATAGATTCTGGAGAACTTGATATAGGCCGAAGAGCAACACAAGAGGTTCCTCCTGGGATCTTCTGGAGGTCACAGGTCTTCATTGATCAGCCACAGTTTCTAAAATTCAATATCTCCCTTCAGAAAGATGCATTGATTGGAGTATATGGCCGAAAAGGCTTACCACCCTCGCATACTCAAGTAAGAGCTGTTTTCAAATACTAAATCTTGCTTTCATTAAAAACAATAACTGCATATTTGAAAATACTTTATTACTTTGGATTTCAGTAATTCCTTCTGAATAGTTTCACTGCCTGTATTCCATATTGTGTGCTAAGCTGATAATGAGGACACTAGCTATTATTCTATAAGTAGCCTTTTAAAATGCAATTTGGACATTTTATCTCAACCACACATGGAAGTCTTTTCAAATCACTTTTATTGGGTGTCATAAGTACAGTAAAAAGAAATTTAATGCTTGGTTTCCCCCCCCCCCCAAATGGGTCACTTTGTAGACCCAGTTAGAAATCTGTAATTTAGCTGGGGCTGTACATAAAGAAATCACTTGTGCCACTGTATCCTTGCTAATAAATTAATGGTTAAATGCTGAAGCAAGGTTCCCATTGACCCATTTGTGATAGGTTCCCTGACAGAAGTGCCTGGGCTCCAAGCTCAGCAACTATGGAGGTGTCACTAAAGGGGGGGGCAAGGATAAGGTAAGCAGTTCATTGAGCCACCAGCTACTGATCATGAAACTACTCCTGGAAAGTACTTTGTATGTGGGTTGATGACAGAGCCATGGTTTGAAGTGAGACTGCTGTAAGAGACAAATGAAGAATACATGGGAGAAGGAAAATAGGACTTGAAAACTGTTTGGAGAGAGGGAGCGAAACAAGTGTTAGCACTAAAGGAGCACTAAAAGATATAGGCATGATAGTAAGAGTGTGGGCACTCAATACTTATGGGCCTCAGCCTGTCTTATAGGGTGATAAATGGGTTTTTACAACTGATATAGGGCCAGAATGACAGATTAGTTGCTTGAAGTGCCAGGGTTCATGAAAGAATCCAGATACAGGCACACATGTCTAACTTGTTTCTGACCCAGACCCAGCAGATGATCCTCATATGCTTTGCTAACAGCATGAAATCAGTGTGAAATCAAGGCCCTCCAGATTTTCCTGATCCCTTTCTTTCCTCTATAGCCTTTCCCTTGAAGTAATGAGACAGGGTCTTTGTTAGCTCCCATGGTTCTTAGCCTAGCAGGATGCAACTGAGAGCATGTGGAGCAGTGTCCAAAGATGTTGTGGAACATGGGATATATGACACACTCCCAGCAGAGTCTAGGGACAGTGGTACATAAGAGGATTGTTACATACTACTCTTGACAGGACTGGATATTGCTGTACATGGTGACAGTATATGTACAGGACCTGAAGGACATTGCTTCCTATGGAGCTGACTACCCCAAAATTTTCTAAGCGTGAGGAAGTAAAATGCAGAATTTATATTTCAAGTTTGCTTCAGCTCAGGAAGGATCTGAGCCTAATCCAAAGGGAAGATAGAGTGATGAAATCTAGGGTTCAATCTTCTCTCTTCTTTGGGCCCTCCACTATTATAATACGTTAAATGGCCTTTTGGTCACACAAACACACCGACTTTTTTTGCCAGGACCTTTAAATCCCTTCTCTCTGGATAGGCTATGGGTGGATATTTGAAAGCAGAGAGTAGTGAAAGTCTTCCTCAGAGAAAGGTATGTTGAATTGTTCTGTTAAAGATCCAAACCATGATCCACAATTAGGAATTGATACCACAGAGAGGACTGCAGATCCACATTAGAGAATGTACTCCACATTGGATTATCTATCAGCCTCTAATATCACATAGTACTCCTGACTATTGGCTGCGTCAGTGGCTAAATGTTTCAGCTTGCCAAAAGAGAATCCATTGTGCACCATAATACTTTCACACTCTTTTGTCCAGATTTTGTCTTGGTTTACAGCCATGAAAATCCATCTGCGAGGAAAAACCAGTGAGGCGTTTGGATGTCTTACACCATTATCACTTTTTACTAAATGCATGTCGTTAATCTATTTTATAATTTTTCCTAGCTGAATCAGCTTTTCTTTAAAAAAAAAAAAGATTCATAATTATTTATTAGTTTGTATTCTAAGCATCCTTTTGTGGCAATTACTGCACCTTTTCAGACCGTATCATTAGAAATGATACTTTGCCACATTTCCCCAGCTTTGCAACTTTATTCCCAGATGTGGTAGAGCCTATTGTGCTCTCTGCTTGTGTTAGAACAGTCTGGGTTGCACAGCTCTGTTTTCTCAGGTATCATAAATAAATCAACCAGAAGTAATTGATAGTGGCTGTCCGTTCAAAAACAATCAATGGTAGTCTGCAAGTCTTTTGTGACACATTCCTAAAATGTCAGTTTCATTGCAACCAGCCAATCAATAAATTTATTTAAAGAGACTTTAAGAAATAACAAATGACTTTGTTAGCTTAAACTAAAAATGAATAAGTGTGAGAGATCCATATATGTATACCCAACAAATATAAGGAGCTTAACCTAGGAGGTGAAAATCTTGGGGGGAAATATTTTAGATTCCTACAGATTTATTTATTTATTTTAATCTAGGGCTAGTTGCTTTCTTTTCACACTGTAACTTCCCCATGTAAAAGTTGGTTAACAACAATAATTAGGATTCAGGGCATGGATCCTTGAAAGAAATACTATGATTAAGGAGAAGGATTTTTAAGCCAACTGTCAGTATGGAAGAAAAGGAGCAGTTTGCACTTTATCACATGCTTAACATTTGGTAATTTTACACAAGTTGCTTCTGTGTTAAGGTTGTGTTTCTGTGGCCCTCGCTTGAAATACTGGCTACTTCCCATACTACCTAAGTTAACTACTGTTATATATTTGCTGAAGAACAGGTGAAAAGTAATGTGTAGCAGGTGCTTCTAATGCATTCAGCGATTGAATGGGGCGGCCAACTTGTTGCCCTCCAGGTATTACTGGACTACAACTCGCCTTAACCGCAGCCACCATGGCCAAGGTTTAGGGATGTTGGAAGTTGTAGTCTTGGAACAGCAATGAACCAAAAACAAACCCCTGTGTTTCAATAAGAACCAATCACAACAATACAAACACAACACGTAGGCTAATAGTTAGTAGAAAATATATAATAGAATAATGATATCATTCAAATTATAGTCTTTCCGTTGCAACTTTTGAAAGACCATTGAGAGACTTTACTTTTGAAACTTTTACTTTTGAGATGTCTTCTGTTGAAACTTTTGAAAGACTATTGTGAGATTGTCCTTAGACATCTGTTCTGAACACATGGCTTGACGGTCCTCACTACCACTCTGTTATATTGTACATATGAACTTTGAATGGCTTACTCCTATAATTTGAATGGTATCATTATTCTATTATATATTTTCTAATATTAACCTACGTGTTGTGTTTGTATTGTTGTGACTGGAAGTTGTAGTCTGGCAATATCGGGAGGACATAATGATGACTTTCCCAATGATTAAACACAAACCGTGCAAAGCAGCCTTCTTGAAACACTAGGTTTCTTCCGAGTAAACAAGGATATCCAATTAATTCAATTAAAGGGTCAAAGCATTTCATTTTAATGCTGTTCAGAGGTTGATTCTGAAATCAGTAGATGACAGTATGATTGTCACAGTTCAAGTAACAATAATTGGCTTTTTTAACTGGCTTGGATGAATTAGTGATTTTATACACTTACTTAAATAGAACGTAATTGAGTGGTGTCTAAAGTATGAAAGAAGAGCGCCAGTTTCATTCAGAAGCGTCTTGGTGGAGCTTGCCAAGAAGGGGAGCAGGAGGGGCAGCACTGTTAGAACTGTGCAGGTGCACAACGGGACTGCCAGATTAGCTTTCCCCGTGCACCTGCACAGCCTCAACCTCATCATCACTTTGCTTTTCCTCCTCCAGGGACGCAGCAGTGGTCGTAAGCATCACTGCTGCTGGGGTCGTAAGCATTGCCAGGATGCAAGCAATGCAACCCTTCCTACATGGTGAACTGCTTTAGTGGTTGTACATTCATAATAAACATTTAGTATAGAAATAAAATTATGGGCAACACCACTTCAGAGTGTTCAGAACTGGGCAACGTAGTTACTGGATGAGTACAAAATAATCAGTTTTAGCTGTGATTGCTTCAGTGGTGGGAATTTGAGGTACTTAGGATATAGTAATAAATCATAATAATTTTGCTGATTGATTGATTGATGCTCACTTTTTGAGATTTCACAGTGCTTCTTGTATAGTAACTCCATGCAACAACCCTTTAGCATAGATTAGTATTATTATTATTCCCATTGCTGATAGGATGCTGAGTCTGAGGATAGTAGCTGGGTTCAGGCTAAGAAGAGATTTCCCAGTTCACCCTATTAGCCTTTACCTTTCACCAGAACTTGACCTAGTTTTTCCTAATTTGGAGTGTAAAATAGTAAGTAATGCACACAGCAACTAAAGATTGTCTCTAATTTTGGCATATTTAATACTGTTCTGTCTAAGCCTCTGATAACCTATTTGTTGCTGTTAATAAAACATAGTGCTTTTGACAGCTATGTTATCTCTTAAAGCTGATACAGTGTTTTCCATTATCAGTGTCTCTATTTGTAGCTATTCTGTTATGTTCTTAAGAAGAAATAAATAAAATAATGAGTCACTGAGTTGTAGGGAGATCGACTGCCATTGATTGCTACCATCATCATGTGGTTACCTCTAGGTGACTATTCTTATACTGCTAGTTGTGTGCAAAAGTTAATCTTGTTGGCTTTCCTTCAGCAAAGTATATAAAATCATCTGTCTTGGTGACTGAGTATAGCCATGAAAATGTACTCCTGGTAGCATACAGGTCAGGATGTTGGCATGCAAGCAGCATATTACAGAAGCTGACACAGGAACTGTGTGTTCCACACTACACTACTTCAAAGATTAACTGTTGAAAATACTTCAGGCACTGAAGCTTTAATTTAGTAACTTTTTAAAGGCTATAATCAATGCAGCACTACGTAGATGGATAATATGTACATTTTGTGCAATTTCCCCTTGCAGTATGACTTTGTGGAACTTTTGGATGGTAGCCGGTTGATTGCAAAGGAACAGCGCAACCTTCTTGAGGCAGAGAGAGCAGGTAGACAGGCAAGGTCTGTCAGTCTTCATGAAGCAGGTTTCATCCAGTATTTGGATGCTGGGATCTGGCATCTGGCTTTTTATAATGATGGGAAAAATGCAGAACAAGTGTCTTTTAATACAATTGTCATAGGTAAGAATTGCATTCACTGTGTTCGTTTACAAAAGTTGCAAGCTGAACTATTCTCTAATATTTTCTTCTTTGTTGGACAATCTTGAGTATTTTGCAGAAAATCTGTTTTGATGGAACACAGTTGTGTCAAAATCTGACTTACTTGAAGTGTACTAAAATATTTATGACATGTTGTTATGCTCTGTTATCAAAGATCTTGTAATAATTCTATTAAAATAGAATTTTGTTAGAAGTTACTGCTTTAACATTCTACAAGTAATTCAAATGAATTAAGCTCTATTTACATTCTCAAAGGCAGTAAACAAGCTAAGCACGCACACTCCTAAAAGTGTCTTAATTTGCTATCATTTACAACTGATTTAAATAAGAGTTCTCTTCTGTTTTTGCTAACTGCTGTGATTGCAGGGTATTAGAATTTCTCTTCTTGCGGTTCCTTTCAGAGTCTGTGGTGGAATGCCCCCGCAATTGCCATGGAAACGGAGAGTGTGTATCAGGATCATGCCATTGTTTTGCTGGATTTCTGGGCCCTGATTGTTCAAGAGGTATATAAATTGAATTCCTTTCTTAAGTCAATACAAATACAGAACAGAAATACAAGTAGTTACTAGAGCAGCAAGAAAAAGAAACTGAAGTACAACTTGTTGCCTAGATGTTCCTCTGCTTCTAAAGCTTGATTGAAAAGAATTGCGTTAAGTCTTCTGTCATGTTTTATTTCACAGCAGCCTGCCCAGTATTGTGCAGTGGCAATGGGCAGTACTCCAAAGGACGCTGTCTTTGCTACAGTGGCTGGAAAGGGACAGAGTGTGATGTGCCTACCACCCAGTGCATTGACCCTCAATGCGGAGGTCGTGGGATTTGCATCATGGGCTCTTGTGCCTGCAATTCTGGATACAAAGGGGAAAACTGTGAGGAAGGTAAATATATAAACATTTACTTAGGATTTGACTGTAATTCTTCAGAAGTGCTTTGCTACACTATTATGTTCTAGGCCCTAAATATAATACCAAATAAATGCAGATGCTAGCACATTTTAGATTTAATGAAAACATCTCTTTTATATGCATATCATTCACATTCAGAATCTTTCAAGCATATTAAATATAGGATTTAGAAAATCTTTCTTGGACTGTAGACTCTAGTTTCCTTAACTATTGAATGTGTAAATACATTTTAATCTCTTAGCTTGTGAGCTTGATCTTCTTTGTTACATCACTGAGCTAAGATGATGTAGGAAAGGAAAAAGATAGTTTGACAAAAGACTCAGTATTTTCACATAGTAGAAGAAATTGCATGTACTGAAAATCTCCTACATAAACTACATTCCTGAAAGTGCTAATTCAAATCCTTCATGTTGAAAAACAGTACAGAATTTTTCTGTTGTGGTGGTGTAAATAACTATGATAGCCTTTCCTCTGTGCTGATATTTTTTCCAGATGGAAAAAACCCCACAAGTTTCCATTCTCAATCAGATTGATTTTATTGATCTGCACATACAAAGTAATACAATTAAGTCTCTGGAATTAAATTTTCAGACCATTGACCCTACAAGTGTAACGTTTTATTGAGTCAAATTGCTAAATTAAATCTCGTCAACTAAAGCACATTAAAGTGAATTAAGAAAGATAGAGGGTATGCAAGTCATTTATTTCCTAAACAGGCTGATGGTGGTACACAGCTGTCACAACACAGGAATAGCAGAGTCCACTAAGACAGTCTATTCATATGCATGGTCTTTGGGCAACAGAACTTCCCCTAACTTGTATTCATTTCAGTAGCTACCTTCAGATGATTTCAAACCTGTTTCCTTTGTTCTGAATATTGCAGTAAAGCCATCTTCACTCTGCCCTGGTATAACTCAGAAGATTAATTCATAAAGAGTATTCTTCCTTTCTAGCTAATGACCAAATCTGTATATAGTATGCACATGCACATCTCTATGCTAGAACAGGGAAAGGCCTATTTTCAACAAGGTTTAAATTTTGGAACAAACTGAGCAGCCATAGTAAGAGAAGACATAATAGAGGTGTATAAAATTTTGCATCTCCCTATCTCAGAACACTAGACCTTGTAGATAACCAAAATAGCTGAATGTTGAACTACTAAGAACAGAAACAGCACAAAGTTAAACTATGGAATTAGCTTTCACAAGAAGTGGTGGTCACCAACTTGGCTGGCTTTAAAAGAGGATTAGAAAAATTCGTGAGGATAAGGCTACTAGCCATAATGTTTATGTTCTTCCTCCACTATCAGAGACAAGTTGCCTCTAAATTCCCATTGCTGAAAATCACAAGTGGGGAGAGTGCAGTTGCAGTTGGCAGCTGCCTTCAGGCTTTCCATAATAATAATAATAATAATAATAATAATAATAATAATAATAATAAATTTTATTTATATCCCGCCCTCCCCGGCCAAAGCCGGGCTCAGGGCGGCTAACAACAATAAAACAGCACAAAAGTACAGCACAAACAACACTCTAAAATCATTCATTATAAAATTAATTAATTCAAGCCACTGGCAACCATTGGGCCAGAGCTCCGCGAAGATTGCCGAGGGACGGAGTCAGGCTGTGCCCTGGCCAAAGGCCTGGTGGAACAGCTCTGTCTGGCAGGCCCTGCAGAAAGATGTCAAGTCCCACAGGGCCCTGGTCTCTTGTGACAGAGTGTTCCACCAGATCGGAGCCACGGCCGAAAAAGCCCTGGCTCTAGTTGAGGCCAGCCTAACTTCTCTGTGGCCTGGGACCTTCAAGATGTTTTTATTGAAGACCGTAAGTTTCTCTGTGGGGCATACCAGGAGAGGCAGTCTCGTAGGTATGAGGGTCCTAGGCCGTATAGGGCTTTAAAGGTTAAAACCAGTACCTTAAACCTGATCCTGTACTCCACCGGGAGCCAGTGCAGCTGGTATAGCACCGGGTGAATGTGATCTCGCAGCGAAGACCCCATAAGGAGTCTCGCTGCAGCATTCTGCACCCGCTGGAGTTTCTGGGTCAGTCTCAAGGGCAGCCCCACATAGAGCGAGTTACAATAATCCAGTCTGGAGGTGACCGTCGCGTGGATCACAGTGGCTAGGTCAGGGAGAGAGAGGTAAGGAGCCAACTGCTTAGCTTGGCAGAGATGGAAAAATGCCGCCTTTCTTGTAGCTGCAATCTGCGCCTCCATGGAAAGGGAGGTGTCGAAGATTACACCCAAACTCTTAACGGACGGTGCTGGCACTAATTGCGCCCCCGCAAGAGATGGGAGTTGCCCCCCCCCAATCCCATATCATCCCGTCCCAGCCACAGGACCTCTATCTACGAATAATTTAGCTTCAACCAGCTCCCACGTAACCATCCAGCCACAGCTTCCAGACATCTGGTCAGTGTGTCTGGGGTCGAGTCAGGATGGCCATCCATCAACAGATAGAGTTGGGTGTCATCAGCATACTGATGGCAACCCAGCCCAAAACTCTGGACAAGCTGGGCGAGGGGGCGCATAAAGATGTTGAAAAGCATCGGGGAGAGTATCGCACCCTGAGGTACTCCACACACCAAGGAGTGGCGCGATGACAATTCCCCCCCAGCGCCACCCTCTGTCCCCGACCAGAGAGAAATGAGCGCAGCCATTGAAGGACTGTGCCCTGGATCCCCACGTCAGCAAGGCGGTGGTCCAGAAGTTCGTGATCGACCATGTCAAAAGCTGCTGACAGATCTAGAAGAATCAGCAGCCCCGACCCACCTCGATCCAGCTGTCTACGAAGATCATCTGTTAGGGCAACCAGAGCCGTCTCGGTCACATGACCAGTGCGGAAGCCGGACTGGAATGGATCCAGAGCCGATGTTTCATCCAGAAACCCACCAAGCTGTTCAGCAACCGCTCTCTCAATCACCTTACCCAGGAACGGAAGATTCGAAACCGGGCGGTAATTGGATAGATCTAAAGGATCTAATGATGTTTTCTTTAAGAGCGGGCGCACCACTGCCTCCTTCAGTTCCCCTGAGAATGCCCCCGTGCCAAGGGACAAATTGATGATATCCCCCAGGAGGGCCCGCACCTCATCTGGACACGCTCTAATCAGCCAAAACGGGCATGGGTCGAGAGGACAGGTGGTGGGCTTTCCAGCTCAGAAGAGTCTGTCCACATCGGCTGGGGATATCCGGTTGAAGTGGTCCAATACTGGACCCGAGGACAGTCGAGGGGCCTCCAGTTCCTTTATTGTATCCAAATTGGCAGGGAGGTCATGGCGGAGCAACAAGACCTTCTCCGCAAAAAAGCTCACAAATGCCTCACAGCTGTGTGTCAAATTGTTATTTAAATTTGGCTGTCCCTCAAGGGACGTTAAAGACCTGATTATACTAAATAATTGCGCCGGGTGAGAGCTAGCGGATGCAATGGAGGCCGAGAAGAAAGACTTCTTAGCAGCCTTCACCGCCATCTCGTAGGTTTTCATAAAAGCCCTATAAGATGTTCTTGAGGCTCCATCACGAGTCCATCGCCATACTCGCTCTAGCCGTCTGAGATCCCGCTTCATTTTCCGGAGCTCCTCAGTAAACCAAGGGGACCGGTTTTGACGGGGTCGCAGAGGCCACTTAGGCGCGATCTCATCAATGGCTGCCAAGAGCCGGTTATTCCAGTCCTCAACAAGGTCATCTAATGAGTCGCCAGGGGGAGCAAGGTCCCGCAAGGCTTGGCGGAATCTATCAGGGTCCATCAGCCTCTGTGGGCGAGCCCAAATCGGCTCGCCACCTAAGCAGGGTGGGGGTGGAAAGTCAATCCTGGCTTTCAGAGTGTAGTGATCAGACCATGGCACCTTCATTGAAGGAGACATGATCACATCTATACCTACGCCAAATATCAAATCCAGCGTGTGGCCTGCTTGATGTGTGGGGCCCGAAACAAACTGGGAGAGCCCTAGTGTCGCCATGGAAGACACCAGGTCCAGAGCCTGTGAGGAGGGAGTGGCATCAGCATGGATGTTGAAGTCCCCCAATACCAATAGGTTAGGGAACTCCAAGGCCCAGCCGGCCACCGCCTCCAATAGGCCTGACAGGGTGGCTGCTGGTGCGCTAGGTGGCCGGTACACCAGCCAGACAGCCAAGCTCTCCTTGGAGCCCCACACTAGGCCAACACATTCAATGCCGGGGATCGATGGCGATGGTAGAGCCCTGAAAGGACAATCTTCCCGTGTTAATAATGCCACACACACACCCCGGCCCACAGTCCGGGACTGGTGGAGGACGGAGAAACCCGGGGGCGCCATCTCTCGTAAGGTAACTGTTGCCCCTTCGCGCACCCAGATCTCCGTCACACAAGCCAGGTCGACCCCCTGTGAGATAAAGAAATCTCGCAGGGTGGCGGTTTTGTTGCCTATAAACCTGGCATTGCACAGCACCAATGACGGAGGTGAGTAATCCTTGCTCACCCTACCCTCGTCCCTCGGGATGAGGCTCAGATTGAAAGGGGGTTGTTGGCTAGTTAGGCATGGAACTTGCAGGTATTAGAAAATATGTAGGCACATATATTGGGAATGTAAAGGGGAATTCTAGCTTCTAAGGCTGCAATTCTAGCCATGTCTACTTAGAAATAAGTTCCATGAATTAAGTGGGTCAGTGGGGTTAGGATGGCAGCCTGTTGCGTTCTGTTTTGTTTGCTTGCCTTTATGATTTGAAGCATGCTTTTTTTAATGAGAGCTAAAATAATCATCATTTTGTGTTAGTAAGCCCTGTTCTGCAGCCCCTGCCACAATTACAGCCAGGTCTTTTTCTAGACCTTCTGATGATTAAAGCGTGTACCTCTATTGATTTTTGCTGCTGCGTTCTGTTAACTTGTAGTTAAAGTAAAAGGAGCATAGCGAGGAATTGAAGGTTTCTTCTGCTTTGTACTCTCTTCTTTTTCAGAGCCTAATAGGAGCATTATACAGATCACTGAATTGTTGTGCTTCTTTACTCATGTGTAAGAATGAATATACTGTAGCCTAATTCATGGGAAATAACGATAGAACTCATAGATGCAAAACTGTCTTCCCGTTTCAGCTGATTGTTTAGATCCAGCCTGTTCAAATCATGGTGTGTGCATCCATGGAGAGTGCCATTGTAATCCAGGATGGGGTGGTAACAACTGTGAAATTCTGAAGACTATGTGTCCAGACCAGTGCTCTGGCCATGGCACGTATCTTCAAGAAAGTGGCACATGCACTTGTGACCCTAATTGGACTGGTCCTGACTGCTCCAATGGTAAGGACTTTTTTGTTTGCTTTAGCTGTTAATATTGGGCAATATTCTAGAATGATATTATATTTAGGTCCCAGTGTAGCTAAAGGCTATAAGCAATGCAAGCAAAAAACATGTAGGAATACTTAACTGAAATTGGCCATACAAGGATAGCAGATTGCCACCACCAACACTTGATTCATTTGATTTCATTCATATATTTCCACACCGCTTTTTACCCACACGAGTCACAGAGCAGCTGACAAACAATATGTAGCAATAACATTACAATTGCAACATAAATCATATAGAATAATTAACAAATCATCAGTAAAATCATTTCATTTATTAATACGGGAGTGAGCCAAGTTCACATCATGTATGCCTGACATTTTGCATAGACTTGAAGGTTTTCTATTAAACAAACCTCTGCAAATTTCTTCTTCGCTCGAAGGATGGTAGTGCAGTCCTTTTGCTGAGGTACCAGCCTGCAGCACTATAATAACATTAATATTATACCTTGTGATGTCGCAGTAAGTCAGTGGTAGCACCTTATGATGCTTAATGTTTATTTTTTGGCTTAGCCAGTATATATATATATATATATATATATATATATATATATATATATATGCAGGTTTTGGTGTCCTCGGGTGTCTTCCCGTGTAAAAGTTGGGGTGTCTAGGCGACGTTTCGACGAGGTCTCACTCGTCATCTTCAGGCTGGTGCTTTCGGCTTCTTGTTACTGGAACAGAGCAGGATCTCAGTGTTTGAGTTCCTATAAATACTGTAGAGGGGGTGTGGTGTATAGCCTCCAATGTTCTGGGCAGAGAGGAAGTTCCCAGGCTAGTGTGCCTTTTCTTCTTTTGTTCCTTAATTACTTGAGAGATATCTTGAGTGATTTCTTGAGTGATATCCTGAGTACCACTTAGGTGGGTCATTAGGTGTGGATAGTTGTTAAAGTCTTTGTGTCTTGACCTCTTGAACTTTGTGAAGAGTTTTCCTGAGAAGATGGCTGTACTGTACTTAGTTGTGCTCTGGCTTGGCTTCGTGTATAGGGGCGAGCTGTGGTTTTGTGGCTTGTGTCAGCCAGATCTGTGTAGGGATTGCAGGGGGGTGCAGCATCCGGAGGTGCCACCATGGATTGGCTACTGGATGGTGTCTGTAATTCATCTGTGGAGAGGGTCTGGGTTTGGGTCTGGTGTGGTTGATTGGCTGGGCAAAGTCTGCCCAGCCACGTACATTGGACAAACAAACAGACGAATAAATGCACGTATCGCAGAACACAAGAATGCCGTCAAAAAAGAAGAAAAAACTTCCTCTCTTTTCCAACACATGAAAGAAACAGGACACGAAATTAATTTTGCAGATTCCAAATTGCTCTTTAACACGGAACATCACCACAAGAGAATAATCATGGAAGCCATCGAGATAGAGAAACACCCTCACAACATGAACAAGCGTGACGACACATCCCGCTTGCCAGACATCTGGAAATTAGCCCTCCCCACAAAAACTGACACCAGATCCAGAGGCACACAGAACGCCAACACCAATCAACCACACCAGACCCAAACCCAGACCCTCTCCACAGATGAATTACAGACACCATCCAGTAGCCAATCCATGGTGGCACCTCCGGATGCTGCACCCCCCTGCAATCCCTACACAGATCTGGCTGACACAAGCCACAAAACCACAGCTCGCCCCTATACACGAAGCCAAGCCAGAGCACAACTAAGTACAGTACAGCCATCTTCTCAGGAAAACTCTTCACAAAGTTCAAGAGGTCAAGACACAAAGACTTTAACAACTAATCCACACCTAATGACCCACCTAAGTGGTACTCAGGATATCACTCAAGAAATCACTCAAGATATCTCTCAAGTAATTAAGGAACAAAAGAAGAAAAGGCACACTAGCCTGGGAACTTCCTCTCTGCCCAGAACATTGGAGGCTATACACCACACCCCCTCTACAGTATTTATAGGAACTCAAACACTGAGATCCTGCTCTGTTCCAGTAACAAGAAGCCGAAAGCACCAGCCTGAAGATGACGAGTGAGACCTCGTCGAAACGTCGCCTAGACACCCCAACTTTTACACGGGAAGACACCCGAGGACACCAAAACCTGCATTCCTGTACCCGTGAAAATCTACGAAAGCATATATATATATATATATATCCATTCATATACAACCAAGTACCATTTATGCTCCCACCAGATGTTGACTGCTGAGTTTACCAAACAATAATGCTGCCAGGGTCCGACTCTGGGGTTGTGGCGCTCATCTCGCTCATCTCGCTTTATTGGCCAAGGGAGCTGGCGTACAGCTTCTGAGTCATGTGGCCAGCATGACTAAGCTGCTTCTGGCAAACCAGAGCAGCGCACGGAAACGCCGTTTGCCTTCCCGCCGGAGCGGTACCTATTTATCTACTTGCACTTTGACGTGCTTTCGAACTACTAGGTTGGCAGGAGCAGGGACTGAGTAATGGGAGCTCACCCTGTCATGAGGATTCGAACCGCCGACCTTCTGATGGGCAAGTCCTAGGCTCTGTGGTTTAACCCACAGCGCCAGTTAGTTTGCTCCTTATTCTCCAAATGCTTCAAATAACCTGTGGATAATCAATATATACATGTTCCTAATTAAAAAATTGTTTTGTTAAGCTTCTAAGAGAAAAAGGAAAAGTTGTTTTGCTCCATCCAAAGGTTTAGCGGGGGGGGGGGGGAGCCGTTTAAAATCAACTTTGCTTTCCTCTGTCTTCATCAGCAGTTTGTCCATTAATTAGCCCTCCAATTCCTCTTCAGTTAAATTAACTCTAATTAATAAGTTCATTACAAAGACTGACGCACCTTGCTTAAAGCAAGTGTGCTAGAAGCTGATAAACACCTCCACTCTAATGAAAAATTGATTAGATGGAAGACAAAAGGTGGGGCCTCTGAAATAAACCTTTTCCTCCCAGAGCAGGGTTGATATTTTGAAGTTTTGAAGTTAATCCATCCAAGATCTCATAATAAATAAATACATCATTTAGTTCAAAGTAGATATAAAAAGATTATATGAGAAACTCTCTTGGCTCCCACATCTTCTAGCACATAAAATGTGTCACAAGTCTTGATAGTATGTTTAATGTTCTACAGCTCTTTGAGATACAGCAATGATGTCTCATGGGAAGGATCCTTTTCAGCTTTTTTATTATTACATTCCTATTTCAATATCTATCACAAATAATTTCTGATCTTTGTTTCCAGAATTGCTTTTTCTGCTGTTTCTTTCTTTCAGGAGACAGAAGTCATATAATATGCTTATGAAACATCTTATGGCTGTGCCAGCTTTGTTCTAAGAGTCTTAAACTATATCCCTTAAGCTATGTTTTTCCTTCTCATATTAGCGCCACAGAAAACTATTCCCTCAAAAAAAGAAGGAGTGATGAATGCAAACTGTAATAGACTGGAGTATTATTTCACACCTTGTATTCAGCATGAGAATAAAGTGTTTTATGTAGCTTAGAAAACACTTTATTATTTTAGCAATGACAGTGCATTTTCACAAGACGACAAATAAGGAACTGAATACTGTAGATGAGAAGTGACCAGCCTACCTCCCACAGCCTACCTTTCCACTAATTTCATGCGGCCCTTGGCCTAATGTCATGCAGGTAACAAGGATGGAGATAATGGGAGGAATGAGGATGGCAGAGTGGGAGAACATGGCAAACAGAGTGAAAGAAAAAACAGGTGGCTTCATCCACTTTTGGCCCAACCCTGCCCACCGCTTGCATGTGGTCCCCAAGGTCCCCAACAGATTACCCCTGAGGATATGCGGCCCTCCACAGAAAAAAGGTTGCCCACCCCTGCTGTAAATAATGGGTTAAATGGTCAGTTGATACTGTTTGGGGTTTTTTGCCTACCACATAGCAATTGTCACAACCAATCTGGCAGTTAGGGCATTGGGTTGGATCCTTAGTCTAAGCAGGAAGGAGATTGGGCGTCCCAGCCCCCACTCCAGTGGATCAGGGTACCCTGTTAGAGGGGTCCTAGGGGCAGTGCTTGTGTCCAGATGCCCAGATGTAGGTCATAGGGTGATCCTTAACCCAGAGGCGACCCTGCCAATCAGTCATCCAGCAGTCGGGTTGGATGGTTCTGGATTCACTCCCAATGCCTATGCCAAAACTACCCAATCAGAACACAAGATATTTTGGGCTCAAGGATAGACACCCACATACAAAATGCATCTATCTTGTGTTGATGTTCCACACAAAAACTATACTTACTTGTGGACTTGGGAGTGTAGTTACATTAAGTTGCCACAATAGGGCAGAGAGTAGGAAAGAGCTTTATCTCAGTGCCCTTTATTTCAACAATCATGAGGATTTCAAGAATGGAAACACTTAATTTCAAGGTTACATGAAATAATACATTAGACTGACAATTTCAGGAACAAAAGTGCTGGAGATCATAGAACGGAAATAGACAAAAGGAATAGCTGTTTTTACTCCCTTGATGGAAGACTTCAGGCTTAACACTGGTAGAATCAAAACATTAACATGATATTGTTGTATCTTTATTTTTCTGTGGGTTAAAGCAAGATTTTCTGCTGTAGCTACTATTAGTTTTCAGTGCATATGATCTCAATGCTCAGTAAGAATATTACATAAATCCTCATATGTGTAAGAACAGGTGAGTCTTAAGATATATGTGATTAGGAAATCTAATTTTAAAATACCCAAAGCTAACTGAAGAAAAGCTGTGGTAGATAGACATCACTAAATCTCCTGGGCAACTAATAGAGCATTAGCTAAGATGTAGATTCCCCATCCTCTTGAGAGCTTCCTGAAAATGCTTTTATAGTAACTTTTTAAATTACATTTTCAAAGGATTTGCCTTCCTCTGTGATCAGGTTGGATCAGGAATTTGGCTAATTATTGTGTTCTTTCTCCACCCCCACCCCATCGTCCTTTCTCCTGCTGTTTTTTTGTAATGCAGAAATCTGTTCTGTTGACTGTGGCACACATGGCGTCTGCATGGGTGGAACTTGTCGTTGTGAAGAAGGCTGGACTGGCCCATCCTGCAGTCAGAGAGCATGTCACCCTCGGTGTGCTGAACATGGAACATGTAAAGATGGGAAGTGTGAATGCAGCCAAGGCTGGAATGGCGAGCACTGCACCATTGGTAGGCTAACTGTGCTTTAATATTATTCTTCAATACTGAACTTAAAAAGCCAGAGGTCCTGACCTTGTCTGAATCAGAAATTTAGCACTTTGAAGCCTGTTCCTTCAAATGGAATATTTTCACTTGTCAGTTTGTATAAAGAAATTGTTACTTTAAAAAAAGAAGAAGAAATGATTATATGATGGATCATCAATCCTTTACCTCACCCCAGATGGAAGGGGCAAGAATCTCTGTTCAATTTTTTCTTGGTTTTCTCTACACATAAGTTCACTGACTCCAATGATAACTATTTTAGTATTCTTCCTAATGAATGGATAAATCAGTTCATTTCTACCAGCTTTTCTGTTTTTAGCTTGTAGTCGTGCATCTCATTTCACCTTTATTAACAAAGGAAACTAAAGAAACATTGTACATGAACATAAAAGCTGGTTTGTTTGCCAGGAAATCTAGCACCCTGAAATAATTTTTGTTGAGTTTTGTTAGCAGGCATAATGAATTATTTAACATTTCCACAAAGCTTCTGTTTCGACAAACTGAGCAACTTGCTGACTTTCAGCACTTCCATTCATAGGTTTATTTGTTTTTTTGCAAGCAAGAGCAGAGGCCCTATGTTTTTGTAGTACAAGACTCATTTTTCCTTTACATCCTGCATATTATATGGATATAAAAGAAAGATGCCTTTTTTCTTTCTTAAAATTTTCTTTCTTAGAATTCTGTTATGTTTCTTTTCAGAAACCAGTCTTTGACCAAATAACCTTTGATATCTAACTAAGTTGGATCCATGATAAGTCATTAAAGATCACAAAGAGGACAAATGAAGGAAGACTTTTCATAGTGATCCTTCACATTTGTCTCCATATTTCCTGCTCCTTTTAAAAGTCTATGGTAAAATGAATGTGGAAGACAAAGCCTATCGCTAAGCTTTAGCTTGTCAGCTTGTAATTATTCAGCAAATCACTCTTCTGTTGGCCTCACCGACCTACATGGATTACAATTATATATGGATGAACTGTTCTTGCACATTTTTTCCCAATGTATTAGACACAACAGGGTTTTTTTCATCAGCATAGGGAAGGCGGGGGGTTCGACTAGATTTCAAAACTATGCGTTGCCCGTGTATTTATTGCATTACTGCGTTTGCAATAATACATTCATTGTTTTGGATATTTGTTAAGCTTTTAAACATTCAAGTGGTTTGGGTAGGGCTTCCTGCAATGACTGACTAATTCAGCAACAGTTCTAATCCCATATATATCCAGTTTCCCCTTATACCTAGTCATGGTTCCCAATAACTTTCAGTCTCACCAATCTCTTTAAACCCTAATCGATGGGGACAGAATCACAGCCTGCAGCTATGAGAATAGTTATGCCAAAATGGATTAATGGATTAATTTTATTATAAGTATACTTTGAAATTCCATTTACCAATTTTAAACTTATAGAATACAAAATTTATTCATTTAATATTGGTGCTAGAGTGTATTTATTGATGACAACAACACATAAAAGCTGTCTTGTGTAATATATGCATGCATGTATGTATGTTACAAGAGTAAACTATAATTTCTTACACATGCAGGTCCTGCTATCCACTCGCTATGCAAAAATTAACTTATCTGAATATAAAGAATTATGCCCAAACTTTGCTGTACACTCTCCAGGTTCAGATATCTGAACAGCAGGAGTCTGCCTACTTTCTTGTTTGTTTGTCCTTTGATGTTTGGCTGCAGACATTTTTAGACAGAAACTGTGCAGAGAGGGAGGGAACAAGATCAGACAAATTGCGAGCAGGAGAGATCAGACAGATCAGTTTTTGTTCTTTGTGAGAGACATGCTGATTGGCTGCAGCCATTTTAGGAAGAAACCATGGAGACAGATCTGACAAATCCCCAATTACAAATGTTCCCCTAGGAATCAATGGAAATTGTGGACTCGTTATGCAAACGCTCGCCTAATGAACAATTTCCATGGAGCATATACTATGTTTGGTAAACGGAAGCTGTGTGTATAAATAAATACAATGATAGAAAGCTTGAAAAGAGAAAATGGGTAGAACCAATGAGTTGGATCTCAAGATTCCATTCTTCCAACAAAAACAGTTTTCCCCCAACAGAATTGGTATTTTGGATCCAACCTTCTATCAGTACAGATAAAATAATGTTAGAGAAAAACAAAACCTGCATAATGTCAACAAAACAAAGTGTATTGCGCCCAGCCCTTGTGGTACTCCCAGTAAGTCTGTGATCACTATCCAATAGCAGTAGAAAAAGGAGTCTGCAATAATTGTCAAGAGGAATAACTTACACCACCTATATTTCTGAGAATCTTTGTAACCCTATTACAGGGTTCAAATGGAAAAGGGAAATAACACAATGCAGCATAATAATTGCACCATGTGCGTTTGTACAGCAATACTTACTAATCGTACAATCATGATGCTTAATAAAACAAGATACAAGGTCAAGATTGAAATTCTGTCCAGAGTCCAAATCTTTTAGTCTTGTATGTAGTGTTTAACAGCTAATTCCCCAGCTGTTAGTGTTTCATTTTCAAATTTTCACTGATTGGCTTCCTAAATCTCACATCAGCCTTGGTGTTTAACAGAGGTGCACTGACCAGCTTGACTACATTTTTTTTCCTGAACAAAGCATGTCTTTGTGATCATTAATGATCTTGCTTTCCAATGTAGTGAAGAAATAAAAACAAATAGCAGGTATTTCGTAGCTTAAAGGAATTAGGATTTCCCCTAGGCCAGATTTCCATTTGAATTGCCTGCATCTACATGAAAATCAATGTAACTCAATAAACAGCTTGGTGTTTAAAGCACTATTAGCAGAGAACACCTCAAAGGACTACCTTTCCTTAAACTGGAGAGATGGGATTTTTGGGGAGCTTCTAAATATGTGCCCTGCTGAATACAAATAGAAAGAGTAATTGAAAATTAGGTGGGAAAGAAATTAAACATTTTCAAAAACTAATAGAAGTTCTCAGTGGAAACGTGCATCAGATGCTTCTTTAAACCTATGTTTATTGATGGCTTGCACATAGTAGAGCTTTACTTCTCACTAATATGATCAGCATGCACTTCCTCGCTCTCCAAAGTTGAGAACTTGTCCATTGTTCAGAGTTACATGCCAGGAGAACTGCAAGCTTTTCACATTTTACCAAGTTAATAGCTGTGTTAACAAATAGCTGTGTGAACCCTTGTGAGCATACATTCGGTAAAAGTGAGCAGAACCTCTCCTTGTTTTCAAGTCCAAAGCTCATCTACACGCATCAATTCAGACTGGCCTGGAGATCATCTGTCTTATCAGCCTTCTTCCTACTGAGTGCAGACGTGGGAGGCATTGGAAACCAGTGCTCTGTAACTGTTGAGATGTTAACCTAGTTTTAATATAGCTTTTAACTGGATCTAACTTGTTTGAGCATCAGTTCAGAAGCAACAAATAATAATGAGTGGAGTCTGTTGTGGTTGGTGCTCATTGGGACAGGTAGGGCAGAAGGTGGGAAGCCCAGGCAGTAGGTGGTGCCAGAGACAATGATGGGCAGAGCCAACTTATTATTGGTTTGTCCTTCTCATCCTCCTTGCTGAGTTCTACAGGTGTAACACTGAGACTAAGGATGACACGCATTAAACACCCAGCCCAGCAAGCAGCAAACTTTGAAATGGGCCCAAGGCTGGGCAGCAGTTGTCTCCCAGTGGCTCGATCTTTTGACCTTTCATCTTTGTCAACCTAGAACTAGGATAGCAAAGAAAAATGGGTAAGAGCTGGCTGTACTTGGGATATGACAGTGGACTGACTGGTCCCACTTAAGATTGCCTTCATGGAAAGATAACTCTTTATAACGCTGGTCCATGTGGAACTGAGAATCAGGCACTAAAATAGACACAATGAATTTATAGCTTTCAAGATGTTGATGCAGCCACAATTTTTAATATCCTTGGCTATCGGAAGCTGGAGCTGGAGTTCCAATAGCATCTGGAAAGCTACAAGTTCTCCATCACTGCGCCAAAACCTGCTCGACAAAACTTACTGATAAAGTACATTGTACAATTCAAAGAATGCTGTAATGTTTTGAATGGAGGGACCCATTCTGTATTGCTGTTTCAGTTAATGTATATAAATTGAGTTGTTCTGTTGAACTGAATGCAGATACTGGATTCGGTCACTAGCATTTTGTGGTATTTATATGCTTTTGTATGCCATTTCCAGGGCTAGTGCAAGACTTTCTGCCACCTGAGGCATACTGGCAGCTGCCACTGCCCCAGCATGTTGACCTGCTGCTGTTGCTTTTGCCACTACATCATCAATAGCAACACAAGTGTGCCAAGGCTGACCAGAGTCATCTCATCTGACAAGTCTTGTGCTGCTTTGTTGCCATAGCAATAAATACATTTTTAACTTTAGGCTGCATTCGCCATGGCAATGCAGGGATCATGCAGGCACTCTCAGAGACCACTTTATCCACAATGACTCACTCTGAGGAGGAACTGTTCTTCAAAGTGAGGCATAGGTTATCTAGAGAGCCCTGTAAGAATTGCTGCTGAGAGCTTTGCTGCAGCTTCACACTCCGTAGCAGACAGTGGAGGGAGGAGGGAGCTGGTGACAGCACTGACCCACAGTCAGTGGCGAAATGGCACTGAGAGTGTGTCTGGGCTGGGACACACACACACACACAGAGAGAGAGAGAGAGAGAGAGAGAGAGAGAGAGAGAGAGAGATTGACAGGCCCTCTCCATCTGCCTGAGACAAAGGTCTCACTGTGGCTAATGGGTGGACCAGCCCTGACTATTTCAGAATAAAGTAAATTAAGTTCTCTTTCTAAAATAATTATAGGATGCAATTGGACATGTGATGAAGTATCAATGAGATCAGCTTATAACTAAATGCAGAGTTGTGTGCTTAACTTTAGGTCCATGTAAGTTGCATTGAGTCACACCCAACTGAGCAAGAGTGTAAAGTTGGAAGGGAGATGGTTAGCGATAGGCTATTGTTTTTGCAATTTAGCTGACACTTATCTTGGGTAAATTAAATAACTGTGATAGGAACACTATAAAAGTGAATGCTTCACCAGCTGCTTTGCCATTAAACGCATTTAGTCAAATGGAATTAGCAAATAATTACGTTGGTAGGAATCTACTATATTCAAGTGTTGTATTAGTGGCTCCAATTAAAAAGCTTCATAATTTTTTCTTTCTATACACATTATTATTGTTAGGTAATTTACATTGCAAATTAGAAAACCTGCATTAAAATTCAGCTGCATTCTGATTTGTCAACAGCCCTTTTGAAATAAATCTGTAACGTTAAATATGGGTGAGTAAGACCATCTGTTTAAAGAACTTGCCTGCAGCTCAAACACTTAACTCACGAGAGGCATTACAGCTGTTTAATTGTTATGGTGTGGAAACAATGATCGTTCTGTCCAAAATTAATATTTATATACATATTCATGTGGTTCAAAGTAAGTGGTATAAATGTGAGTGTACGCCATTAAGCATTCAGAGAAGAGATGGAGTTAGGCTTTGGTGATATTTTAACCTGGCTGGGAGACATGTATATTTTAACCTAGTCTCAAATGGATGGGGGCAATAAGCATATCATTAGTGGAATGCATCTCAGCATATGAGGAAAACCAACTTAAGGAGACATGAACTGGGACTTCCCTGAGTTCTCTGTTTCCTACATGAAGGCTAAGCTGTTTAGAATGAATTGACCTTTGGATTTGTGGAGCTAGGCAGAAAGTAGTTGGAGACATCTAGTAGCAGACTAGTCTGGATTACTTGAGTCCTGTTTTTTGCGCCTCCCATCAATTGGGAGGCAAAGTCAGGATTATTTGTACTGAATTGTTGGGCTCATGGAAGTGCAGAGATTGTGTACTTGTCAAGTCTGTGGGACAAGAAGTCAAAGCTGGGTGACTAGGGGGCTTTTTAAAGGTTATGGCTCCAGGGAAGACTATTTGAAACTGAAAGCACAGACTGACTTTAGAATAGTGAGCTACTGCTGGTTCAGAACCTAATGCAACAGAACATGTAGCTTCTCAAGCAGCCTATTGTTTGTTACTAGATATATCTTGCTAGATGAAGCTGCTGGAAGTTTGTTCTCCTGCATGTTAACATCAAAAAATGGTGAGAGTAATGGCGAGATTTTAAAAGCTAGTTTTAAATGGCACTATAAATAAGACAGGCATTCTGTGCCATGGAACCATGTACATATATGATTTTACATGGTTTTAACAAGGCACATAAATAGCACTTAGCTGCCTTCATACTGATAGCTAATTAGCAGTTAAGTAGTCCAAAGTCTACTCTAATCCTATTTGAAATGTTACAATAAAAACATAAATTCTCTTACCAGATTTAAATGGGGAACATAGAACTTTACACAAGTAGTTTTTTTTTTTAAAAAAAAGCCTGCACGAAGGAAGTTTGTAAGTTTTAAAATTGCAGACGTGCTGTGAACACATTGAAGTTAGTAGCAGCTATTGCACAGGAAATTGATAGATATACGAGAGGACAAAATGTTCAAAGAATACAGCTGGTCTGGCACTCTACAAGCTATGCAAGAAAAAGTGCAATCTATTACAATTGTAGGTTCAAATTCAGAATTATTCTTACTTCTGCAGAATTAGAAAGTGAAGAGTAAGCATTCTCTGTGGGAAGAAATAAAGGCCTCTGTCAGCACAGAACTTTGAACACTTCAGAAAATGACAGTATTTTGATAATAAAAGAGAAGACTTGGGAAAACAGAAATACCATCTGTCAATTCTGAAAATATTAGGTATTGCATGTGAAACTGAAGATATTATGTGACTGAATTTGCAGCAATGTGACACTAATTACAATTAATGTAGACAAATAGTTTCAGTTCAGGCCTGCGTGGAGGTTATGAAAGATCGCATAACTAAGCGTAGCTACTGCTACATACTTGCACAGTTTTCTACCACAGAGTTACTCTGCAGTCATGTTAGGATATGCTGATATCAGCTTCCTAGTTTTCTGAATGTTTTAAGATTCATGCAGATTGCACTGGAAAAACATGTTCATGGATGTCCACACTAATTTAAGCAGCTTGCTACGTTTCTTTTGAGGAAAGCTTGTCTTATTTTCTTTCTTTTCCTTCCTTTATGATAATTGGTTTCATGACTCTTTGGGCATTAAGCAGAACTGTCACAAGGAGACTGCCTCTATCCTTTCTGGTCAAGTCCCAAATGGCATTAATTGTAAGGCTACCACAAGGTTAAAGGAAATATAGTAATTAATTTTCAATAATGGTTTATTTAATGCTTCATCTCAAAACTAATGCTCAAGCCCTATACAGCTTTGCTGGCCTATTTGCCTTCAATCACAAAGCAAAATCCTTACCACCACACACAGCAGCACATGTCACCCTAAGCATTTACAGTCATACCTTGGATCCTGAACGCCTTGGCTCCCGAACAATTCAGCTCCCGAACAATCAAAACCTGGAAGTGAGTGTTCCGGTTTTTGAACAATTTTCGGAAGCCGAATGTCTGGTGTGACATCCAATTGGCTGCAGGACGCTCCTGCAGCCAATCAGAATCCGTGCTTTGGTTTCTGAACATTTTGGAAGTCTAACAGACTTCCAGAACGGATTCCATTCGACTTCCAAGGTATGACTGTATTTCCTAGTTAGCACTAAAATCCATCTCTAAGAGTAATCTCTGTGTCTGGTATTCTTTTTATCTACTAAGACTGCAATCCTTTGACATGGGATCATAGAATACATCATGTAGATAACTCCAGTATTGGAGATCCAATATAGCTCCCTCTCCACCTCTGTAGCAACTTCTGTGGCCCTAGCAATGTTAGAGCTCTGATATTGGTGGAGCAAAAGATGTTAGAGTGTTTTGGGGTGGGGGAGTGTTTCAGAGGACCAGCATAAGCCTTTGGGTCCCCTTTGGAACCAAAGGAGGAAATTCAATTTCAAATATTAGAGAGGTGGGACCTTAAGTGACTCTGAGGTAGCTGAAATATACTCAGGAGTCTCCCGTTACTTGTTCCTTCTCCACCCAATCCTGTATCATGCAGTAGGTTTCTGGTGCTAAATTACATCTGGTGATAACTACTGCCAAAACATCACCATGAATATTCATAGCACAGTGAGCATAACAACCTTTGTAAGTTTTCAAGGCTACAAATTATGAAATTTCTCCAGTGCATCAGTCATTCTGCCGAAATCTGAGTATGAATTCACCAGCTTGTGTTTCATGGAATTAGCCATTGGAATTTGTGTCGCAGCTTTGCCTGCAAGTTTTATTTAAATTTCATTTTAAGTGGAGGAATTTTAAAAACCGGGTGAATTATTTTACCCCTAGCATGACATCTTAGCTTACAGTCATGTTGAAAAGCTGTGCGCAAAACAGGATAGTTAGTATTTTTCTTTTTTATTCTAGCCCTAGACAAGAAAGATCATGGTAAGTGAAAATATCTCGTAAAGGGCATGAATAAACTAATATGAATATGAATTTGTTATACTGCATTGAAAATTATGTCACTGCTATAATCCTTTATGACAGGGTAATCAGTAATAAAACAGTGCAGTGAGTACCAATTAAGGAACATCAAATCACTGAGCATGCTGTTCATGCTGATTTAAACAGGAGATGATTGGAATAAATGGATTTAATATATACTTTTTTGCAGGCTGTAGCTATTCTGTCATATCTACAGGAGCTAGCATATGAATAATCTAAGGGGGATACCTACTTATATCTCTAATGGAAGACTAATGAAAAGCATTAAATTTTAGAAAGCCTGCATTAAGACCTGTTGTTAAAAAAAACACATAATAGTAAACGGGAATTTTCCTGCTAGCTTTAATAGTTTATTGCTGGAGAAATTACAATGGAGATGAATAATTTTTCTTCTTGTTGCTATGCTTGTTTTCACTCTGCAGTTTGTTGATGTTTCTTACATTAGTTGATTACAGAAGCTATTAGAAATCTTTTAAGTAATCTTATGTGAATCCTAATGTATTCCCACCATGCCCTCCCACAATTATTGTCAAAATTCTTAATAGTACTAAGCCAAAAAATTATATAATTCAAAATTTGTCTTATTTCCACCATTGTCATCTGAGAGATTTTCTTAAGAAGCTGTGAGGCTCAGGGGTTTTGGGGGACGGGGGACGGGACATGCTCATATTTTTCGAAGGTCTGAGCTTTTGCTAGGAAAGCAACTATATTTTTATAGTGAAATTTGAAATTTTATAGTAAAATTTCACCCAGGAGGAAATGATACAGAGTAGAGAAGTAACAGGCACAACATAATCCTTTCTCTGCCTGCTTCTCAGCTCCATAACAAACTACCTTGAGCTATTTCCCCACCAGAGTTACAGAAATGTGTTTAACTTCAAAAAAGGGGTAAGTGCTGTGCTCTGTTTCTTTTCCGTTGCACATCACCCTCCCACAAGCATCATTTTTCTCGGGAAATAAATGGGATTCAAGTTTGTTACGCACCAAGCCTAGTTTTGCCCTTCTATTCTCTGAGTATTTATTTTGGTATGGAGCTGTTATTTATGTACAGTATTAACTATATTTATACTTCCACCAAATAACATATATTTATGTTAATTATTGTAAGGGTGGTATTCAACTAAGTTTTACTCAGAATAGACCAACTGATATTAATGAACACGACTAAATTAGGTCTATTAATTTCAGAGGGTCTGCTCTGAGCAAAGAGTAAGTTTTAGAATATTGGTTGCAATGCCTTTGGCCATGGTTTTCATTTCCTCTCCCCCATTTCTTATACTTGAGCTCCTGACAGACCCTAGGCATGGCAAACAAGGAGAGAGAAGCCAATTGGCAGATGATGATAGCATCGTATTATCTTCCTTTCTAGTCTTTATTCCCCATCTCCCATCGCACTCCTTCCAACCCTTTTGTACCATTGTCTTCAAACACAACTTAATGACTTTTCTTACACATCTTCTCCTTCCACCTCCTCTAACCTAACCTTTTCTCCAGTCCAGATACTCCTCTCTGTTACCTACTCACCAGTTAGCTCTATAAATGCTGTAAGATTCCCCCGTTAAATCCCACCCTAGTCTTCCATTTCACATATTCCCTTCAGCAAGCTACCTCTATACTTAGGATGTTTCCCAATGGGGGACTTAATATTGCCAACAGGTTGCTCAGATATCTCACACACGCAGGTTGTTGGCAACAGGTTTTTTTTAACTTACTAGATTTTCTGTAGAAAGGATAAATCTGAAAGAAATGATATCATGTGGACACTGAAAAATTTGTGTGCATGAACACTCATTCCCTAATGAACACCCTCCTGGAAGTATCCATGCTGTTATTCTCCTCCCTTCCACCTTCCCACATCTTTCCTTAAATTCACCTTCCAAATGCATGGTTTCCTTTTTCACTTATCCTTTCTATCTGTGTCTTGCTCACAGACGTCCCTATGTTCCACACTGGGTCCTGTACGATTCCATTTTATTCTTCCTTCCTATTCAGTGCATACACTGAGCCACTAATGGTATGGACACATGGAGCCATCAGTACAGATGTACATGACACATACCTTTTATCTTTCCGTATGTCTGGTTCAAATCTTTCATTCTGCATGTAGCTATTGTAAATTGCACAGGGGTAGCCATGTTTAGGGACGCGGGTGGCGCTGTGGGTAAAACCTCAGTGCCTAGGACTTGCTGATCAGAAGGTTGGCGGTTCAAATCCCCGCAACGGGGTGAGCTCCCGTTGTTCAGTCCCAGCTCCTGTCAACCTAGCAGTTCGAAAGCACCCTTAAGTGCAAGTAGATAAATAGGGACCGCTTTATAGCGGGAAGGTAAACGGCGTTTCCGTGTGCGGCGCTAGTGCTGGTGCTGGCTCGCCAGATGCAGCTTCGTCACGCTGGCCACATGACCCGGAAGTGTCTTCAGACAGCGCCGGCTCCCGGCCTCTTGAGCGAGATGAGCGCGCAACCCTAGAGTCGGTCACGACTGGCCCTGATGGGCAGGGGTACCTTTACCTTTACCTTTAGCCATGTTTATTTGCTGCAGCAAAAAATCTGGGAATATTTCTGTTTTTATTGCCGTGTACCAATTGGAAGCAATGGTCAGGTGTGCTTCCTGCCAGCGTCATCTAGGTACTAGTACAAAGCTTTCCAGACTTTTCATGCTGGTGACAAACTTTTTAGACACACGTCATTTCACAACACAGTAATTCAGTTTTGCTAGTAAACCAGAGGGTAAACTAACCACTTTCCAGCCCAAGGAGGAGCGTAGGCAGCATTTATGCCACATGCCTACACACTGCAGCAGACACACTAAGGTGTCACGACACACAATTTGGAAAGCTCTGATCTAGTAAGATGCCAACTTGTCTCCTAAAAGAAGTGAGTCACCAACTACATTTCACCAGTGCTTCAATGTCTGCCTTTTGTGCTCAGTTCACATTGCTGATCATCACTTACAGAAATCTATGTTTGTGCCTATCACACCTGAATATCCCATCGTAATCTCTCTTTAAGAGATTTGCTCATCAAGTTAAGATTCCAGGGATGCACCAAGCAGTAGCATTCTCCATGGTGCATCGAAAAATAGGCAGCCAGAAAGAGTACAGACTGGAATGGCACCAATTCACTCCACCATCTCATCCTGCATAATGTCACTAATGACTCTTACAAAAAGGGCAAACCAGGTTCAGCTTCACTGATATTATCTTAGAGTGAATTCACACATGCTGATTAAAGCTACATTTGGTAAGTGTTTCAATGAAACTACCTTCGTAGATCAGTCGATACATGCTAGGCTAGGCTGTTGCCACTGCAAGTTGGGAGTAAATAAGCTACTCACATATTGTCTGCTTTTTGTTGGTTTGTTTATTTTGTTTGATTGACGATATACTCCATCAGTTATTCCAGGTGCTTTATAGCATATTTAAGCAAAACAGTGCAATATAATACATAATGTACGGGTCACACTTATATTGAACTTAGCCTACAGTAAGTGACTAGAAAATAAGGCACATGGTGTGTAAGTAAGTTGCAGTGTTAAACATTAAGCATTATTTAACCACTGCCCTGTCTTTAAAAAGCAGCAGTCAACCTTTACTTGAAATGACAGCTACCTGTGGAAAAAAGCAAATAGACTTTCTCTTATTTTATATGTTACATGCTACATTGTATATATGTATCTGTAACCTTGTTTCACTCTCAACTTTGAAAGCATCTGTTAGTTTCTTCTGCATTGCTAGGTACCGCTGCTTTCAATAAAATAATGTAGTTCTGTGTTTTGCATAATTGGCTAAGTACGCTGAGACAAATAAGTGGATTGCAGAAGTATATTGTTTCTTTTTTGAAGTAGTGATAATCCAGGACAAAATTAAAATACAGTACTTTTTCTGTCCAGAATGTCTGAACTGTACACAACTTGGAAATCAAATATATGGTTTTTCAGTTTGGCCGAGCTGTAAAGCTCATGTGTTACATAACTGCTTTAACATGAACTGAAAATCAAAAAATTTTATGACTTTGGTTAGGTTTGCTCTACATAAAAGACAAGGCATAACAAAAACAGCTATAAACTGTAGAGTTTGAAATGTGTTAGTTTTTTTAGTCTGAAAATGCATTTTTAAAATGCTGAGTCTTTAATCAAATGATGACTGTATATTTTGCTATAGAGATGATGCTTTAAATTTTTAAACACTGGGAAACTTTCTATGCAATGTGAGATCTCATTTCAGCAAATCACTGCTCTTTCTGTGTGTAAATTCTGAACAATTCCTTTCCTACATTACTCTTCTGAAACGTCTGTCTGTTCTCTTTTTTCTTTTTAATTCTCAAGCTCACTATTTGGATAAGATAGTTAAAGGTACTGTATATTTGCTCTTCCTTGACATGCTTCCATGTATCTCTGTGTATATTATAGCAACCATTCCACTAGACTTGGCAAGTGCAACGTATTTTATATGTACTCCATGAATTATAAATTTCATTCATGTTACTTTCCATGTTCCTTGGATTTAAGAGATAAAGACTTTTAATGTTTTTTTGTCACCTGTTAGCATTTTTACTAAGCACTTTGTAAGTTTCACTATATCCTGTATAAATGGATTAGCTTTGATGATATCAAAAACTGAAGATAGCTGTGCATCTGCTGTTTGTGGTTTTTTAAAAGCCTTCTAGCTCTTGTTGCTTGAAGGAATCTCCTAGTCGTCCTATACGATAAGAAAAAAATGAAATGTTAGTCACAGGATGAGAAAATGTCATAGCTTCAAGGATACATTGCAATAGAGATATGTGTGTAAAAGAAGCCAGTGGTGCCATTGGCCAGGATCCATGTCACACTATGGGTGGTATCCCATGTAGACCTACTCAGAGTAGACCCACTGAAATTTCTAGACAGTGGGTCTACTTTGGGTAGAACATAGTTGGATATGGGTCCATATATGAGTGAAAAACACCGCTGTGCCTTTCTATTGTTCCTCACTGGGTCCTTGCCAGGACCTTGATGGCTTTGTGCCATGTGCAATCAGAACATCATGTGCACTGCTTTGGATGCTGGCCATTGCAGTTGACAAGCTGCTTAAATTTATAGAAGCTCCGTAGTTGCTTTTATTTTTTTATTTTTTTTAAATTGTTTATAAGCTTTTTAAAAATAAGCTTATATGTTAAAATATTTTATTGCCATTTACTAAGAAAATCTGTGTGAGATCAAATAATTATACTTCGTAGTTTTGGATTGCAATGGAAAAGCTGATTTAGCCAACTCTTCACTGAGCATGTACCACTAAACAGCGAACGTTCTCATATCTTCAGTTGTGGTAAAAGAAATGTGTTTTTGTTTAATTATCACAAGTACTCCCCTTTTTTCCAGATTGCCTTTCTTCTCTTCCTTATCTGTGCTTTTTCATTAGAGTATGGCAATATTCATGGCAGAATCCAGGCTTTCGTATAATCACTCTTGAGTGCATTCAATTGTTTTCTGTAATTCTTTGCCAGTAGGACAGATAAAGCTGTGTGTCCTCTGTAACCAAAGTGGAAGAAAAACATTTCAGAAGTAAAAAATTTACCTTCTGCACATACAATTGAAAAGTGCAGATGGCAAATAGTACCTAAAGAAAAACTGGCAGCCAAATCTAATCTCAGCCTGGCATGATGACATGATATCCATAACTATAGCTTCATCATACCTTGTCATGAGACGCTACTATTATTCCCTTCCATCTGTAAGTACTAATTTTTGCTAGAGGCAATAACGGCCTTAGAATGATTGTTTCATTTGTGCTGCATAAGTGGAGAAAGAAGTACGTTAATAATTATTTAAGGATTCCTAGCAAAAAAAGATGGTTTCAAGCACACGTGTGAATCAACAGAAACAGGACACTAGGCTAGTTCCCAGAGACACTAAACAGATGCAACTTAATAAGGTAGTGGCACAAGTTATATTACATGCTGTATAGAGTTAGAAATAACTGCTTTGTCCTAAAATACCTGATTTGTAGCCACTGATCATAGTTCTGCTTCTGTACTTGCTTATGTGAATGTCTTACCGCAGTCATAGATAAGGAATACTAGAATTCTACATATATATACATTTATATATCTATATATCTATATCTATATATATATCTATATAGATATATACTGTCGTCATTCTCATACAGGTCATGTTGGCTGCATGCCAGTTTTTCCATCAGTAGGAAGTGACAGATGCTGTTTTTGATGTACTGTTAGATGAAAAAAAAAAAGTAATAGATTTTGGATATACGAAATAATTTTAATTGTTTCCCAAATTTTCCCTCCTTGGCCATAAAAGCAGACAAGATAGGATATAAAGGTAACAGCACAAAAGCCTTAGGGAGATTGTCACAAAAGAATCACTCTCCGCTATCTGTCTTGAAGCACGTCACTACCGTGTTTTTGTTCAGTCTATCAATGTTTTATTGTGGTCCTTATGGTATTTCATTTTGTCCGTCCTAAGTAATCAAATACGCACAGCTATTACATTTAGTTGGAAATCCTGTCGGTCCTGTCCCATCCGTATGCAGCCTGAATCCTAATGTTTGTTAGAATAGATGCTAAGCTGCTTCACTATTTCCTGGGCTTTGCTTATTCTGTGAAAAGGAATGTACTTTCGGCATAAAGTATAGTCACTGAAACTGACCTATACTTTGTGCAATTATTTAATGCACTGTAATTTCACATGAACACATGGCAACTCTTGAGACCAGATAAAATTAACGTTGCTGAAAGCAGAGTGGCACAGCTACTTTGAAATTTCATAGGATTTATTTAAAATAACAAGGAGCTTAACGAAATCTATACCATCAAGTAACCAGCAATGCATATACATCAAATAATTATTTCCTCTATAAATGCAGAACCCCTGTCGTTTTGCTTAGAGGCTGTGTTGTGTACTATGTTGTGGTCATATTGCCTGCTACTCTGATAAAGAACATGAAAACATAATTTTGTCTGGCCTGCAGGTATTTAGAGGTTTCTTCGATATATTTCCTGCCTGCACAGGTAAGTGGTGTCTCAAGTGTCAGACCAATCAAAGATGCCACTTAGTTAAGAATTAGAATCCCAGGTAATGTTGCTGCTACTCTCCATGTGCAATTACAGTATTTGTGCTGTTCTGAAGGCCTGTTCCCAGTAAGTGTCCCCTGTTCGTATTTTGATTAGATTTTAAATTGTTGTAATAGCTAAATCACATGCAGTGTCATTTTTTTTGTCTGTTTTAACAGAGGGATGCCCTGGCTTGTGTAATAGCAATGGAAGATGTACTCTGGACCAAAATGGCTGGCATTGTGTTTGTCAGCCAGGATGGAGGGGAGCAGGATGTGATGTCGCCATGGAAACTTTATGTACTGATAGCAAGGACAATGAAGGAGGTAGGAGATGCAGAGTGAAATTCCTGCACTGCTAAAAAAAAATTGTAAAATTATCGGCTTCCCAATCAGGTGAAAAAAATACTGCTGTGAGAATGATACAGAGCTTTTACTACCTGTGATGAGATACATGCAGGAATGTGCTACAACATTTATTGCCTTCATTTAGTATGCTATCAAATCCTTAAGAGATGGTTACAGCAGGCAAAATGTGTACATCGAAATCCATTAGTGAGCATTAAGTTCCAAGTGGTAGTATTTTATCTAAGGGCAAAAATAATACTGTAATTCAGAGAGCTTTATAATAAAGCTGCACACATGCCCAACGTGAATAGTTGTGACATCCACATTCGGGAAAGTTTTTCAAGAGGTACAGATGTTGAGAAATAATTTAGTAAGAACTTCACATTTTTAAAAGATCCATTGTCAGCAACAATCTAATCCCACCAAGCTTCTTACTAGCACAACTGTTCCTTATCTGATCTCAGCTTTGACTCATTCCTGTGTTGTTCTTATAGCTCATTACTGAAGGCCTTCCAGAATAATTTTTAGCAACTACAGCAACATTACCACACCTTCCCCTGCCTTCCATCAATGCCTACAACTTTATCTCCACTTCCCCCCAGCCCTATTTTCCACTCTAAAAAAATCATCTTGAGAGCAGTACATGTGAAAAGGATCTAGGAGTCTTGGTTGACCACAAACTTGACATGAGCCAACAGTGTGACACGGCAGCTAAAAAAGCCAATGCAATTCTGGGCTGCATCAATAGGAGTATAGCATCTAGATCAAGGGAAGTAATAGTGCCACTGTATTCTGCTCTGGTCAGACCTCACCTGGAGTACTGTGTCCAGTTCTGGGCACCACAGTTCGAGAAGGACACTGACAAACTGGAACGTGTCCAGAGGAGGGCAACCAAAATGGTCAAAGGCCTGGAAACGATGCCTTATGAGGAACGGCTAAGGGAGCTGGGCATGTTTAGCCTGGAGAAGAGGAGGTTAAGGGGTGATAAGATAGCCATGTTCAAATATATAAAAGGATGTCACATAGAGGAGGGAGAAAGGTTGTTTTCTGCTGCTCCAGAGAAGCGGACACGGAGCAATGGTTCCAAACTACAAGAAAGAAGATTCCACCTAAACATTAGGAAGAACTTCCTGACAGTAAGAGCTGTTCGACAGTGGAATTTGCTGCCAAGGAGTGTGGTGGAGTCTCCTTCTTTGGAGGTCTTTAAGCAGAGGCTTGACAACCATATGTCAGGAGTGCTCTGATGGTGTTTCCTGCTTGGCAGGGGGTTGGACTCGATGGCCCTTGTGGTCTCTTCCAACTCTATGATTCTATGATCTTCTATGTACCGCCCATTTCCAGTTCCTCATAGTACCTTTTGGCTCTCTGTCTTCTGTCATTGCAATCATACATAAATACATATTTGTATGCTACCTTTCCACAATTCAAACCATGCTCAAGGCAGCTTACACATTGCACCCCCCCTCCCACAAACACATTTAAAAGGTCATGGAATGTTAATAAGCCAAAGGTCTGGTTGAAGAGAAATATTTTTGCCTGGCACCTAAAGATATGTAATGATGGCTCCAGGCAAGCCTCCCTGGGGAGAGCATTCCACACATGGAGATCCACAACAGAAAAGGCTTGTTGCCACCCATCGAACCTCTCATGGATGAGGCACACAAAGAAGGGTGTCAGATTATTTTTCCAGGGAAAGGGACAGTTAATATGGGTAGAGGTTGTCCTTGAGGTATTGCGGTCATGAGCCGTTTGAGGCTTTATGGGTCAAAACCAGCAGTTTGAATTGAGCCCGGAAACTAATTGGTAGCTAATGCAGTTGGTTTCCAAACCGTCTTCAGATGCAGCCCTATGTATAATGCATTCCACTAATCTAGCCTAGAGGTTAGCAGAGTTAGGCTATATGTCATGGAGTGGTTGGACAGAGAGGAATGATAGGAGGAACCAGCTGGGGAACCCACAAGGGAAGAAGGTTCAGACCCTGGGGATTGGTGGTGGGGAAACAATGAGTGGTCAGAGGAAGAAGCGGAAGTGTTGGAAGCTGAAGAGTTAACGGGGCTTAGTGAGCTGGGAGCATCTGTGGTGGAGAGAAGTCCAGAATCAGGGGCAGAAGCTGAAGCAGAGGAGGAAGGAGGCTAAGAGGCAGAGATGAGTCAAGCTGGTGAAGACTCACAGGTGTCTCCCTTTCTTGCTGCGGCAAGCTGCCCTTCCCCCTTGTCTCCCAGAACCAGAAGAAACATGTAAAGGATGGAAGAGAGGTTGGTTTCATAGAGGCACAATCTCCGTTTGCTTGAAAATAATCCTGGAGGGGAGGGGACTGAGAAGGTGGGGGTCATTAACAGGGACACATTTCCCCTGTCTCTCTCCCGACAGAGGTCAACATACAGGGCGACCAAAGCTGTTTCTGTGTCAAAACTAGGCCTAAACCCCAACTGAAATGGTACTAGAAAATCAGTTTCCTCCAAAAGCATCTGATTCGAGTAGCAGGTAGTAGCAGCCAGATGGGATGGTATTTCTAGCCTATGTGGGTGGGCATGAGAGAAGCTGTTCATGTATGCAAGGGAAATGCTTTCTAGATGCTCAGTTCAGTTTACAGTGCCATGTACAGTGTGACTTGACTTGTATTGAAACACAGCCCGTGTTTTGAGTTACCTGCTATAGGGTCACATTTGTTGCTATGGCTAATTTCACTGACTGACCTGCTTTGCATGGTTTTGAGTTTTCTGTTTGTGGTTTCACTGATTGAATTTCAGATTGTATGCTTATCTACATATCTGTAAACCTTTACGAGAATAACTTCAAAATGCTCAGTTCCTTAATAATGTGGTGTAGAATTGTGATGTAGAATTGTGGCAACGTATTTCGCCTCTTCCTGCCAACCTAGCAGTTTGAAAGCACCTCAAAGTGCAAGTAGATAAATAGGTACTGCTCCAGTGGGAAGGTAAACAGTGTTTCCGTGCTCTGCTCTGGTTCTAGTCATGCTGGCCACATGACCCAGAAGCTGTATGCCAGCTCCCTCGGCCAATAAAGCGCGATGAGTGCCGCAACCCCAGAGTCGGCCATGACTGGACCTAATGGTCAGGGGTCCCTTTACCTTTACCTATTTCGCCTCTGCACTCATTCAATTGAATTATTTCCTTTCGGTTGCTACTTTTCGTTTCCAACCCAGTTGTGGTCTATTTTATTTTAGATTAATCTGTCCTGATAGTGTATATAGATGTGCTTCTTGGTGACAGGAGAGTTTTCCACATGTGCATTCACTTACCACATGAGTTACAGATAGGTAGCCGTGTTGGTCTGCCATAGTCAAAACAAAACAAATTCCTTCCAGTAGCACCTTAAAGACCAACTAAGTCAGTTCTTGGTATGAGCTTTCGTGTGCAGTGTATCTGAAGAAGTGTGCATGCACACGAAAGCTCATACCAAGAACTGACTTAGTTGGTCTTTAAGGTGCTACTGGAAGGAATTTGTTTTGTTTTACCACATGAGATGAGTGAGGTACTTCCATGTGTGCTCTAGACTGAAGCCTCGTTCCTAGCCTCTGGTCGTTTATTAGAAACCTAGTGTATTCTTCTGCCTCCAGGTTCTTGGTATTGCAAATCCACTATGAGATTGGGCCTGTTTGGTTGATTATACCAAGAGTAGCATAAGCTTTATGCTTTGCACATGCTGCAGCATTGCTCCCTCTTTCATGCAGGCCGCAATTAAAGCAGGAACACTATAATAACCATAGTTTCCTTTTTTATCAAAACTGGGAAACTGGTTACCAGCTGAAGAACAAGCCAGGTTTAATTGTTTGAAGTTGCTTCTTGCCTTGTACCTGGTTAATTTTGAGTTTTTCTTTGTGACTGGAACAAAGAGGCTGCATGCGTGGGGGGGGGGGAGCGGCATGCATATCTTCGCTTACCAACCCAATATATGATTGTCTGAATAGGTCTGCACGCACACCTATATAGAAATTCAAGCATCTAGTAGGGAGTCTGCATGACATATGACAAATTATGTTTTCTTAGTGAAACCTGCTACCTTTGGATGTCATTGCCTTCCCTCCAAAATATAAAAAGGAACATAGATACCTTTCTTAATCTTTAAAATCTCAAGATTCTATATATGCTTCAGTTGTTATTCTTTAGTTACACCTTCCTTAGCAGAAGAAGTTTAATATTTTCCTTCCTGTACTTGAAAGGTTTTGTATAGCCTCTGATTATTTTGTACATTTTCTCTTCACAGTTTCTAGTTATATACTGTTTGAAATATGAAGATCAAAAGTGCATACAATAATCAAGATGAACCATGTGTTTATATGGGAGCAAGCTGGTATAATTAGAATTTTTATAAAAGCCCATAGTTTAGATTTTTGTTGACAGGTTGGACTTAGCCCTATGGGTTAAGATATTCTGAATGCAAGACTATCATCTAGTACTATAATGATAATTTAGTGGACTTGAGCATTCTGTGATTTTCTTTCTTAATTCAAACAAAAATTGTTGTTGTTGAACCATAAGAGACAGGTGCAGTTTTTGGTCCCAACTACAATAGACCGATTATTTGGTAAAGGGATTTTGCCTTTGTTATTTTACACATGGGGCAATAGAATACTTGGTAAACTGCACTAGCTGTATAAATACAGAGAGAGAGAGAGAATGAAAAATGTTTTTGCAAGTTAGAAGGAGCCAAATTCATAACCATCCGTCACTCGCTTGGGCAAGTAGCTGATAAACTTCATAGAAAAATAACAAACAGTGTGTCCCTGTATCTTGACTGGTGAAAATGAGATTCTTTTCCTGATTGATGTGAGTGGGGAGGCTTGTAAAAATGCATTTCCAGCTGATTAGTTCAGAAGATGTCAATCTCAAACAGTTTTATGACCTGCAGTCTACATGCCAGATGTACATTTGCTATTTATAAAGTAACAAAGATGAATGACTAAATTTGAGCATTCCTCTATGGCAACTGTGCTAAATATTGCCTGCAGGACAACATAGAGCAAACAGAGCAAAGCCCCCAAAAGCACCTATTGCCAATATAGAGCTTTTAACAATTAATGTACCAGATACTGATACTAGCATAAATTGGTTTAAGCCCAGATTGACAAGGCATTTGTCTATTACTCTGTTATTTTAAAGAGAATACATTTTGAAGAAAATCATAAATACATTTTAACTTAATTAGTGACAGACAACACAAAATATGTCAATAGGTTAATATTTGTAAAGTTTCAAAATACTTTGAGAAGAACAAGCAGCATTTCTCAAACTGATACATGGCAATCTCACCTGTATCTTAAGATGTGAACATATAGGAAAGCAGATAATGAACATGTTTTCTAAGCAGAAAATATGCATGTTGGCAAAGTCACCAGAAGTGTTTACATTCTGGACTCCATACATATTTTTCTGGAAGAAGCTAGTGTGTTACCCTTCTGTCACTAGATGTTCATGCAGTTTAACAAATTAAGTAGCCCAGAAAGATGGAAAATGAGTTATGAATGCTGAGCCAAAGCACATATTCTGATGTGTGTAAATAAATACATAATTAGCAATAATTAGTAGTTGTTGTAAAGGTAATTTGGGGATATGATGAAAAAGAAATTGAAGGAGGAGGATAGACGTATGTGTGCTATTTTGTGCACATACTACTAATCTCTTTGGATTGTGGTCACAGTGTAAAGTTTAAGATCTAGCTAATTAATCATGTTTCCCTCAATGGCATTTAATTTAGTGGTGGCTAAAAACTAACAAAGCAGTAAGGTTATTGTGCTAAGTGATGTATAGACATTAAGTGATAAATAGAACTTGTCTCAAAAGAATTGCTACCAAGACAGGAAGACAGACAGACAAGATAAGAGAAATATAGGACACAGAAGCAAACAAAAAACAAAATTATTTTTTTTTACTGATTTCAGGTCAATTTCATATTTTCTTTCATTTTTCAGTGCACTGAGAAGCAGGTTGTATCATTTTTAGAAGATGATAGATAGGAAAATGTAGAACAGAAAAAAGATCATTTGAGAATGAGAAATAAGCAGACTGGTAGGAAATAATAAAAGGAGCTGAGGAGCAGCAGAGCTTGCACAGCTGACGCATGGGGAAGCGTCTTCCCTGCACATCAGCTGAGCTGGTCACGTGAGCTGGAGGGGTAGCGGAGACTTCATTGAGCTGCTCAGCTGATGCACTGGGAAGCTTTTCCGTGCATTAGCTGAGCAGCCTCCACAAGCCTCTGGCTAACAAGGAGACCCTCACCAGAGCCTGAAGAGGATGTCCTCTGGGCTCTGGGGAGGGTCTCAGTGCGAGCTGGAGGGGCAGCGGGGCTTGCTCAGCTGATGCACAGGGAAATGGCTGCTGCGCTACCCCACACATCCTCTTTGGGCTCTGGGGTGGGTCTCCTCGTAAGCTACTAAGACTCTCCATGGAATTCCCCATTCTATGTGATTTCATTGACTTGCGAGGGGGTTCGGAATCTAATCCCCACGTAAATGGGGATTCACCTCTGTATTTAAATATGTTGTGCACATGTGTGAAATACGCAGGTTTGTATTCACTATGTTATGTTATATAAGCTGGTATTCATCATTAACTGATTTGCATTAAGATTCAATTTGCTGAGCATATATTGTGTTCTTATATATATATATTTTCAGCTGAAAGAGCGGCTGAAATTACCTCTGCTTGTAGCAATGTAGCCTTTCTTCTAAAGGAAAAAGAATCCATCTTCATAAATGTTCTTAAATATTTAAAGCTGACTTGCAGCTCAAATGCTTTAAATATGCTCCAAGAAGCAGCCAAGCTGCAGTTACCTGCTTCTCTTTCTAGAAAACCAAATAACCTCACATAAAAGCTACTTTAAAGGCCCCTTGGAAATTATTTAATATTTATAAATCAGCAATATGTGTGTTAGCTATATCTGTGCTGGCATTGAAATGAAATTCTGCAGTGATTTGAAATCTGGTATACTTTGAACTTCTCAAATTGCAACAGTACTCAGTATCAATTCACAAAAATTTGTGGGTACTTTGTTTCTGTGCCAACATCTGCATGAAATCTGAATTTCATTGTAGCTTTTGGAACTTGTTTGCATTGTACTAACGCATCACTAAGCAAAGGACCCAGAATTATCCCAAGCTATATCCTGCTCCTTCAGAGGCAGTGTAAACCCTGTCAAGAACAGGCCACCTACTACCCATCTGGTCCAGGGAACTGTCCACTAACAGTGTCTCAGTTTTATCTGGATTAAGCTTCAGTATTGAATGTGTTGCCCTCCAGATGTTTTAGGGCTCAACTCCAGACAACTTGGCCAATGGTAAATCATGATAGGAATTGTGGTCTTTCTCTCTCACCATGTGATATGATGAAGGGGGGGAGTATGTTTTATTGTTTCCCAACTTACCTAGAATAACACACCTAGGGTTCCTAGGCAGCATCCCCTTAAGGCACTGTCTAGACTTTGCTTAGTTTCAACAGAGTTACTCTATCTTGCACCTTTCAGCTATTCTCAGAGACCTTTTTAGTAACTTTGAGGGTCCTAAATTTGAACCAGCAGTGAAAAGGGCAGCTAATGCTTTTCATATTCTGAGCATGCATATTGCTTCCCCCATCACATCAAGGATCAGATTTTCCTCTTGGGGGAATTGCAGCTGGGGAAATAATCACTTGTAAGCTGTTGGCATCATTGTGAATCTCCACTGGATGCATGAGGCGTTTTTGGCCCTAACGCTTAGATCAGGGAGGGTTCATATATATATATGCACGTGAACACACACACAACTGCTTTTGTATAGTGCCTATTCCAGTGACATGCCCTTAAAATAACAAACCAAAAAATATTATTAAGGCTGCCTTTGAGTACACTGTTTCCAGAAAGATCAACTCACCCACACACTTGGTTATATGATTGGGAACAGTTTACATACATAAAACCTGCAAAATTCAGCGTGGCGTCTTCTCATCTACTTTAGTGCAGCTATGATGCATAGTCTTACCACTACAACAGGAACCACAGATTTATAGCTTAGGATCCTGAAAGGCAGGATTCTGACAGTTGACACGTTAACTTGGAAAGTAAACTGGTTTTCAGCCTTTCCCTGGTGTGGTTATGCAGTTGTGATGTTTGCATTATATTTATAATAACTGTGTTTTTGTATGCACTTTTTAGATATTCATCCAGTTCTGTTGTGTGTGTGCTATTTCTCTTATTTATTTTGTCTCGAGTTTCTTTAATATGCAAATTTATATATGCCACATTTGCAACATGGACCCTCTTCTTCATTGCTTTCAGATTATTACTTAGCACAATATCTGTCCTTTATTCCTCTGAAAGGCCTGAAATAACTTCTAAACTTCTAATATCTTTGCTTATTATTTACACTGTGAAAACTGCTGAATATGATTGTTGTCTTTAATTGCTCATTAGGGAAAATGAATAGGAAGTATTGCTCCTTTTCTTCTAACTTTTTTGTCTGTAGATGGATTAATTGACTGCATGGATCCTGACTGCTGTTTGCAGAGTTCCTGCCAAAACCAGCCCTACTGCCGTGGACTGCCGGACCCACAAGATATCATTAGCCAAAGCCAGCAGTCACCATCTCAGCAAGCTGCCAAATCCTTTTACGATCGGATAAGTTTTCTTATAGGACCGGACAGCTCCCATGTCATTCCTGGGGAAAGCCCTTTCAATAAAAGGTGAGGGTTTTCTGTTATTCCTTTTGCTAGACTTTGTTTCAAGGATAGTTGGAAAAGTACAAAATTTGGGACTCTGCATGGCTGATTTTGTACAAAACTTCAGACAGACAGTGATACTGCTTTAACATAGCTTTTTATACTGTGTACTGTCTAAGTTCTAACAGGGCATTCCATTAAGGATTATATAAATCTTCATTGACCCAGCTGATTTGGGTTAGCACAGTTGGAAGTGTATCAAAGTGATGAAAACGCCTCAGAAGGGAAGGCAGTGATGCACTTTTAAAGCTGAGCTCAGTAAATAATATAAATTATGAATTAATGTAATAGAACTGTTAACTGCATGACAGTATGATTGCAGAAGCTGCCTGCCTGGTGCTTTGCAGAGTGGTTATATACCTGAAAATAAGCTAGTAACTGAAAGCAGGTGTCCTGTGCCTTACTGAGTGAAAGTAGATGATTTACTCTGGAACTCCTGTGTCTGCAGTAATTTAGCTGCATTAATGTAGTTGAGCACAGCGGTTGATTAAAAGTTGTAACACAAATGTTCCTTATTACTCCTTTAAATTCTGTGCTTTGCAGCCCCCGCAGGTTTACAGATTGCCTAAAAATTAATTGGCAAAACACTTTTCCGTAGGGAAGTGCAAAAAGATAGGCTGTTTAGAAGGAAAGCCATGAGTTTATAATTTTAAAACACCATTGCTAATTTATTAATTTTGCACACTGATCCAAAATGCTTTGGTTGTGATCCAGAGAGCCCCTTTATATGCAGTCAAGAGATTGTTCGCCCTAGTAGGGGTCTATCCAAACAGCAGTTCCCTCCTACTGTAGCATATCATAAACGGCTTTTAAAATTCATGAAACTTAAAAAGATTCTTACAGTGCAGCGCAGGACGCTTTTGTTTGAAAAAACAAAACAAAATAAAAATCCTGCTTCATACTGAGGGTGCTCCTTATATTTATCAGATTTCAGCCATTGGCTTAGAAGTAAGTTATTTTGATCCCAATGAAACCTACCACCAAGTGAGTGTGCTCAAGTTTGCAGAGTTAGCAAGCAAGATGCAGCAGTTCAGTTCTGAATACCATTACTAGGAAGTAAGCCACATTGAATTCAGTGGGGATTGTAAATAAACATGCCCAGGATTTTACTGTACAGTGGTACCTTGGGTTAAGTACTTAATTCGTTCCGGAGGTCCATTCTTAACCTGAAACTGTTCTTAACCTGAAGCACCACTTTAACCTATGGGGCCTCCCGCTGCCGCCGCGCCACCGGAGCACAATTTCTGTTCTCACCCTGAAGCAAAGTTCTTAACCTGAAGCACTATTTCTGGGTTAGCGGAGTCTGTAACCTGAAGTGTATGTAACTGAAGTGTATGTAACCCGAGGTACCACTGTATAAGCAGATAATATTTTTACATGTGAACACAGAGGCGAACCCGAATCTGCTGCTGTGTACATGTGACAACAAACCAATCAGTTACCACTGTATTTGTATGATGCAAGTGTTTGTCATATTCACACTGTAAGTAATTCGGTGTACACTGAAACCATCTCAGAGAGACTATAGATCCAAATGAGTTTTGAAATAAGGCAGTGGCTGCACAGTATACAACGTTGTGAACTAACAAGATGTTTATGCTTTGGTACATTGGCATGGAAGTGCTTGTTTGGGAAAATATTAAATGTTGTAATTTTGTACCTTTCCCTACAGTCTTGCATCTGTTATAAGGGGCCAAGTATTGACAGCAGATGGAACACCACTCATCGGAGTTAATGTGTCGTTTTTCCATTATCCAGATTATGGGTACACCATCACTCGTCAAGATGGAATGTAAGTTTCATATCACGTATGTTGAGATAGCAGTACAGAAAATTAACTTGCCTTATTTCATCAAAAGTTGTTTTGAGATTTATGTCTACACACATGTTTATGTTTATGTCTACACACACACACACACACACACACGAGAAAAGGACTACTGCTTCTTCTGACAAACTTAAGAAATCAGAATCTTTAAATTTAAATTGTATATATGTCTGTGAGCAAGATGTAAATTTAAAGCATTTTACACAATAATAATCTGATTTACATTAGGTTTGACTTGGTGGCAAATGGAGGCGCATCTTTAACCCTAGTGTTCGAACGGTCACCATTCCTTACTCAATACCATACAGTTTGGATTCCATGGAACGTCTTCTATGTCATGGACACCCTGGTCATGAAGAAGGAGGAGAATGACATTCCCAGCTGCGATCTGAGTGGATTTGTGAGACCAAATCCTGTCATTGTATCATCACCTCTTTCTACCTTGTTCAGGATTTCCCCTGAGGACAGTCCTATTATTCCTGAGACGCAGGTACAATACATCTTAAGTCCAAATATATTTGTGAGAATCAGGACCCTTTCTAAGTAAGGGGGGCTGGGGGCAAGGTTCCTTCTAGGGGCCCCACATTCAGTGCCTTGTCAACTCCACTGCTGCCACCCTGATTCCTACCTTTTCCTGGTTGCTTTGTCTCCCCCCCTCCCCCCCTTAACATGTGTTAATGGCAATAGTTAATCTGTCCCTTGTGGTGATGACTGCCTCCACAGTGTTTGCCATGGAAGCTAAATGTGGCATCTGAATGCAAGTTAAAATTTAAGGAAATGTGTTACTGCTTAGGATATATGGGCTGCAATGAAATAGACATTGGGAAGGATCTAGGAATTACAAGGTTATCAGCATATTGAAATACATGGTGTGACCTATAGCATGTTTCAAAATGAAGAGTTGTTTTTATTTTGAAATTAAGGACTCTTATGTAATATTATTTAGGCAACTCAAAACATTCTGCTATAAAACTTGTGTTTTAGACTCATAATGCCCTACTCCATTAGCATTGCAAGGTGGAAGGGGATGAAACATAATCATTCGTTGATGTGGACTGGAAGCCTAAAGGAAAACACAGAATAATTAAGCAGGAGCCAGTTTTATCTGTCACTGTTATGCCTCTGCCTTTGGTTACTGCAGATGAGATCAAAAGTTAGTTTCAAAATACTACCCGTGGCAACATAGCTTTGATTTTTGGCAGTAGCTGATGAAATGTCTAAACTCAAGTCTATAAACAATTAAAATTAATAATTTACAAGCCTCTCGGTAAAGTGCTTTGAAAGAAAGGATTATTTTAAGAAAAAAGTAAACTTTTACACCTTGATTTTATTTAAACTGTACTAATATGAATAGCTTTTTTATGATGTGTGGGCACATTAGCGCTGTTGCTAATACATATCTGATATGTATTTTTGCAGGAAAACATAAATTAGAGGGGTGCTTTCTCCAAACTCTGTGCACTCACAGGATTCTTACCTTCTGTTGTAGAAGTGACGCATACTTATAATTCCCAAGGGCTGAATGTTAAGCTCAGATGCACAATACATAATATTGAATATCCTCATCTCTCACAAAAACCATTAGTCACAATAAATCAATACAGTTCCAGGCTTTCTTGGAAGTGAACAGTGTAATTTTTCAAATAAATTATCAAGCAAGACATATAAAGTATGCGTAAGTGATAACTTGAAAAACAAAACAAATAAGTTTATTTCCATTTGGTTTTCCTTCACTAGAATCAGCCACAGTACTAAAATGAGTTGGCAACATTCTGCATCATTTTCATAGCATACCAGTGTGCTACTCTAGTTATGGAGTCAAAGCTTTATTAACACTTTGCTGTTTGCCAGGACAGTCTGGTGGCAGAAAAGAACAGCAATCACAGATAACATTAAGCCAAGGTGTATGATTTGTTCAAATCATAATGTAGACAATCCTTGACTTAGTTTGATATCTTAATCAACATTCATGATTTGTTTCTGTCCAAACAAATTGCCACGTGAAGCCAAAGTTTGCTGTTGGCTTCCTGAACATGGTTGTTTGGGAGAAACAAACCATAGGCACTGGTTCAGATCACACTAAAATTAAAGTTTGTTGTTCATTGCTCCAGAATGCAGCCTGGGTTCATTTTCTTGAACAGTATGCAATGGAGCCTGGACAATTGCCCCATCCAAGATCAGGTGACAGCACTTGCCACCCACACCCCATGCCATGCTATTGAAAGGGGTCCCTCCCACTCCCCAGAGAGGGTTTTTTCCCAGGGGGAGGAGGGGGTAGAGCTTCCTTCCACTTGCAGTTTTCAAGATACCTAACCCACAATTGCAGGATTCTGTTTGGGAGAAGGGAGGCTCTTGCCTGGTAAACGTGGGTATTCAACTCAATTTTGCTCAGTTTTAAATGAATGAATGTAGCTTAGTTAGCACCATTAATTTCACTGGGTCTACTTTGAGTAAAACTTGCACTGAATACTTCCTATGCTGTTAACCAGTGAGGCAGGACTTCTTCATGATTCCTGCCACCGTGCCCCCCTCATGAGAGCTTATGGAGCCACATGAAGTGTGGTGTGCCCTGAGATCTTGCAAAGGGAGATGCTTCTCTCCAAACTTGGGCCATGGCAGCTGTTGCGTTGCCCTGCAAATAGCCTGGATGGCATCACCATGCACTTGCAGAACCAATTAGTCCGCAGCACCTCCTAAACTGGAATGATGCTGAGCAGTGCAGATCTTTCCTTGATGGCTCCTACTGGAAGCTCGGGTTAGGCTAACTTTGAGGCAGCTTTTTGAGTTGGTGGCCAGCATCCTGAGAATTGAGCTTTATGTGTTTCAGAGGCACCATATTTTAGTGATATGAGATTTATCGTTGTCTTTTTAGAAATCTTCTCATCTTAATGGAGCTGTTTGGTGGCTTTACAGCTAAAGCTTTAGTGGTGTGGTTAAGAAAAAAATCTAGTTGGAAGTCTTGAATGAAATAAAGATGATTGACTGCCTTAATCCATGGAAGACAGAAACCCATCTTGTCTAACTATCACCCACACACTTTTCTAGGCAAGAAAGGCTCTAAAAAGAAGATTGAATCATTGTGCTCTCCTGATATGAGAAAGGGTTGAATATTGATCAGAATGCATGAGGAAGCTTTCCCTAAGGCAGCCATCTAGCTTGAGAAAGAAAGGAAAGAAAATTTCTGTTTTAAACATCTTCCTTGAAAAATTGCTGTAGTGGTTCTAGGGATTGCTCGTGCGTAAACCGGTGCCACATCTGGATGGGTTGCCTGAGTGAACCTTTTCTGTCCGGACAGCCACTCACCCGTGGCTGTCTCAATCGCTGGCAGAATCCGTCAGTGGGCGTTTCTTAAACTTCTTCCAGCAAAGAAGCTCTTTGACGCCTAGTCTCTGCCTACTCTCCCTGCGCGGAAGCCTTCTGCGCAAGGAGGGTGTGGGCAGCGGAGGACCCTTACTCTCCCTGCTGGTCCCCGGCGAGGAGTCATGGGACCGCCTCGCCAATTCCCCCATCTGCCCCCCTTCTCCACTGGTGCTATGCTGATTCCCTTCCCCAGAAGATGGGCTGCCTCTTCCCATCCCGGGACGCTCTCTGGAATCCCTCTGGAGCCCGCTCTCTCCCTCCGGCCCTGATGGCAGTTCCCTGACAATTGCCAATGTAAATATTCTGAAGGCAATATTTTGAAATGCCATACAACAAAACCATTTTAGTAATTAGAACTAAATTGTGAAATATAGTAATTAGAAGCAGGAAAATCAGAGAGGGTTATGAGAAGAGCAGCTCATCTCTGCAAAAGAAGTAAGGTGCCACTCCACTTTCCGAGGGGTACGTCTCCATGCGCATCCTCTTGCTGTACCATCCTAGGCTGAGAGGCCCCAGACTACACAGATGATGTCAGAAGGGCCAAACACACCAGTGGTTCATCAGACTGCAGAAGCAGCTGCTGTGAAGGCTGAGTGCCATTACTCTCTCACCTAAAAGGGCTACTCTTCCCAGGGGTTTTGCAGGATACACGGTCATCCTGCTCACCAGAGCCTCAACCCAGGTAGAAAGAGACTCATGCAGCTCTCAGCCTGCATGTCCAAAGGTGTCTGACCTTCCCCCATCTCCTTTCCCAGCCTGCTTCTTGAGGGCTTCAACATTGGCAATAAATGCCCTCACATCCATTTCCTCTTCACCCACATCAGCAGCCAGTTGATGAGGGATATATTTCAGGGAGGTTTTGTGTGACTTTTTAAAGGAACCATGGCAAGACAGGAAATAAGTTTGATTGGACCGTAAGAGGCAAATTTCCCAGATAGAAAGGTTCCAAAATAAAAAGGACTTCAAAGCAGAAGGGTATGTGTGCATGCCTGTCCTGTGATGGCTGCAGTGCTTCAATCCTGCTGGATTTACCAACCAGAATTTCAGATCCGGATGAAATCTTGGTTTAAATTTCTGGTTTAAACACACACAGATCACAGCACCAAGCCGGCTCATGAAGAAGAGGAGGTTAAGGGGTGATATGATAGCCATGTTCAAATATATAAAAGGATGTCACATAGAGGAGGGAGTAAGTTTGTTTTCTGCTGCTCCAGAGAAGCGGACACGGAGCAATGGTTCCAAACTACAAGAAAAAAGATTCCACCTAAACATTAGGAAGAACTTCCTGACAGTAAGAGCTGTTCGACAGTGGAATTTGCTGCCAAGGAGTGTGGTGGAGTCTCCTTCTTTGGAGGTCTTTAAGCAGAGGCTTGACAACCATATGTCAGGAGTGCTCTGATGGTGTTTCCTGCTTGACAGGGGGTTGGACTCGATGGCCCTTGTGGTCTCTTCCAACTCTATAATTCTATGATTCTATTCTATGATTCTAGGAGGGGAGGCATACAGACCATTCCTTCCTAAACCATTGTCTTTTACAGCACTCAGATCACAGTATTTTGTACACATGTATATATGTAACAGTTATTTTATAGGTAGTACATCCATTGATGCAGCAATTGCTGTAGGAAATAAGGTTGTAAAAACTTTTGCATATATTTATCCTAAAAAAAAATCACATCATGCTTCAGAAGTTTAGGTAGTCAGCCCAATGATTGTTTAAACAATTGTATCTTTCTACAGAAAATGTCAAAACAAAACAAATTCCTTCCAGTAGCACCTTAAAGACCAACTAAGTCAGTTCTTGGTATGAGCTTTCGTGTGCATGCACACGAAAGCTCATACCAAGAACTGACTTAGTTGGTCTTTAAGGTGCTACTGGAAGGAATTTGTTTTGTTTTGACTATGGCAGAACCAACACGGCTACCTATCTGTTACAGAAAATGTATTTCTGATAGTTTCTAATCAATCACATGCAGTAAAATTCTTGCTAGTTGAGATTAATTTGTCAATTTCCTCTTTTTATGTTTTAGGTACTACATGAGGAGACCACAGTCCCAGGAACTGATTTGAAATTGTCTTATTTAAGCTCCAGAGCTGCAGGGTATAAATCCGTTCTTAAGATCACCATGACGCAGTCAGTGATACCATTTAACTTAATGAAGGTTCATCTCATGGTGGCAGTGGTGGGAAGACTTTTCCAAAAATGGTTCCCTGCATCCCCAAATTTGGCTTACACATTCATATGGGATAAAACTGACGCATATAACCAAAAGGTCTATGGTTTATCTGAAGCTGTTGGTAGGTCTTATTTGTGTTGTTATGGGTTTTGTTTGCATGTTTGCATTATCTAGAAAACATAGAATAATATTTAATAATGTAGATATATGAGAAGTTCAGTATGCTGTGTAGAATGAATGTAAACTTTTAATTGTTAACAATTACTGTTACAACAGCTTACTTTTAACAGTAAATTGTTGTAAGCTGACTTGAGGGCTCTTCTTAGAGTTGAAATGTGGTATAGACATATTTTTACATTTATATAAAAAGAATGGAACTTTAAAATCACAAAGGAATTACACTTCGTTTGTAATTATCACATCTAACTAAACTAGTACCTGGAAGTAACAAATTGTGAGGACTGTGTTGATCAGGTCTGAGACAGACTAAGATGGGGAAAATAGTTGCACCATCATTTTCACAGACAAAGTCTTGGACTGCCTGTGGTGCTTTCAAAAAACAAAATGATTTTAATTGCCTTAAATTGCTATTAAACATCTGATGTTTTTCAACAACTCAAGGCTTTAAATTATTTCAAGGGAGCATCAATATATCATGTGTATATAGAGCTTCAAGCTTTAATCAGTCAGTACAATTAACTGACTGAAACTTCAGTCACAGATTAAAATTTGCTCCCTGAATAATTGCTAGGGTTGACACAGTGCACGGGACTCCTGAACTAATTCTAGCCAAGCAGGCTATACAGGTGTGTCACCTCTATCCCTGCAAAAGATTTGTTGAAAATTATAAATATATATTTCCTAGATTGTATCTAACACTAACCCAGAGGAAAAACTGATATTCTAAGTGTGTTATGTTAACATGCCAAGAAACCTCCCTGTAATTGGAAACCCTGTTCAGTGAAAGTACTTAGAACCTGTCTTCAGGTATCTAGAGAGGAAGGGTAGTTTAAAAATAATAATAATAATAATAAATATTTTTATTTTTAATTCCAGTATCTGTAGGTTATGAATATGAATCTTGTTTGGATCTAACACTGTGGGAAAAACGGACAGCTATTTTACAAGGCTATGAATTGGATGCTTCCAACATGGGGGGCTGGACCCTAGATAAGCACCACGTCCTGGATGTTCAGAATGGTAAGTCTCAATTTTATTTTAATATTCTTTTTTTCTGGACTCATACTGACTATGTAATTAATTCATTGTCTGTCACACAAAAGTTATGAGTACTACACATTCATGACTATCCTTGAATTATTCTTTAATTTGAATTAATGTTGAATTTATAAGCATAACTTCATTCCATGCCAACACCAGGAAATGTTTTCTTCTTCATACTACGTAAAAACATTATGCTGTGCCTAGTCTCCCCCCACAGTTTCCATGGAACTGTGTCAAGTACAGCTAGCATTATTGCTGCTCTTTTGCCTCACTAGCATGATTACTCCTGTATTTCTATGCAAATAAATAAGTGTTTCCTAAGCCTCTCAGTGTCAATTCGAATATTTGGTGGGGAAATGTATTTTATACAAATATGTTATGGGGGGGAGAGGTTTTTAGTCCACAACAGAATTGGCATTGGTATGCAGGAAATATGCACCATTCCTACTTGTCTCCAATACCAATTCCATTCAGAGCTAAAAAAAATCAGATATAGCGCTAGCACCTGTCATTAAGTTGCCCCCCCCCCAACTTCTGAATTCTGCTGTGTACCTGAGGCTCTCTTCCAAAAACTTCATCCATTTTCCTGCCATTTCCAGTGGTTCTTCCTTGCTTCATTAACTTTCCTTTACTCATTTTTACATATCTTTATTCTTTAATTCCAACTATTCTTTTATTCTTTTACTTCTTTTAAATCTCTGGTATTTACTGCATTCCCCCCCCCCCTTAAATCTCTGATAAAAATCCATGTTTCAAAAAAAGGAAAAGGAAAACCTGTGTTTCCTTCCCATAGTTCTCTGCTTGACCTGCTTTCTCCAACCTTTTTCTTCTTCTCTGTCATCACTAATGATGTTGTTGTTTAGCAGCTAAACTGTGATCCTAAGTACACTTACTCAGGCACAAGCTCCCTTTTCACTTGTGGCTTCCAAGTAAATATGTCAGATTTACTGGAGAGCTTTATTGTTTCAATTAAACAGTTTGCTTGATGCCCCACGAAGCTTCTTCATTCAAACAGTTTATGCTTAAATATATTGGGACTTCCATAGCAGTATGACTCCAGCTACAACTGCAATATAGCAACATGTATATTTTCTACCATATTATGAAACACATTACAAGTTGTATGGAGGAAATATTTCTCCTGTCATTGGAACACTGCCAGTTTTAGAGTGAAATGTGCCTGCCATTTAACTGCAGGCGGCAATGACACACAGGTGCTTAGTAAAGGTGACTAATGACACTCATGTTGACTGGAAGTTATGTTATGGAAGGAAAGAAATGATCTCAGATTTAAGATAGGCAAAGACCTATCTTAGAAAGGAGGAGGCCAGGATGCAGAATGCTATGGAAGCCAAAGGACACCGAAATGATGTCTAAGGACTAGTTAACAAGATCATGTTTCTTGGTATGTAATTCTAGCTATTATGGGATTAGTTACAGAGAGACTTCGTTTCATGTGAATATGGTACATTTCACTGGGAGGCAAGGGTTAATAAGTGTACTGCCATTGAATGCCAATTCAACTTATCATGGGAACTGGCACAAAGCAAGTAAGCACTGAGATAATTACGTGTACATTCATTTTCCTCATTTTGTTGTTCAGTAGTTTCTGATCATAAGGTGAGTCAGCTATGCTCCTAAATTTATGCTCAGGAGACTGTTTGACAAGTAATGACTTTTCAAAGTGATGCCTGTCTAATTGAATAAATGAAGTGGCTAGTTGTAATGACAGGGTGGATGAGCTGGGGAAATTTATTCACAAGGGAGCAAAGACAGTGACAGGTGTTTATACGGACACCCTGAATCACTGCAATAAATATTCTAATGTTCATCTTTCCCCCTGTGGTAATAGAAGAGAGATGCGAAAGGGCAATTTTTCAAAGTAATGACAGAATAAATCAGGTACCATAGTGCTGAGTGCTGACTTGTATGATACCTCTGATGAAAATTATAGAACTCAGCTATTTCAGCAAAATTATGGTTTCCTGATTGTCATAAATGATGTGATCATAGGAAGGGGATTTCAGATTCCATTAGTGCATTCTCGTTCCAACTTTTCTTGGGGAAATGTAATCCATGTGCTGTTATGATGCAGCCTCATTTACATGGCTTTTCTTTTATATTTCATGAGCCATTTTCATTTCCTCTTATTTCATAATGTTGTCCGTCCTCTGGTATACCTCTCTCGGATTGCATGGCATTAGAAAAGTAATTGGCACAGCCCAAGGAACATGTTCTGTTTATGGAAAATATTTACCCATTGAAATTCAACTTAAAAGTAACCTTAGGGTGGAGAAAGCTGCCATAGAACTTCCTAAATGTATTTTAACAGTTACTGTGGGACAAAAATAAATTCATTAGTACTGTTATCTTTGAAATATTGTACACTTGATCAATAAAGCAAGTATTACTATACTGTACAAAGTGACATGTGGTTTGCATGTATTATAACGCATTTAGATTTACTGTGGAATAAGTGTTACAGTAATAGCAGACAGTTCTCATAGCAGACCTTGACTGAGTCATTGATCAGGGTAATAATGAGGATAGTGGTAATGTTTTAACAAAATATAGTTGTAACTGTGAAAGCCTAATATTAGGCACATATATTGCTTCCCCACATTTCCTGTGAAGGCCATAAAAATGATGCTGGAGAAATATTTCTTCTTTTCCTAATGATTCTTGCCCAAACATTTTTGTTGTGTTTGACATATGAGTACAGAACTGCAGATACATTATAGAGCCGGGCTCTGCTAGCAAAGACAACTTATTCTTTTGCGTAAAATAAGACCATTTGACAATGGGAAACTGAGGCTGTCAGAAAACTTATTTACAATAATAGTTTACTGGTATAATGTTGTGGGTGTGTGATGCGTAACAGAACATATGTAAGCAATTTATTCTAACAGTACAGAATAAACGAACAGGAATGCATCATTCCAAACCAACATTCACCCAAATCCAACTGAGAAAAATGCACATGCAAATGGGTACTATGTATGTTTCCCAGAGTCAAAAAATCCAGTTTGGGAGATTGTCAAGTCAAGTGGTTTTGAATAGTATGAGTTGCCTGCTTGGGAGGAAGGAGAAGGAACATAGAACTGTATTTAGGTCAGAAAGCGATTTTTTATGGCAATCCAGTGGGGGGTTGCACAGGAACAGCTCAGCTCCTCAGCCATGAGAAGCGCATGCACAGCACCCACTTGTATATCATTGCTCCCTATTGGATTGCCCCAAGGTAACTGTTGCAAACACGAGTTCTGCCCATTTCTACTTTTCCAGATGTATCCGTTTTTTAAGCATTTGCCAACTTTTCATAGAAGTTTGTTATTAAAAACATCACTGTTATCTTATATACTTTTTTCTCTTGCTGTGGTTGCTCTGATTACCTTCTGAGATGATTGTAAATATGAATAGTGATATTGATCCCTTTTCACAAAGAGTTTCATTCAGTGGGTGGGATTGAAATGGATGGCCACATGTGCAACAGGCTTCTAAAGTGCCACTTCCAGATAGCAGCCTCCAGTTCTTATGGACGAGCTTCTCTTGAATTTCAGGAGAACCAGCGTGGTGGTCATTGTCCTCTCTCTTGATCTTGACACCTTTGAAATACAGTCCCAGTGTGGAATATTAAATGTATTTAGTATTTTCTGATCAAAATTTGTAAGTGACAAAAATACTCCACTGATGTAGGAAACCATATTTGTGTTTTCTCCAGGAATCCTCTACAAAGGCAATGGGGAAAATCAGTTCATCTCTCAGCAGCCACCAGTTGTCAGTAGTATAATGGGCAATGGTCGACGACGTAGCATTTCTTGCCCAAGTTGCAATGGTCAAGCAGATGGCAATAAGCTTTTGGCTCCCGTTGCCTTAGCTTGTGGTATTGATGGAAGCCTGTACGTAGGGGATTTTAACTATGTTCGACGGATATTCCCATCTGGAAATGTAACAAGTGTTCTTGAACTAAGGTATATCTTTACTCCTAAAACATTTGGTTTCGAGATTATGTGATGAATCAGTCATTTTATGATACCATGTTTCCATATACACCTGAACACTGTAATAAAAATGCAAATGCTTTAAAAATAATATTTTAAAATGAGGTTGAAGAAAGATGGGACATTTTCTCAAGCCATTTACTCATGGAGATAGCTGTCAAAATATCTCTGCTATTCAGATGATAAAAAATGACTAAATGGAATTACAATCAGCAACCTTATCAGCATCATTACCTATTTACTGTTCCCTCTTTTAACAACTTTTCATCTAACTTTTTTCTAATACTGTTTTTTTTACTCTTCCTTTTCTTGCCTTCCCACCAAGAAATAAAGATTTTAGACATAGGTAAGCATTTTAAGCACGTTCATACTTTTTGTTCAAAGTGTTCTTTCCTTTAAAAAAGAATGAACAAATAAATTCAATAGATTGAAGTGCTGTAAAAATTGTTACGATCATAAGGAAGGAGTGCTCTATAAAAGTGACTATTTTTGCCTTAAATCATAGAGAGGTGTAAGTTTGGAAGATTGCTACTATTCAACATAACCCAAATTCTTTCCCCGTTCTAGTTAAAATAGTTATATTTTATCATAAGGCATCCAGGAAAGTCATTTAAAGGATAGGGTATAAATGTCTGAAATGATGAAATAAATAAAAACGTTGCTTGCTCCCCATCACTTTTTGTTTTCCGTTTCCAGCCTGTCTGTAAGGTATTGCTCCTATTTTTCCTCCTTGCTGTGATTCTGTAATCCATTCCTCACTCATTCACCATCATCCTCTCCTTTTCATTGTTCTCTCCTTGCCCTGAATGCCACAGACAGAACTTTCATTTTGTCCTTGTATCACCTGAAATGCTGTGTGCTTCAGTGGAGTCAATTCAAACATTCAGCTGCTTTATAATAACCAGCGATACAGAAATCCAGTGATGGGCATGTTATGTGTGCAACATGCCTGCGCCACTTAGCAGTGGAGAACAAAATCAGCTATGTGGCTCAATGGCAGAACAATCCCTGGCATCTCCAGGTAGCGCTAAGGAAGACTCGTATCTCAGATTCCAGAGAGAGAGTCTCAGTCACTGCGGACAAATACATTAGCTGAGGTCTAACTCAGTATAGATAAATAGGTACCACTCTGGCGGGAAGGTAAACGGCGTTTCCGTGCGCTGCTCTGGTTCACCAGAAGCGGCTTAGTCATGCTGGCCACATGACCCGGAAGCTGTACGCCGGCACCCTCAGCCAATAAAGTGAGATGAGCGCCGCAACCCCAAAGTCAGCCACGACTGGACCTAATGATCAGGGGTCCCTTTACCTTTATCTTTAACTCAGTATAGGGATGCGGGTAGCACTGTGGGTTAAACCACAGAGCCTAGGCCTTGCCAATCAGAAGGTCCGCGGTTCGAATCCCTGCGATGGGGTGAGCTCCCGTTGCTTGGTCCCTGCTCCTGCCAACCTAGCAGTTTGAAAGCACGTCAAAGTGCAAGTAAATAAATAGATACCGCTCCGGCGGGAAGGTAAACGGCGTTTCCGTGCGCTGCTCTGGTTCGCCAGAAGCGGCTTAGTCATGCTGGCCACATGACTGGCTCCCTTGGCCAATAAAGCGAGATGAGCGCCGCAACCCCAGAGTCAGCCACGACTGGACCTAATGGTCAGGGGTCCCTTTACCTTTAACTCGGTATATGACATGGCAACATCCTATGTTCATAAGAGCGAACTGTAGATGATTCACGCTGAATTATGGCTAGGCATATCTTTAAAGAGGAGGGTGATAAAACAGCACGGACAGCGCTTTGCTTTCTGTTCTGTGATCACGGTGATTGGCACTAGCTAGAATGAAGTGGGCAGAGCTCAGTCTGAAATTATTTGCTAGATACATGCATTACATCACTGCTGTGTGCCACAGCTGCTAAATGTGTCATGCAAAATGCAGGGTGACATTAAGAAACCCTCCTTATTATCATGCATGCTTCATCTTTATTTTTGGTCTTTCTCCCCCTCTTACACAAATCCCCAGAGACCTACATTTTATTTTATTACGTCTGGTTTCTGTTGAAATTCACTCAGGCTTCTAGTTATACTGCCTCATGTGGGTTTTCTTCCTTAACTGTGAAAGGTTTTTTTTTATATTTCAGAATTAATGTTTCACATATGTTGCTTTGTGTAGTGTCGGCAAGTAGCATTTTCTCCATGACTAAATATAATATGCACCCTTATTTTAAATTATAAGCATAGCTGTCAGCTGTTCTCATATCATTCTGAAGGTTCATTGTTGCTTTAAAAAAACAACAACCAGTGCCCTCTGTCCATTGAAACCAGCTGATGCTTTAACAGTCATTAGATAGAATACTTTGTAAATTCACATTTTAATATTATACCAAATGCAAAATATGACATGCATTCAAAAGTTGTTACACGTGGCTCCCTGCATTCATCTGTTGCTAAGCATATTGGGGAATTAAGAACATATGTTAAGTAATACCCATTTTCTGTGATTTAACTATATTATACAGCACACGTACTCTCAAATACTACTTTTTATTTATTACTGGAATAGGGAAAGTGAATGTGTGATCCATATATCATTCTTCTGGAGTAATCCAGTTGTCTTTAGTGGGGAAACTCTTTAGCCTTTGGAGAACTACAGGCAAAAATAGTTGCATGTTCAGTGTTATATGAGTTGCACTTCCTGGATAGACTAGTGTGGTTCTGCTGCAAAAGGACATTTCTAGAGGGAAGCAGGCAATTGTGTATTAATGTTGAGTTCAAGTTCTTTGAGATTAGTGTACTACTACAGAGATTCCCTAGAGAAATACAAAGATGTATAAAGAGCTGCAGAGGCAACTGCAGTAGCAGAGACTGGATATTTTTCTGTCTATGAAGGATTTTTACTACACCAAGTATGCCTTGTAATGCCTACATTAGGGTAAAGATTTTGTTTCAATAGAAAGAAGGGAAATATCCCATGTTAGTGAAAAACAGCCATTTTACAGCCAGCCAAGATTATTATTGTCGATCTCTAGAGCGCAGAGTCTTTGAAGTCTCCTGAGTTGAGGTTATTTTCAGTGCCGTGGATTCTCATGGAGCATGCTAATGATTATTCTTCAGAGATTCATCTGCCTTGTGCGGGGCAGGCACAGCTAGTGTCATTTTTAGAATTGTACTAAAATGATTTCTCTACTCATGTTAGAAATGTTGTACTTGTCAGGAGCCTCCACTAGAATTATCCACACATTTTCATTGATTTAATAATCCTAATGGCAAAGAAATCAGATGACTTGTTCATTCAGCATTCATCCTCATATGCTGGCATAAAGCTTACGCAGTGGTTAGACTATGTCCCGTCTTTATTGAGCATTTGTTCTGAATTGTTTACAGGGCAGTTATATAACCATGAACATTGATCATTTGACATCTTTCCCCAACCAAGGCTGAGGTAGTAAACCAATTCCTGAGATGTACCTTTTCATGATGCACATGGGGCTCCAGATTATTGAATGCTCTGCTGTACAGAAATTTCTCCCACGTAGAAACATAACATGTTAGGGAGACAGGTTCTAGTTTAGTTTTGTCCCTGACATCGTGTTTTCTTTGTGCTGTTTTTTGGGGGCAGGGGAGCAGGATACGGCATTCATTCATGTAGGTCTCTACCTAAAGCTGTACAGACCATTTCTACCATTTAAGTTAAAACTTCTCCATCTATAAAATTCCAAAGATAACTTTCTTTACATTAATATGCTATTTGGGGCCATTCTCTTTCACTATGCAAATAATAAATGTGTGTGTGTGTGTGTTGTGTGTTCACTTTCTCCTTTTATTAATGATGGAGTACATTGGTTAAAAATCCAACCAACCACAATTATGTGTTCTAAGCTTTAATTTTAAACTGTTCATCATTCTACAACCAAACTAATTGCCCTGAAACTTATCCAAAGTTGGATTTTATATAAAGATTTTTTTATGCTGATAATTAAAGCACTATCCATACACCTGGTGCTTTTCAAAAAAAGAATTGTATATAACAAATAAGCACATTAATGAACAAAAAGATTAAAAGTACATATATAAAAAGGCACATCTATCTTTTAAATCTATTATTACCATCATAGTTTAGGTTCAGGGTTGCACAGAAACCTTTTTTAAGTTACGTGGCTAGTTCTCAGAAATAGAGAAAAGCTAAATCTAGTTAATAGAGCACTCAGAAGTTTAAAAAAGGCAAATAAAAACCCTTTTTCTGCTCAATTGACTACATCCTAGTTGTGAAGCCCTCCAGCACCCCCTAGACTCTGTATCCAGTGCATTGGAACCAGTCGCACTGCCCTAAATTTGCCTCTGCTTTGGACCAGGTTACCTGACAATCAACTCCACCACTTGCTTGGGTCCTAAAGTCATCTACACAGAGGTGCTTCTTAAAGTGCCCATGCCAAACATGATGAGGTAGAGATAGGACTTTTTTGTGGTGGCTCCCTAGTAATTGAATAACCTACCTACAGGGGCTCACCAGTTTAGTGCCAGGTGTAGACCTTTATGTTTTCCTGGGCATTTCAGTCTTTAAAAACATTTAGTGGTTTTAGCTCTTTCACAGTATTGTTATACCATGTTGCTGATTTTATTTTGTGCCTATTCTGCTGCTGTTTTATTTTGTTTCGGATGTTACATTGCTTTAGTTGTATACTTCAGAAATGTCTGTGCTCCAAGATGTAATTTGTTCACAACTTGTTTATGTTGGCCTCGGTTGCCTTTTGCAAACAGAAGTACATTAGCACTGTGTTATATTTATGAAATACGAGGCACTATGTTTTGTGAACAGATGCTCAGATATCACCAAGATTGGTAGATACATTTTAGCACTGCATTTGCAAACACATTAGAGATGCAACTGACTGCCGTGGCGCTTGGGCTCTGTGTGTTAGCAGGCACTAGCACTGCCATCTATATATTCATTCCAGTTCTGAGCACCATAACTCAGATCCACTGTCATAGATGCAACTAATTAAGCTTCTGGATTGTATCTTTGAGCAACAAATGTATTCTCTAGAGCTACTCATTCCATAGGAGAGAAATGTTTCAGTTGTATAAGGTTTATGGTGTCATGTGCTCTATGTTTTTTGAAAACTGGCTTTATTTCATAGAAGGATGGTCCAACATACTCGGTAGTTTTAAGTGAAAGTTTGCAATGATTTAAGATGACTTAAGACAAGAAACTGAACTACTTCTAAAATATGCCATCTGACCTATTAAATCACATCCAGTAATTACATGCCTTCCACTCAGTAGCATGAACAGTCTCTTCTGTTTATGAATATTATGCATCATGTACTCAAGTGGCCTAGATTACTTGAAATAATATAATTAGTGACATAGGTGCAATTTGAAAAACACAGGCTGTAGGGTGATCTAATCCAGTGCTGTTGGTTTGAAGGTAATACTCAAAAGGACGTTTGCACATTAATATAATTCAAAGGAACCAAAAAGGTGTTTATTCCATTACCTTTCCACAAGGTGGAAGAATCCATACATCAACACTCTTTTAAAAATATGTATTTATTTGACTGTTTCTCAGTTGCAAAACAGTAATACACTAACCAACTTTTAACGAACCAACATTACATTAAACACTTAATTCAAACAAAACCACTGATTTTCGCTTACACATTCTCTTTTAAGAGTCAGCAGAGTTCACACATAACATACAATGTGTTTAAAACAACAGCAGCACATCAACACTTTTTGTTTCCCCTCCCACCCTTGAAAATACTTTGCAGAAAGTAAGAAGCAAGCATACCATGTTTTCATTGGGCCTTTTTGATACCATTATGACTAGGGGTGAAGTGAGATTGACACTGCAGTGCAATAAAAATGGTTTGAACACAGATTTGCTGCATTCAGAGCTGTTGGTCCCCAAGACTAAGAATGTGTGTTAAGATCACTTCCACCACACTCAGCTATGGCTGCCTGTCTTCACTCTAATTTTTGAATGGCGACAGGGTTTGCTTGCTTCAATTATTTGCTTTCTAAGTCCAATTGATTGACTGTCTTTTGAAATGTAACAGTGAATATTGCTTACTGTGCTAAAACCTGTTGTTTCCCTTTCTGCAGCAGTAACCCGGCTCATAGATACTACCTTGCAACTGACCCAGTCACAGGAGAATTGTATGTTTCTGACACCAACACACGAAGGATTTACCGTCCAAAGTCACTCACTGGGGCAAAGGACTTGACAAAAAATGCTGAAGTGGTAGCAGGAACTGGGGAGCAGTGCCTTCCATTTGACGAAGCCAGATGTGGTGATGGTGGCAAGGCTGTAGAAGCGACACTCATGAGCCCCAAAGGTGGAGGAAACTGTCAATTTATGAAGAGCAAAACACAGTTCAGTCAGCACACACAAGAGCATTTCATGCTATCTAGTTATTTATTCAGTGTTTCCAAAAGCTTGTTTTCAGTTTGTGAATGGCAAAGCTATCCAAAAGTATAACTACAAAAAGTGAGGTTTTTAGTTCCCCACCCCCACTGAACATTAGTGATTTATTATAATTCATTATAAATATTTTTTCACATTCCAGTTATGCCACAAAGACTTCATACCGAGCAAATTGCAAAGGGTCCAGTCCAGAAGCAATATTTTAAATGAGTCCATTAGGAGCAGTGCTTGTTGGATTTCACCCCCCACATGCAGAATGTTTTCCTTTCATACATGTTGTTCTAATGTACTAGCTATGTTTAATAAAGTACCATACATTAATATCTAAATTTTAACCAGTTAAACCTCATGAGGTGGCATGTGATGTTTAAAACCTGTCATTTTTGTTAATATTTTAAGACAAATTTTCTGGCTTTGTGGGAAAAGATGAACAAACAGAGCAGGAAAACAGGTTGAATAGTTTTGATCAAAAACAAGTAACAAGCTCTTGGTGTTGTGTTTTGTTTCTTTACCCAAGGAGTGGCAGTAGACAAAAATGGATTAATCTACTTTGTTGATGGGACTATGATCAGGAAAGTGGACCAGAATGGAATCATATCAACATTACTTGGCTCAAATGATCTGACTTCAGCTAGACCTTTAACATGTGATACCAGCATGCACATCAGTCAGGTATTTAAAAAAACAGATCTATTGGTTGTTTTAGGGGGACCATGATAGAAGTTTATAAAATCATGCATGGCATAGAAAAAGTAGATAGAGGAAAGTTGTTCTCCCTCTTTCATAATACTAGAACTCACGGATATCCAGTGAAGCTGAATGTTGGGAGATACGAGACAGATAAAAAGAAAGTACTTCTAAACGCAGCACATGGGTAAATTATGAAACTTCCTCCCACAGGAGGCGGTGACTGCAACCAACCAAGATTGCCTTAACAGAGGACTAAAATTCATAGAGGAGAGGGCTATTGATAGCTGTTTGTTAGCCATGATAGCTATGTCATGGCCATGATAGCTATGTCCATGGTTTGTTGGCCATGATAGCTATGTCCACGGTTGGAGGTAGCAATACTTCTTAATACAAGTTGCTGAACACAGGAGGGGAGAATGCTTGAAATCAGTACCATTGCAGACCCAGGGGCAGTGGAGCCAAGGCCGAGGGCATACACACAGTAAAAACACAAGGCAGCTGTATTGGGATTTAATCAGGCCACAACTTCTATTGATAGCAGATGTCAGCAGCTTCTGGAGTAGGCATTGGGTATGTATCCTGAAATCAACCAGTGTTACTGCTGTTTGATCAAGGTTAAGGGTCACCTTGCAACGTGCATCACATATAGGAGATTCCCATGATCACTGGTGAGGGAACACTATGGCCCATCAGCCCCCAAGATGGAAGTCTGGATGTGTAGCACCCCAGGCTCCTTTAAGGATATACTCCATGACAGCAGAGCAAGGAGGGCCATCCCCTGGCCTCCCAGACGGATCAAACCCAATGCATTGTCCACCAGGAAATTATGTTAGTTGCTCTGATGCAGGCAAATCCCTGCAGACAGGCCTAATTAGTCTGCAGGGAGAATTCCTCACTGGCCCCAGATATGGTGACCCATGTACTTCCATTGCAAGGTCCAGCAAGGCCATGCTTACTTTCCCTCAGGCAGCCCATTAAGCCACATTAATAAGGAACGGAGGGTGGAGAATCCAATGTTGACTGAGGCCTGAGCTCTGGCACGGCTGGTTTTTATGACCAGAAAGCTGACCAGGAGGAAGTACTCCCTCTGGTCCACTTGCTTGCAATTGGCTGCTGAACCTTGCGAGCATGTCCTAGCAGTCACTGTGGTGAGAGGAGACAGAAGCTTCCCCTCCTGCCATGCTGAAGCTGAGGGGAGGAAATCACACCCTGCCATGACCGCACCAGGCCACCATGGCCACTCTCCTCACTGCTGAGGGGGAACGGGGACTTAATTCTGAGTAAACATTTATAGAAAGGGTCCTTTCAAACAGTTACGATATCATAAATGGGTTGTTTGTTTATGTATTTATTTATGTATTTTTCAGACTTTTCCTGGGAAAGTGTAATTCTGGATTAGATGGCAATTTGATGATATGTATTGTATATATTGACACAGGTGGCACTGTGGGTTAAACCATAGAGCCTAGGACTTGCCGATCAGAAGGTCAGCGGTTCGAATCCCTGAGACGGGGTGAGCTCCTGTTGCTCGGTCCCAGCTCCTGCCAACCTAGCAGTTTGAAAGCACGTCAAAGTGCAAGTAGATAAATAGGTACCACTCCAGCGGGAAGGTAAACGGCGTTTCCGTGTGCTGCTCTGGTTCGCCAGAAGCGGCTTAGTCATGCTGGCCACATGACCCGGAAGCTGTACGCCGGCTCCCTCGGCCAATAAAGCGAGATGAGCGCCGCAACCCCAGAGTCGGTCACGACTGGACCTAATGGTCAGGGGTCCCTTTACCCTTTACCTATTGTGTATATTGTAACTCCAATCCTAGAATAAGCAGGTGTCTAGAAGCATCCTGAGCTGTTTTTTATACTATATCTTCGCGATAAGGAGCTTATTCTAAGAACATAAGTATCAGTATTATACACCTAAAAATGTATCTTTATGTCTACTTTTACAATAAATTTTAGGGACAGTAGGGAAGACCATAATTATTTACAAGAGGTACAGTCATAAAATACAAGTGGAGCAGAAATATATTAGAAAAGTATTGGCATTCTGATGTTTCTAATACCAACTTCTACTAATGCCTCTAGTCTGCAGTTTTGAACTCTGTGATATATTTTTTCAACACCAGATAACTTTTTCTATTGATTTCTATGGTTTCCCCCCAGCACTAAAGAGACTTGCTATTCTGATAGAAAAATAATAGCAAACATTAATCTCTGTCATATTGGAAAAGATCTTACCTTTATTTAGCATTGGCATATTTTATATTTAGAAATATATGATTTCTAAGTGCCAGATTCACCCAGAATTATAGTCATGACTCAGTCCCATTAAAACCAATGGAACAACTTAGCACAATTAACTTGTGCTGCAATCCCAACACCGCCTACCTGGGAGTAAGCCCCACTGAATTCAGTGTGGCTTACTTCTGAGTAGACATGGTTAGGATTCCACCTTTAGTCATGACTAACATTAACTGAATCAGGACCGTTACAAACATGTGCTCTTGGACTAAATGAAATGTAAATAAAAATAATGTTTTTAGCATTCAGTTTTAGTGTTTCCAGCACTCCAGTTTCCCTGGTTCCATTCCCCCCTGCCCTTTATATTCACCCTAGGGGCAATAATTTAAACTACTGCATTTTCTTTTATATATGTAATTCTATGTAACTTCAGAAAAACAGAGAACTGTTTCAAAAGTGGTATCTCTAGCACTTGTTCAGTTAGAAAACTATGATTGCTAAAGATAATAATTGGCTAATGAAACACTTTTCCTTTTTTTAAAAGGTGCGTCTGGAGTGGCCAACGGATTTGGCTATCAATCCAATGGATAACTCCATATATGTGTTAGATAACAACGTAGTTCTTCAGATTACTGAAAATCGGCAAGTCCGTATTGCTGCTGGGAGGCCAATGCATTGCCAAGTTCCTGGAGTGGAGTACACAGTGGGGAAACATGCTGTACAGACTACTTTAGAATCAGCCACAGCGATTGCTGTATCTTACAGTGGAGTGCTTTACATTACAGAAACTGATGAAAAAAAGATTAACAGAATAAGACAAGTCACAACTGATGGAGAGATCTCATTAGTTGCTGGAATACCCTCTGAGTGTGATTGCAAAAATGATGTTAACTGTGACTGCTACCAAAATGGTGATGGTTATGCTAAAGATGCCAAACTTAATGCCCCATCTTCTTTAGCTGCCTCACCTGATGGAACGTTGTACATTGCTGATCTTGGAAATATTCGGATTCGAGCCGTGTCAAAGAACAAACCGTTGCTGACTTCAATGAATTTTTATGAAGTTGCCTCTCCAACCGATCAGGAACTCTACATCTTTGATGTCAACGGCACCCATCAGTACACGATGAGTTTAGTCACAGGAGACTATCTGTACAATTTTAGCTACAGTAACGACAACGACATCACGGCTGTAACTGACAGCAATGGAAATACCCTTCGTATAAGGCGAGATCCCAACCGGATGCCAGTGAGGGTGGTATCTCCTGACAACCAAGTTATCTGGCTAACTATAGGAACCAATGGATGTCTAAAAAGCATGACAGCCCAAGGGCAGGAGCTAGTCTTGTTTACCTATCATGGCAACAGTGGACTCCTAGCAACGAAAAGCGATGAGACTGGATGGACAACTTTTTTTGAGTAAGTAACACAAAATCATATACTGTTTTTAGGAGGCATGCTTGGCTTCATAGTATCACAAGGGGAAGAGAGGGAGGCTCATTTTGTCTGACAATTAGAAGAGTGCAACGTTGAAATAGCTATGGGGTCCTCTGCCTCGTCTTGGCATCCCCCCTTTGTCATATCTGCATTATTTATTTTTCCAACTCTTCTACAAATCTTGTTTGTAGCTCTTTTTCTTCTTGCCAGCTTGTTGACATTACATCAGGGTCATTAAAATGGCACCCAAGGGTGCACCTGCAGAAGCCTTTGCCCACTAGGTCCCTTCCCCACCGAAGGGACCCCAACTGCATGTGGCCTAGCAAAAAACATTCCACTGTAGCCAATAGAGTAGGTTGCAGTGTGTGTAGTGGCCACGTCAGTTTCTTCAGTTTGCAAATGTACCCAGGGATTCAAAAGATTTTCTGACCCCTGAACTGTTTAGTAGTGTTCATTGTGATCACTTCTGGCCACTCTCCATCTCATTAGAGGTGCAAGAGTAGCAGAAGCTGTTTAATGGAAATGAATACTGAATTCAAATAAAAGTAGCACCAAGTTGCACAAAACCGCTGGCATACAAAATGTATTTTTATAATGATTTACAAATGAAAGGATTATGATGGTAGGTTTAGTGCCAATGCATTAGTGCACACCTGATGTATTGTACTGCATGTTGTACATCATTGCATATCTTTCTCTTTTTCTGGCCCTGCCAAAAGCACGTAGAAACATAATGATGAGAAATTATTCAGCCTGGGGCAATAAATGTACTTCTTATTCTTCAAGAGTTATAAATGTTTTTTCTGTTGCTGAACAGTAAAATCCCAAGTTAATAGCAAACGGGAATCCTTCTCCAGTGGGAATAAATATATAGCCATTGGATATGTTAAGGTTATAAAAGATTTCATCAATTTTGTTGGAAGCACCATATTTTTAAGTGTGTGTGTGTGCGTGAGTTTGTGTGTTTGTGTTTGAAAACAACAAACCATAGCCGTAAGAATTAATGTGGGATTTGAGGTTTACCAAATCTGACATTCCTGCACAATGTTCATTGATCTCAATGTTGTCAAGACTAATTGAAGAAAAGTGGCCACTCTGAGGGCACAGGGCTGTATAAATGTTATGGGTCCATTAGAATGACCGACAATGTTAAAAAAATAGCTCAAAACTAAGGATACTTTTTCGTTAGCTTGTGGCTTTTCTGTTTAAATGATTTAAATCTGGTGTGCTTTGTTTATCGCATCCCAGTAAATAAGGTTTAATTGTTTTTATGTACCCAATAACCCTGTCTTCCAGCTTGTGAGTTGGACCAGGTGGGGAATGAAAGAGAGGGAAATGCATTTCCAGAACAAATGTGTCTGCTGAGGACAGCTGGCATCTTTAGCACACTGGCATTCATTCTGCCTGGTAGAGACCCCAGCGTTTTATTTCTAGCAGTAATTTCTCCTCGTGTTTCTTGTAGTTATTGTGTGGCTGTTTTAATCCCATTAGGGAAATAGCTGAGGACTTCTGAATGTACTTTAATGGCTTCTATGTGGCCTTTTAAAAGATTTTATTCAGTATCAAGTGGCTTATATGTCTGCCTTTTTTGAATCTTAGGGAGGATTTACAGCAGTGTGCTTCATGAACTGAATAATTACTTTCTGGTTGAAGAGCCATTTCAGTTGCCCAGCTTTGTTAAATATAGAACCTCTGGTCTGTGTGAGAGGGATGTTCAATTGCCTGCTGAAAGGCCCTGTTTAATGCCTTAGACCAGCCTCATAACCAAGCTAGTTCATTTCAGCCCATTAGGGTGATACAAAAATGGTAGCTTGTTAACCAGCCTTTGGTCATGTCTGGCAGCTAATACTGTAAGATGTGCTGGGGCAGATGGCACAAAAACTACACTTCGTTGCCCTGCAGTATGTTAAAAGAAAGGTCCCTAATCTTGGTGCTCCTTCATATGCTACTACTGCTTACACTCTGGTTCTTCTGCCTTGTGAAGGATATGAATATTTCAATTGCTGCATTTCTCGTCAAGATACATAGAGTCACGGTCTTTGCCTTTCCTTGTATTTTGCTGAGAAAAGCATTTCCCAAGAACATCATGTTCCTTCTAGATGGGGGCTTAATACAGTGGTACCTTGGGTTAAGTACTTAATTCGTTCCGGAGGTCCGTTCTTAACCTGAAACTGTTCTTAACCTGAAGCACCACTTTAGCTAATGGGGCCTCCTGCTGCTGCCGCGCCGCCGGAGCACAATTTCTGTTCTCATCCTGAAGCAAAGTTCTTAACCCGAGGTACTATTTCTGGGTTAGCGGAGTCTGTAACCTGAAGCGTATGTAGCCTGAAGCATAAGTAACCCAAGGCACCACTGTACTGTATTGCAAATGGGTCATTCAGACATCAGAAATGTGTTGCTGAAAACAGGGTTTTTTGTGTTTTTTTTAATGGATTTTCCATGGAAATGGTAAATCCAAATTGAATTGGAGATGGGGTGAGATAGGGTGGCATTTTATGCTCACATGTGGATGTGTGGGCATGCAGATTCTGTGAAAACCTTCCAAGTTTGAGCAGCCCCAGTGTTCTGTTGCCAATAGTGGCCAGCCCAATGCCTCCTGGGAAGCCCATGACTTGGACATGAAGACAGTTGCCATCTCCCGCTCTATGCCTCATAGCAATCGGTATTCAGACACTGGTTGGCATCCGTCTGCATCAGGAAAAAATGTGCACACGTGTTTAAAGTACATGACTTCTCCCAAAGAATTCTGGGAATTGTGGTAACCCTCTGAAGGGCAAGTTATAGTTCCCAAGATTCTTTTGCTTTAAATGTGCATTGGATCTGCTTTAAATGTATGGTGTGGATCTGCTAAGAGGCTTACAGCTATCAGGTTTTGTAGCAGGCAGTCCTCCTTTATTGTTTATCGTTCGTTTACCACCCTGGACTTCTTTGGGAGGAAAAGCAGAATGTAAATTTACTAAATAAAGAAAATAATTAAAAAGACACAAACTGAGTACACATTGTTTGCACATGCTGTTAGTAACCCACATATCAATCATAGCTCTGGTCGTTTTGTATATGCTGGCTTGGATCCTATGATATGTTAAGGAAGTTTCATGGAGGGAAACTTTTGGCCTGCTGCAGCTCCTGAAAAGCTTCTCTGGAGCAATGTGAGATGAGTTGGGTTGCTGGGGGAAGGCAGGGGGAATATTCCTTCCTTGAAGTTCCATATTAAGTTATTCAAGCCCAGTTTTGGGAGATTCCACCTTCCTCCACATTGATCAGGAAAGCTGTGTACACACCATTAATTTACCTGTCAATGAATCCTGGGAACTGTAGTTTATTAAGAATGCTGGGAATAACCATGGGAATAGCCGGGGGGGGGGGGGAGTTCAACAAATTTGGCCCAACAAAAATCCTGGCTACGTTCATGGGAATAACTACTGAAGTGTTCCCAGGAAGAGAGAAAGAGGAGATGAGTCTCTAACACAGTTGGAGAGCAGGGAAAGCAAAAAATCATGGTAAATCTGAAAAGGCAGCGGAGGAGGATTTAAAGACAGATAATTGGTACTGATCATTGCTTATGTTCTGTCTGAACACTGGAGAAGTGGTTGATTGTAAGGCAGACAGCTTCCCTTCATTTTACCTAGCTGGATAGCTAGTTAGCCTTGAACAAATACATGAATCAGTTTAGGAGCTTACTAACTTAGGCGAAGGGAAGGAGGGACTGCTGGGTAAAAGGAACTGTGGGCCTTGTGGGAGAACGCAGGGGTTGGAATTAGGTGGGGAAAGCTAATTGTACAAAGAGGTGGTTCTGAAAGGGCGATTTCCAGATGTGTGCCCAAAAGAATCTGTTGTTTAACAAATGGGTGTCTAAGAACTCAGCTATACAGCTGGAAATAAAACATTTTAAATGTGTTGTAAAGTGCAGTATACAAATGTGACACTAGGTGCATTTTTTTATATGTGTGTAGATTCCACCTAGGTGGTGGTGAGATTTGCAGTACTTGTTGGATGAACCTCCTGAAACCTCTGGTTTCTCATATCTAATTAATAGGTGGTACAGTGTGGTTTTGATTTAAGTTAGAACCAGAGGAAGGTTGGGCATTTACATTCTAATGTGATCCCATATGAGCTGCATAGCAGGTTGGAGGCCACACCTTGCTTTATGCCAGTAGAGGTTTGTTGGCAAGAAACCTACAACTTAGAACAGGGGTCAACAACCTTTTTTAGCTGTGGGCTGGTCCACCATCCCTCAGACCATGTGGTGGGCCAGACTATATTTGGGCGGGGGGGGGGGGAGTGAACGAATTCCTATGCCCCACAAATAACCCAGAGATGCATTTTAAATAAAAGGACACATTCTATTAATGTAAAAACACGCTGATTCCCACACCAACCATGGGTTGGATCAAGAAGGCGATTGGGCCACATCTGGCCCCCCGGGCCTTAGGTTGCCTACCCCTGACTTAGAATAATAGAATTTGTTGAATTGGAAGAGACCGTGAGGGTCATCTAGTCCAACTGCAGTGCAGAAAGCTTTTGAGCAATGTGGGGCTCAAACCTACAATCCTGAGGTTAAGAGCCTAATGCTTTACCAACTGAGCTATCTCAGCCTGCCCTGTGCTGCAAGATCCTTAATAGCTCACCTTTTCATGCAAATTGAATCTTTTGCACCCGAACACACACAGTGACAGAATCATGCTCTCCTTGAGCTAAAAAACATGCAAAACAAACACTTCTTTCAGGGGGGAAAATGAAGTGCACTGTTTGGTACTGCTGATGTCATTAAAGCTGTACTTTTTGGATGATTTCTCCCAGCAGCTGCATATAATCAAAATTATGCCAAAAATGCCTGTACCTGTGACCCAGAATGAAAATAAAATACAAACTAAATGTTTGACTCCACATGAAAATTCAGTTTAAATATTTAGTCCACTGTAAGAGCCTTAGGAGACTGCCAACAAAGAAATGATAATTCTACCATCTAAAACACTTCCATGAATTCATAAACATTTCAGCTTTAAAGAGTAATGTCAACAGCGTAGTCAGCATAGGATTTTTGTAGCCACTTACTGACAACCCTTTGCATGTTTGCTGAGAGGTAAGTCCTATTGTGGCCAGTGGGGCTTACTTCCTGGTAAATACGTTTCGGATTGCAGCTGTTTTTCAAACAGTACCAAGGTTGATTGTGGCAAAACCTCCTTCATATGTCAGATGCAATCAACCAATTGCAGCTTCTGTCCCCCCCCCCCTTACCTTTCTCCTTACTGTGCCTTTCAGCCTCTCGCTGTGCTGTACTTCTCTTCCCCACACCCTTCAGTTCCAAACATTCTCCAGGCTTTTTATCTCTGGCTGTGATCAGGTGCTTTTTTCCAGCTATGGCTCACCACAGACAGCTTCCCTTCATTTCACCTAGCTGGATAGCTAGTTAGCCTTGAACAAATACATGAATCAGTTTAGTTCAATCAGCTCTATTCTGCAGCATTATATAACCGAAAACTTTGAAAGAGCATGAGAAAAAGACAACTGAGAAAGTTGTGCTCATTTTCCTGCAAAGGCCACCGAGCTCAGCTTTGGTTACTTCATGCTGCAGATGTTTCTGCTTCTGACTCACAGCAAATTAAGCATTTGCATTATTACACCTCACCTGTACAGATTTTTTTTCTCTAACACACATGCACAAAAGGAACTTCACATAGGCAAAAAATGTGATACGTGAAAAATTATGTTTGGTGGAGTAGATGCAATTAAATCTGTGGTGGTTCGGTCATAATTCTACAAAGAAATATAAGCTGTACAACAGTTGTAGGGGACCCTGGTGCTGCACTGAAGGTAGTGTTGCATTGAAACACCACACCCAGTGTAGAAAAAGTTTAGAAATACATCTTGCCTTACATTTTTTAACACATCTTGCCCATAATCAGTTATCTATTTGGAGTGTTTTGACCCCCTCTTCAGCCAAAGCAGCTTATGCACACACAATTAAAACAGGGCAAGCTTACCAACTAAAACACAGAACACAAAAGGGGATGGGAAGGTGACCAAAGAGGCTGAGGGAGTGTCCAGGGGTGTGGGCCTTGGCAAGGGTCCAGCAATGCCCACCCCTGTCAGGGAGGCTGGGGCTTCTTCATTTGAATGTGGTATCCTACTCAATCTCTTGGATCTCTACTTGCAAAAGATTGTGATTTACAGTTGCAGCATCAGGAAGATGCCATAAGAAACTACACTCCAGCCACATAACTTTCTTCCCACAGTGAGTGCATGGGAGAGTAATGTGTGACTGCAACTCTAACCAAGTTGAGTCTCCCCACCCCCCACACAAAAAAGGTAACATCCAAACTGGTAGGGTTAGCCCTTTTTTGTGATGTCTGAGTTCTCTAGGTATTCCTTTTCTCAGATAAGGAATTTCTTGGCAGTCAGTTGAGGTTCCCCCAAAAGACTCACCATAAGTTAGATCCAAAGAGTTGGTGATAAGTTAAAACTCACAATTACTTATTAAATTTTCAGATAAAGCTTTCAAAGACTAGACACTGACACTCTTGTAACTGTTCTGTGGAGTTCTGCTCTGAAATACAATACCCTCCCTTGAACTGTGGGACATCCTGAAACCTTAATAGTTGGGTTTTTAAAAATCACTGTAACTTTCATCCACAAACTTTTAGCACTTGGCTGCTCTTGAAAGGATCTGAGCACAATTATAAAGCCTCCGTTATAAATGCAGAGGACTTGGGTATTTTTCTGGCATGCAGAAATCTCCAGGGTGTCATAATGCCAGAATAGTAACACTGCCAAGGGTATGATCAACAGAATCGTCCCTTTCAATATATCAGAGGAATGTGCCAGAGGGAATTCATCTGAAAAGGCTTCAGGGCTTTGAAATACACTTTTTGCCTCCAGTCTCAAATATTGTGGATTTTTTTCTTTCTTTCCAGGGGAACATTTTGAACATTTCATTTGAACCTCACAATTCAGGAATGCTGGGGGAAATGTAGGAGGACCCTTTGTGAGACAGTATTTGTACTTAGGATTCTTGATTAGTCATAGGAATAGGGTATGAGAGATTTGCATTTTATTGGTAATCCTAATAAAATCACAACCAACGGGGTTGCTGGATCCTAACTTGAAGGCAACAGTTTTGATTTTACAGCTCCAGGGCAATGACTATAGGAATAGCATCACTTGATGCTGCTCTGTCTGCTTCATACACCTGCTGTGGGGCAAAACTGGCTTTGTTCGTGACTGCAGGCAAAGGAAGTGGAGGGAGAAAACTCACTCTCTGGGTGGTGTCTCTTCAGGCACTCAGTCTTGGATAGGAGGTGGAAACCTTCCCTCCTAGTGCTTTCTTATTACACTATTTTACAGTAAGATGGTCATTATGGGATAATTATTTAATAACAAATTGCTATTATTATCCACTTGATTACAAATGCACATTTTTAGTATGCTGGCGTGGCAAGGTAATATATGTCATTTAGCAGCTCTGATTGATTGTGTCATGTCACATTGTTTTTGTGTGTGTTGACCATACAAGCAAATTAAAAGTGGAAGGGAGGGAAGAGGCTGTCATGTTGAGATAAACGATTATGCAAATAAGCCTTCACACAAGCTTCCCCCCCCCAATCTCTTTGTTTTTATTTATTTATAAGGTCCATTTGTATACCGCTCCTAATGTAGAAAATCCAAGAGTGGTTCACAAATCAAACTGTCCAATACATTACAAAACCAAAGAAGGAGATGTGAAAAAATCATGTTCAACTGTGAAACATCAGCAACTTAAAGTAATATGATAGACTTTTGCAGTTACACAGAAACAGGCTCATAATTCACCAAACTACGTAGCGGATGGCATTGTGGGGCAGAAGTGATTAACTAATGTTCCAACAGGTGAATCACTGCTGCTTGCTGGGAAGGGGAAGGGAGATCAAAATGGTACAAACGTAGTAGCTGAGCCAATCCAGTGGTCCTGCCGCTACAATGAGCCGCCCTCCCCGCTGCCATAAGCTGCAGTGACTAAATTGCCAAGAGGGCAGATCAGTGCCTCTACCCCATGCTGCCATCTGGCTACCAACACAAACATATTTAGGCAGATGAAATAACCCAGCAAAAGGGAAGACATCAGTTCATTTGATGAATGAATTTCTTCAAGACTACATAGGATTATAATGACTAGGAGGCAGTGGATGGGCAGACATTTTTTCAAAAAAGAATGAACTTTGACCCTGTCAAAATCAGAGACCCTGGCCCAGTTTTCACATACAACAGAATCAGGTGGTAAAGCACTGGACTGCACTTCCACTCCAAGGGTGACAGGTGGCTGCAAGTTTGATTTGAATGCTCTCCCCTCTCCCGAAGGCTTATTCCATGAAGAAAGCACAGGTATCATAGATATCATTCAGCGTAGACTTTTCCCCATGCTATTTTTATCTGAGCATTGAGCTTTTTAATGGGCAGCATTGAAACACAGAAATTCTGCATCACATCCAAAGAGTGTTGCCGGACCAGACTAGACTGAGGATGTATTCTGTAGCTCCTACACTCAGTGTGCATCTAGTTGTTCAATTTTCCCACGTTCTTGCTGTGCTACTACCTTCACATCCTCAGCTCTGCCCAAAATTTGTAAATCTGCTCTTCTTCAGTGACTGTATTTGTTTTTCTTTCTGTTTTGGTATTCCCTGTTCTACAAGGCTACGATGAACATCAAGTAGATCAGTTATTATTATTTTTTGTGAAGCATTATCATTTTACTCTGGCAGGTTAACATTCTTTCTATTCTTTGCAAAGGTTTTATTTATCACATTGCAGAATGCAATGGCTTACATGAATCATTCAAGGAAAAGTGGACTCTTCTTAATTGTGTTTTGGCAGCTGTGTTCATAAGAACAAACTTGAAAATCCCACAGTAAAATGATGTTTGGCCTCACTGTCTCTATTCTGCCATTTCTTCCCCTTTATTATTTCCATTGCTATGGTAGCTCTGTTTTCAGGTTAGTTTGGAAGAAGTGAGATATATTCATTATTTCTAAAATAAAAGGATGTGTGAATATAGTCATTGTGTCTTCTAAAAGCAAAACTGTGTCTCTAAGCTTTCCATACAAGGAAAATGCCAGGGTGAGGAGAGATTTCCTTTGTGATGGACAAATTTAGCTTGTAATCAGAGCAACTGGTTTTACCAGGGCTCTCCAATCACAGCGCTTTGAGGGAGGGATGTTGTTGAAATAAGTAGCTTTGCTCTCCCACTGTTTCTTGCTGTTTTGCCTCTAAGGAGCAGTACCTGGGAATATTTCTGGTGGTGTGTGACATAGAAGCCTGCCTCTTGTTTAACAGAAGAGCTATTTATCTTCTCACATAAACACATAATAAGCAGGGGCAGAGAGTAAAAAGCATTTGATGTGAAATCAGACATATTTCATAGTTGTCAAATTAAATCTGAGACATATTTCTCCTGTGGTTTCAGGGTGTTCTGAAAATTATTACAGAACAATGTGAAAGGCAGGAGTATAGATTAGAAAAACTAACAAATTGGGTGGGAATGTAATTTTAAAAGTAAGGAGGATGGACCTCAGAAGAGAGAATTCCAGTAGTTAAGGGAGTAAAAGATCAAATGTTTGAGATGGTGATCATCATTACCACTGACAGGTTGCCCTTGTACAAAAGTCTTGTAGTTAGCAATCAGAAATGGTTTTAAGAAGAGCAAGAAATCAATCTGTGAATGGTTACTTAAGCTCTCACAGGAAAAAAATAGAGCTTAAGTAAAGGCATAAAAATGACTACAAGTTTAATAAGGTACAACTGCAATATATTTTAAATCTTGTGTGACACAATTAAAAATTGAAGGCCTCTTATGAAATGGGATATGTGATTAATGGCTGTGTAAAGCTTTTAGATCAGCCTTAGATGTGCTGCTTGTGGAAATTGTTTGTCATGGGAAAGTTTCATATTTGAATCACAGTGAAAAAGAACAAGAAATTAAACTGGTCAACAAAACAGAACTGATGTTAGAGACTTCAGATTCTGTAAATTCAGAATCTAGACCAGAATGGAAAAATCCAGGCAGCAATATTTTTATTGACTTTGGTTTATTTGTCAGACAAGCAAAGCAAAGTGGGTACATTCAGGAAAAATGAGAGAATGCCCACGAACACCAGGGGCAGACAACTTTTATACCTTTTGGCAAAAGCACAGTTCAGCCCTTGACCCAGCCCTCAAACATTCCCCTTTATGCATATTAATTGAAACTCAACCAATTAAAGAATTGATGGTGGCCCTTCGGTTCCAGGCTGCATTATCCGCAAGGTGGTGCTGTAAGCTTATAAACCTCTTGACCTACATACCCTTCCTAGTAAAGCCGCATTGACCATCTGTTAGACTTGTGGCGAGCTACCTTCTCCTGTTGCTCATTTGTGGTGGGCTACATCTTCCTGTTGTTCGCTCTATTCTCGGTCTGTTTACTGGAATTGGGTCAGCAGCTAGAGCAGGTGTGAAGTGCTCAGACCACATTTGCTGCATTTGCAAAGAATGCTTTTGCAAACAGAAGAGAGATAGCTTTTAGCTTTTAGCTTGCTCCTTATAAAATGGCTTCAGTCTGGCTCTCCAAAGTGGACCTCTGGTCTCCACTCCTTCATTCCCCCCTTTCCATCACGAAAATGCTGACCAATTCCGGTTCATCATTTTCGTTTTGATGGATCAATAGGTACCACATCATAGAGAGCCAGATGGGAAAAGTTGGCATGGGAGGCCAGGGGACTCTTTCCCGCTTTGGCCAATGCCAGCAAAAATACATGAACATCCAAAGAAAGAGGGCAGTACATACCACTCCTACCCACCAACCTCAATATTTCCATAGTTCCTCCCACCAATACTCGGGGTCATTCCTAATATTCTTTTACTGCTGAAGGGCCCACTGATATTCATATTCAATTATTTGCTGGGCCTCAGGGGTGACTCTCCACCTTATTTCGGAAGCTCCTACCACTTGGATCAACTTCCCAACCATTCCCGGTGGGTGGAGACCCCTGTGGTCTCCTGGGAGAGTACTATATCCAAAAGGGGCTTCTTCTTCCACGTAAATGATGTTGCACCCACAAGAATATATCCACCCCTGCAATGGCCTGACACACGGGGTGACTATATCAAGGGGTTCTGGTCCCAATACCAAAAGTCCTAGTGGTGCCTCTAAATTTGCTGGAGAGCAAGTCTCTACCCTGGGGATGCTGCCCTCGGGCACCCCTCCCATCCAATTCTTCTGGAACTAGGTGCCCTGTCTGTCTACTGGGTGGCAACTCTTATGCAGCCACAAGAATACCCTGCCACATTCAAGGGTGGAGTTACCAGGCCCAGTAGTTCAGGCAGTATTCTGGGATTTTGGGAGACTCGAGCCACCACAATAATCACAGGTGGGGCTGCAGAATTTACAGACACCTGTTCAGTAATTTTAATGCACACCTGGTTAAGGCTCCCACCCATGCAACACCTGGAGTAAGATTTGGGCCTGGTTTATCAAATGGGGTTGGTATGGTTCGGTAGGGTCAGGGCAATAAGACATAGAGCAAATCAATACAGAAAATAAGAGAGAAAAGATAAAGTCTTTGTGACTGTCCTTGTGATGAGTAGTCGCAGGATCTCGTTGCCCGTGGCCTAACGCATTCCCGGTAGCGTCAAACACAAGGTGATGATCAGCTTCAGAGGGTCAGCAGGATTTCTCTTGCAAGTCCAGACACCCTCCGACTTCTTGATATACCCAGGGGATCACCTCGGCTACTTTCACTGCAGTTGGGGATGAGGGGGTCGCCAGACGCTGTCACCCAGAGGAACTGGTGAACCGGCTCAACAAGGCTGCCGCGGGACTGCACGGTGTACGCTCGAGGGAATACCTGGAAAGGAAGCAAACACACACACGACAAACAAAGGGATTGCACTTGTCCTTGGGTGATGTGATTTTTTCATCTGCCCCAAACTGGCGGGGATGTCTCGGACGAAAGGAGGTGGCCTGCCATACAAAAGCTCAAAGGGTGATCTCAGTCTCTTGGTTGGTGCACAGGACACAGTTTTGGGATATAGCAGCAGTTAGTTATGTGCTTTAGCAGCTGGGCTTCCCAAATGGGTGGATTCGTGGTAATTCTTCACAATCACGCTGGCCAGATGCTGGGGCACCAAAAACACGGCTGTCTGGTCCTTCCTGGAGCGTTGCTCCTTCTTGGCTGGCCCACTGCCGTTCATCAAGGGTGTAACGCGGTTCCACATCATCTGGAGTGAGTTCTGGGATTATTCTTTTGGCATAGCAGGCATTTCCTGGAAATCTGGGCTGCCAGTTGATAAAGGTTGGCTATATAGACATACTTTTCCAGCTGCTTGGTTGTGGCATCTGGCCTCATGTGGGTGGACTCATAGTATCTGGTTTGTTAGCAGTGCTTAAGATCGCTTCTGGGACCACTGCTCCAATAACTGAGGCTGGGGCTGGTTCCAGGGCTGCTTCCTTGGCCACTCTGTCTGCCAATCGATTTCCTCTGGCCACTTCTCTTGGTCCAGTCTTGTGTCCATAATCTCAATGCAATCGTGCGTCTGCTCCTCACCTTCTCCTACCGGCAACAGGGTAGCTGGGTTGAGGGCGGTGGTGACCACTGGTGGAGGTTTCAGAGCTGCCTCACAAGCTGCATTATCTGCTTTCCGGTCGCCTCTAGTGACCATGTTCCGACCTTTGCCATGGCCTTTGCAGTGCATCACATCAATCTCTTTGGGGGCCCATACAGCTTCTAGTAACGTCTCAACTTCTGGACCGTATTTCAGAGCTTTCCCGGCTCTTTCCATAGGGCGCCATGCGCATGCAGGGTTAAGAAGGCATATTTAGAATCAGTATAGATGTTAGCCTTGCATCCAGCTGCCAATTGCATGGCAATGCCTTTCGCTGTTGGACTTCACCTCAAAGGACAAATAACTCTTGGAGACTTTGGCCTCCTCAGAACTCTTGGAATGGCTTGCCTGGCCTGCACCCCCACTTTTGGGTGCTCTATTGCCTGAGGAACAGCTTGCCACTGCCTTTTCAGCCTTTCTCCAACACACAGTCCATCACACAGATGCATTGAACCATAGAAACAACTTCCCAAAGCAACCTCAGCCCCCTCTGGGCTTGGTACTCAGCCCCCTCTGGGCTTGGTACTCTTTCTGGGCATCCTCTAGGCCCCTCTGGTCTGGCTTCTACTGCGGCCTGACATGCCGTCTTCACTGCTTGCCACACAACCCACGGCTGCTCAAGAGCATCAACCACGTCTGCTTCACAAGCCTCCACTGCGCCTGTAAACTTCTTAATGGGCTGGGCAAAGCCTGTTTCAGCCTGTGTACTTTCCCATAGCTGCTTTTCTGCCAGTCAGTAATACATGCATTTTGACCAGACTTCCCAATTGGCTCCATGCAGCCTTTTACAGGGGTAATTCTTATGGCCTTGCTGTTGCTGAGCAGGCATCTTCCTCCCCCTTGGCTGCGGGTCTCTGAGTGGCTACGGCGGACCCCTCGGATCCCTGTGCTGTGAGCCATTGCCGTGCCTAACACTGCTGCCTTTTCTTTCCTCCACTGCTTTTTTCCCTCTTCTCAGTCTCTCCTCTTTGTTCAAACACCTTCTGGGCGATGGCCATGATCTGAGATCTGCACATGCCCTGGAACTCAGGCTGTTTTTGGATTTTGGTTCTAATGTCCTTTGCACATTGTCCTATGATAGGTACTTAGAGCATTGCGATTGTCCACATTATTTGGGTCCCACTGTGGGTTGGTTAAGGGATATCGTTGAGGCCACTCTGCCTCCTGAACCTGCTGTTCTTTTAGGTGTTCTAAAGCCTGTATATTCTCCTCCTTTCCTCTGAAGTAAAGAGAGTGTTCAGCAATTGCTGACAGTCTGTCCAGGTAGGCTCATGTGCTGCAAATATAGACGATAGCAAGTCCACAATTGCCTGGGGCTTCTCAGCAAACGCAGGGGTGTGGGTCTTCCAATTCATCAAATCAGTGGTGGTGAGGGGGACATATTGAAGGGTGAATGTCCTAGGCTGCGGTGGCGGGGCAGGTGGGGCAGAGACATTGTGAGCACCGTCTTGCCCTGCCGGAGGTGCAGGGGGTGGAGGTGGCGGATTGTCAAAAACCACGCGAAGGGGGGGCAGGACTGCTGTCCCTGCCTCTACACTGGACGTGGGCTGATTGGATCTGCACTGTTTTAGGTACTTTCAAAAGACTTTTTCTCGACCCCTGTGATAAGCGTCTGCAGCATCTCGATACATAGTGGTCGAACTTCTGTATTTGCTCATCTTTTTCCTCAATTCTGTAAGACTGGGGTATAATTCATCCAGGACCTGGTCACTGGGCTCTGCCTTGTGTACTTCTGGGCTGGCTGGCAGCCCCCCCCCTTTCCTGCTTCGGCTCCTGGGGCCGCATATCGGGGCAGCGGTGGAGCTTTGAGGATATGGGGCTGTCCCTGTCCTCCCAAGGGGCCACCACGGCACTTTTGCCTCGGATCCCTGGTAAATGGGCTTCTTGAGGCGTTTTCCTGCCTGTGCTCCTTTAATTTCATTGATCAGTCTTATATTTCTTCAGCCAGGGGGGTGGGGGGGTTCTCTATTATCACGTAAACCTCTAGAACTTCATCCATGTTCACAAACTCATCCAAGTTAAATGGAGAAAGTTCTTCCTCTTTTTTTTTAGTTTTATGCAGTTTTTTTTTTTTTTTTTAAACTTCTAGTAGCTCTGCCAGCAGACACCTGACCTTGGCTGCTCACACCCTGTGGTCAGCTTCAGGTGTCCGGCTTGCTTCTTCATCTGTTCCCTCATCCTTTTTCTGTGGCAACTAACTTGTCAACTGTGGTGGCCACAAAGATGCAGGTCTTCTCTTGAGGCTCCTCTGCCTAAGCCTCAAACCAGGGGTCTGTTACAGTGTTCTCTGAGACACACCTGAGCTCTGAGCCATCCAGCTGGTGCCTGATTAAGAACACCAATTAAATTGTCCTCCCTGTCTCAACTGTAACTGCTATAGGTCTGAAAGCATTTCGTATTTCCTAGCCATAGACCACCTCTCACTAGTCATCAGAGAAACTAGGGTGCTGCTGGTGGTTTCCCCTGATGTGTTCCAAATTGCCGCTGGTCACAGAGGTACCCAGCTCTTCCCTAACTAAATTCTGGGATTTAGGTTGACCTTCCTGGTCAAGCTGTAGTTACTATAGGGATCAAAACTATTGGAGGTCTGCAAGGCTCATGTGCTTCCCAGTTCAGTAATGGGCTTTGGAGAAACTAGGAGGCTTGCCTTACTACCAAAGCCACAGCTCAGCAGAGAATTCTCCAACTCTGCCTGGCTGAACTCTTGCCTTCATTGAGGTCCAGAGATCTGAAAGCTTTGTATGCACTCTAGTTCTATATACTAACTTGGATAGCCTAAGGGATCTCTGGAGCGATCCCCTCCATCGCTCCCAGAGCTACATCTGAGTCTGAAACTCTTCCCTAAGTAGATACTCAGCCTCAAAGAGATACTCCTTGTTGCCCTGTCCCAGCTAGAGCCTCTATGTTTCTTCCCAGTTCACACAGAGTGCGCAAGCGTTCTGGCGTCATCACAATGCCATAGTCTCCGCTGAATCCTTTCTTGAAATTGTTCAGCATGCATTGCAGGGGAGTTATTGGACCTTTCGAGCCACCCCCTCCCATATTTAATATGGTCCTTGTGCAGCGTCCCCAAACACCAAACACACACACATGCAGTTCCCAATTTTCCTTGCCCAGTCGAGCTTGCGCTGCTGGGAAACGAAGTACTTATTGGTTCTACCCCAGGGGAATACCCTGGGGTTGCACATACACATGCACCAAGTGCCTCTTTCACTGGACGCTGTACCACACACTAGCCTCCCGGTTCCCCCCCTTTTTCCTTTCTGCCTTCCTTATACCTTTAAATCCTTAAGCGTGGGTGGTTTTCAGGGGCCAACTCTACCCTTACTGCCACCAAGCACGCTGGACAGGTGATCAGTCTGTCCCTTCTCCTTAGCCAAGGAGGTTTCCTATGTCCTCAGGGCCCTTTGCCCATGTACTCACCCCAGCCGGCTGGTCTCTGCCCTGTTCTCCCAACCTCGGTCCTTCAATCCGTTGTCTCCTCTCACAGGATCCAGCAGAAGGGTCAAATTGGCTTCGCCCTCCTCCGAAGAAAAACCTCGGTGGCGCCAGGAGTAAGCGGCCTATTGGCTCTTCCCCTGCGCCCTGCCTAGAAAAGGACAAGGGAGCTGCCTTCTGGTCTTTTTGAGGACTTAAGGTCCTTGATCCGAGTCACCTGTGGCACCAGAAATGTTAGAGACTTCAGATTCTGTAAATTCAGAATCTAGACCAGAATGGAAAAATCCAGGCAGCAATATTTTTATTGACTTTGGTTTATTTGTCAGACAAGCAAAGCAAAGTGGGTACATTCAGGAAAAATGAGAGAATGCCCACGAACACCAGGGGCAGACAACTTTTATACCTTTTGGCAAAAGCACAGTTCAGCCCTTGACCCAGCCCTCAAACATTCCCCTTTATGCATATTAATTGAAACTCAACCAATTAAAGAATTGATGGTGGCCCTTCGGTTCCAGGCTGCATTATCCGCAAGGTGGTGCTGTAAGCTTATAAACCTCTTGACCTACATACCCTTCCTAGTAAAGCCGCATTGACCATCTGTTAGACTTGTGGCGAGCTACCTTCTCCTGTTGCTCATTTGTGGTGGGCTACATCTTCCTGTTGTTCGCTCTATTCTCGGTCTGTTTACTGGAATTGGGTCAGCAGCTAGAGCAGGTGTGAAGTGCTCAGACCACATTTGCTGCATTTGCAAAGAATGCTTTTGCAAACAGAAGAGAGATAGCTTTTAGCTTTTAGCTTGCTCCTTATAAAATGGCTTCAGTCTGGCTCTCCAAAGTGGACCTCTGGTCTCCACTCCTTCACTGACAGTGGTCAGTACTAGCTTCAGAATGACTTAGTAAGACCTTGAAAAGTTGGGAGTCGATGCTGTTAACACTGAATCCCTGGAAGTTACAAAGGAATTGTCACATGACACCCTTCCATTGGCTCAAGAAAAATAGAAATTGTTAGTTTCTACAAGAGCAACTTCATAACAGAGTCTGTTCTGAGATTTCACGTTTTAAATATGAAAGAAGTGTCATCTTTGTTTTTCACTCTCTTTGACTTGTTGAGAAAATCTTACCTAGTTTCTGTGGATTGCTGCTACCCATATTGGGTTCTAAAGAAAAGCCGTCTCATACTCAAAAAGAAATACGAGGATCCTCTCATTTGGTTAACTGTTTGTTACAAGGCAGGATAATACCTGTAATCTCAAGGGTTGGAAACTGGTGTGAGAGCTGCAGAAAGGAATGCAGTGTGTCTGTGGGTGTGCAGTGAATGTCCCAATGCTGGCAAGAACCTGAGACTAGTTGTAGAATTTAAGGCTAAACTAGAAATATAGGAAGTGGCCATGAGTAAAAATGGGAATGTAAAAGCTGGACTGGGTTTTATGCCGCAAACCCCAATCATCTGCAGATGAGCTACCAGTCTAACCTTGTAAGTTGAATTTGGAATCGTACAGAAGATGAGCATAGACCCTGCGAGACTTGCAGGTGAGATGTGCACTTGAATGAGCACACTGAACACTCCAAGTGATGATCACATGATCACTATGGGAGCTTTAAAGTACTTTAAAGTGTGTATCTGCTGTAGGTCCTGCAACCAACTGCAAATGTAGGGAAGAAGATGATTAGAGTAAGGGAACATGGTACTTAAGTGTCCATTACCCTACAGAGAGGGAGAATACAGCCATCTCTCAAGTATGCCCACATTTTTGAAATTCCTTATTTTATTTTTAAATCTAACTACATATATAAGAGCCCCATTATTGTGTTAACAATGTTGTTAATATTCTGTTTTAAGACCAGGGAGTTGATAAAGCTCTGCAAACAGACATTACATAGCTGCTGCTTTCCCAAGAAATTTTCAATGATTTGAATCACACAACCACTGAAAGTTGCCCACCTTCAGGGCTTTTAAAGGGACAGAAGCCCTGTTCTGTAGTGAATTTGGTCTCCATCATCTAAGCCAAGGCCAGTTAGAAATATTGTTTGACACTATTATGTATAACTATATATTGAACAGATCTATGCAGTTGCAAACAGAAGAAATATGTCTGGCACTACAACATTGTATCATCTATATTTATACTGATCTCAGGTATTCAAGTGCTTGTAGTTACACTGCCAAAACACACATTCAAGAGTACTCAGGGAAAACCTGAGGTTTACAAAAATACCAGAAAAATATTTGGGGGCTAGGTGAACACCCTCTCCCCAAACATCCCAGTGATGGCTAAGTGCCTACAGAATGCTGACTGGCTGTTGTGAAGGAAGAATAGAATGGAGCATCTTGAAAAGATATAGAAAGTGAACTATTGCATTGTCTGTATATGCTCTTTGGAAGCTTACACTGAGAAGTTTACAAGCTCTCCAGGAACAGAAGTGAGAGCTACACCTAGAAACCAATGGAAAAATCCAAAATTTTCATGTAGATTAGATTGGGCATTCCACCCACCACAGCCCAAGGAAGACTGAGCTTACTATTTGGATAGGAAAAGCTGACTGCCGCTGGAATCCTGAACAGAAACACTCCACCCCAAAGCATTGTGGCACCCCAGCTTTAGAATTCCCTCATCACCGAGATGTGGCTGGTGCCAACTCTTTAAAGTCATTAATGCTAGCTGAAGAAGGGGTTATTTGTCCAGGCTTTTGGTAGAGTTCAGTGCCGTTACTGATGGCTATTTCAGCTGGCTGATTGTAATTGTATAATGCACCTGGAAATGTTTTAATTTCACCCTGTTCTGGAAATACCGGTACATTTGCAATGCAGAGCAGCTGAGGAATCTTTTAAATAAATAAATATTGTTGCAAGGTAATCACTTGCTCCTTCTATTTCACAAGTACAGGCAGCCAAAATAGTACTGCTCATGTCCAAGAGGAAGGCATCAGAAAGCTTTGGGAGTTGGTGAAAGTAAAAGAAAAGGGCGTGTGCAAGTGAGGAAGCTAAGAACAGTGAAATAATTACTGAGCATGTTCAGTGACCATAGAATGCTGACTGACTATTACAGAGGGTGGGGGGCAAAAAAGGAGGGTTGGAAGGGGAAAATATCAGTCAGAAGGGTAGTTTTCAGCTTGCTCCATTTGATTTTCTGCTCCAAGCATGTCAGGTAGCAGCAGAGAATAATTGTTTCCCAATACAGCTTATCCTTGTAATACAGAGAATGTGATGCAGTGAAGAGCATAAGTGGAGGAGGTCTGCTCTCTTCACAGATAAGGCCCGTGCTAAAAAATCTCAAGAGCCCCTGAGATAACATTCGCATAAGAGTGAACTAAATCTAGCCTGATTATGGGAAGCGAGTTCGGAATGTGAAGCAATTTATCCCCACCAAACATGTTCCCTTTGAAACAGCAAATTAGATGTGCAGCAGGATTTGGTCACACTTCAAAGAATAATATGCAGAACTGGAGATCCATCTGTTTTCTCTTCCACTGAGGCTCCTGTATGTTAAACAGGCTTTCAGTAACTTCAAAGCCTGTTTGAAGTCTTCATTGTGCATAACTCAAGCACAAAAACCAAGGATTCCTTAGCAATATTACCATCTGATATTTTCTGTTAGTTTTAATATGTGAAGAAAAACAATTTGTTCTTGTTTCTTATCATTTCATTTTCTGCTTTTTCTGCTTTAGCTACGACAGTGAGGGGCGATTAACCAATGTCACATTTCCAACTGGAGTGGTCACCAACCTGCATGGGGAGATGGAAAAGGCCATTACAGTCGACATTGAATCTTCTAGCAGAGAGGAAGATGTCAGCATTACTTCAAACCTATCATCAATTGATTCTTTCTATACAATGGTACAAGGTACAGTAACAGGATTTAACAAAAGCCCCTTTTTCTCAGAGGAAGAAAATGAAACAAAGCCAGTTATGGTCAGGATATTATAGTTAAGGATTAGCATTGGAGATCTGCAAGGTGAAATATTACATCTCATTCTTAAGCATACAGTTTGAAAGATGGGTTGGCTATATTTGGGATGTGTGCTTAACCTTTGTTATATAACTGGCCCAAATATTATTATTTGTATCTGAAGCTAACAGCAAATGAAGCATTAAAATTATTCTGTTACCTATTTTTATGTTGGGTTGGAAATTGTTTTTAAATGCTGGTTAATTTGAAGCTACTGCTCATTAGCTGTTGTTGAAACTGAAGTTATGCTATTGAATTGTGGTTGTTTATATAATTTATAAACAAATTATATGAAGCTCCTATGCATACAGAAATTCCTCTACAGAACTGAATGCGGGGGAAGACAACTGTGCTTTTTGCAATATCCATAGTAATGTGAATCAAGCAGATACATCTGTCAAATAGTGAAGTTAAGAGGTTGTATACAAACTGAAGAATTAGAATAAATTTTAACAGGGTAGAAAAATCTACAAGAAGCTGTGGTTTGTTCTCCATTATGGCTCCCTTTAAATGAGAAGTCACAGCTCTGGAAGTATGCTATACTTTTGTTCCATTTCAGATCAGTTAAGAAACAGCTACCAGATTGGCTATGATGGGTCTCTCAGAATTATCTATGCCAGTGGCCTGGATACACACTACCAGACAGAACCACACGTTTTAGCTGGCACAGCCAATCCAACTGTAGCAAAAAGAAATATGACTCTCCCTGGAGAAAATGGACAGAATTTGGTGGAGTGGAGGTTCCGAAAAGAACAAGCCCAAGGCAAAGTCAATGTGTTTGGCCGAAAGCTCAGAGTGAGTAATACCTCTAGTGCATTTTTAATTTAAGATGGTACTGTGGAGGATATGCTACAAACTTGCAGTGCTTGAAATGTGCATGCTCTCCTTTGTTTTCAGATAACAGTTCAGATAAAAGGAAAGGGCCATTGGTGGTTATAATTTGGGGACAAATTTTTGAGGTGAGAACATTTTGAGGTGGAATACCCTCTGTCAGGGGCTGGTAGGATGCTGACAAGTGTGTACCCGGGGGGGGGGGGCTTGAATCTGACTCAAGAGGGGGGGCAGTGGTCTGTGGGGCCAGGAGGCAAAAATCAGAGGGAGGGGAAGCTTCAGAGCTGGAGGAAGATGCAGAAGAGGCAGGCCAGGCAAGTGAAGGGCCAGGTGCTTCTCTAACTTTCCCTGCACCACTATCTCCCAGAACCAAGAGAGAAGTAAGGCGGGAAGAATAGAAGCAGCTTCCGCACAGGCGTTTTTTCTGGCTATGTGCGCACAGCCTGTCAGGGGAGTGATCCCCAGCGTTGGGAGATAACGCCGAGGCCTTGTGCCTTTCTCCAATGCAGCGTCACCCGGAATTCTTTACTCCAGTCTCCCGTCACGCTGTTGTGCCCCAAATCCTCCTGGGTCATGAGCATACGACTAGCAGAGTCCAAAATAGAAGTGTTAGCCTTGAGGTGTAACATCTAATCCTTAACAGTACAAAGTAAACATGGCTCCTCTTTCTCTCTCTTCCTCGGAGAGAACGCTGAAACAAAACATCGCTGTGGGAGAACAGTGGGAGGAAGGGAGCAAACAGCGTATCTCCCTTCCCGCTTATATAGCTCTAACAATCAGCAGCTGAAATGCATTACATACAGACATGTGATCCAACAATCCTATATCTGCAGCATAGGGAGGGGTGAAATCCTAACACCCAGTTGCTGAAACTGCTCCATGAAGGTATGTTTCAGTGCATACCTGGGAATACCTGTCTAGATGCTAGATGGGTGTACTTAGGTACCCAGAGCTGTCAAAGCGACTGTGTTTTCTTTGACAGTAAAGAGTTAACTCTCTGCCGTATGCATTTCTTTGAGTGCAGTAAAAACAGGAGTCTTGTGGCATCTTAAAAACTAATGCATTTATTATGGCATAAGCTTTTGTGGACTCAAGTCTAGCATCTGACATGAAAGTCAATGAAAGCTTATATCAGAATGCATTTGTTAGTCTTGAAGATGCCACAAGGCCTTTTGATTGTTTGTGTTAATATATTTCAAAAACTTGTCCATGGAACTTTGTGTCTTCAGTTAGCTTTGCTGATGAGTAATCACTATTATACCGGAAACACTATCGTATTCTCTTCTCCACATAGCAATATCTTTAATTGTTTCAACACTGCAGAATTGCACAGATATTTTACATTTGACTTGGCTTTCTTTAAAAAAATAGTGCTGTGATGCCTAGTTTTAGAAGAAAAGGCTAGAAAGTAGCCTATAGCACTTAACTTCTGAAGCAGTGTTGTATGTAGTACTGCTTCATCAAGTACAACCATCATATATGACTACAGAAACATACATTTCTAGGCTACCCAAGAACTATGAAAATGTGTAAAACCCTTTTTTTAAGGAAGCAGGATGGTTTTAAAAACAACAGACCACTGCTCTAAACAAGACTAATTGCAGGGCTCTGTTTCATTATTCTCTGCTCTTCTTTCAAGTACTTTAACCAAAGGAAATAAAAAAATTCCTTCCAGTAGCACCTTAAAGACCAACTAAGTTAGTTCTTGGTATGAGCTTTCGTGTGCATGCACACTTCTTCAGATACGTGTGCATTCACACGAAAGCTCATACCAAGAACTAACTTAGTTGGTCTTTAAGGTGCTACTAGAAGGAATTTTTAAATTTTGTTTTGACTATGGCAGACCAACACGGCTACCTATCTGTAACTTTAACCAAAGGATTATGGAAGAGAAGGGCCAGTAAGGAGAGTTAAGCGTAGGATTGAAATTACCTGTTGGCACTCAACGACCAAGAGGATGGAAACCTACCATCCTTGTCAAAAGTGTCTTCCCTGTTTTAAAGCACCTTGAATAGCTGGAAAACTTTGAGCCCTTTGATAGTTTTCTGTTGCTCAATATAACCAATTCAGAAATGGGATAATACTTTATTTATGGATTATTTCTGCCAAAGGCTTCTGGCTATCTAACAATGTAAATCTCCTGGCTTAAAGATAGTAAAGTCTTCTGATAAATCCCCAAATTGATGAAACAGAAACATCACTAATCCATTTCTCAAAAGAGAATTATATTCC